>NC_081392.1:6367565-6696387 GCF_030684315.1 Stegostoma tigrinum
ACACCATAGTGTCAGAGAGCTGTACAGCATGGAAACAGATCCTTCAGCCCACCTCGTCCATGCTGACCAGATATTCTAAATTAATCCAGTCCCATTTGCCAGCATTTAGCCCATATCCTTCTAAACCCTTCACATTCATGTACCCATCCAGATGCCGCATGTACCACCCCCTCTGGCAGCTTATTCAATGCACGTACCACGCTCTGTGTGAAAAAGTTAGCTCTGAAGCCTCTTTCTCCACTTACCTTAAACCTATGGCCTCGAGTTTTGGACTCTCCTACCATGGGAAAAAGATTATGCCTATCCACGCCTTTCATGATTTTACAAAGACACCCCTCAGCCTCTGATGCTCCGAGGAAAGAAGCCTCGGCCCATTCAGCCTCTCCCTTTAGATCAAACCTTCCAACCCTGCCAACGTCCTTGTAAATCTCTTCTACACCCTTTCAAGTTTCACAACATCCTTCTGATAGCAGGGAGACCGGAATTGAATGCAGTATTCCAAGAGGGGCCTAACCAATGTCCCATACAGCCATGAAGCAAAGAAATGGTGAGGACAGTGTTCTGCAAGCCTTTTGTCACTATGACCCCATTTGGAGATGGTGGGGGCTGAGTGGAGAGAAGACTAAGGGTGATGGGGAAGGAGGAAGTAGAAACCCATGAGAGTTGATGAAGCAGGAAGTGGAACTCCTCAGTGGCCATTGCTGCCTGGTGGGTCGTGACCCCAAAATGTCAACTTGTGACCCCACTGGGGCCCTTGACCCTGACTTTGGGAAATCCTTGGTCAAATCTCTGCTGTGGTCATTGACTCTGTTTTGAGAAAATGCCTCTCTGTGGTTTATAAGGTATTAGATGGTCCAGGAGGTCATCCATCTTTGGCCACGTTGAATAAGTTGACATTTCGTATCAACTGGATTTTATGCGTTTACAAGAGAGAAAGAAAATATAGGAACAAATGTAACCCTTGAGTTGAAAACAAAATGGTAAACATAAGAGTTACATGTGGTCTGTTCATTTATACCAGAAATTGTTGGCTTCAATTTGAAGAAGGGCCACTGGACTCAAAATGTTAACTCTTTCTCTCTCCCCACAGAATCTGCCCAACCCACTGAGCTTCTCCAGTGTTCTCTGCTCTAGTTTCAACATGTGTTCCTTAGTCCGTTCACTGAGCCTCTAACTAAAAATGTTTCGATATAAGTGAGGACAGGGCAGGGTAGGATGTGATCCCCTTTGCAGTCGAATAGCCTGCAGCACTCAAAGAAAACTTGACTGCGACAAGCGGTTTTGTTTCAAGTGCACAGCGCAGCATGATCATGAAACTGACCTTGATCCCAAGTGAAGCCAAAGTTTCTTTGGGCCCCATGATTGCAGGGTTAATACAGGCTCACACAGACACTAAATAAAAACTGAAAGAATTGCGGATACTGTAAATCAGGAACAAAAACAGAAATTGCTGGAAAAGCTCAGCAGGTCTGGCAGCTTCTGTGAAGAAAAATCAGAGTTAATGTGTTGTGTCTGGTGACCCTTCTCAGAACTGTTTTTTTTTCCCTCACACTGACACTGTTAGGGTAATAATTATTTTTAGATTAGATTCCCTACAGTGTGGAAACAGGTCCTTTGGCTCAACAAGCCCACACTGCCCCTTGGAGCATCCCACCCAGACCCATCCCCCATAACCCACACACCCCTGAACACTGCAGGCAATTTAGCATGGCTAATCCACCTAGCCTGCAAATCTTTGGACTGTGGGAGGAAACTGGAGGGCCCGGAGGAAACCCACGCAGACACGGGGAGAACGTGCAAACTCTGCACAGACAGTTACCTGAACATAGAACAATCCAGCGCAGAACAGGCCCTTCGGCCCCTGATGTTGCGCCGACGTGTGAACTAATCTAAGCCCCTTCCCCTACTCTATCCCATCATTACCCATATGCTTATCCAAGGACTGTTTAAATGCCGCTAATGTGGCTGAGTTAACTACATTGGCAGGCAGGGCGTTCCACGCCCTTACCACTCTCTGAGTAAAGAACCTGCCTCTGACATCTGTCTTAAATCTATCGCCCCTCAATTTGTAGCTATGTCCCCTTGTATAAGCTGAAGTCATCATCCTTGGAAAAAGACTCTCACTGCCCACCCTATCTAATCCTCTGATCGTCTCGTATGTCTCTATTAAATCCCCTCTTAGCCTCCTTCTCTCCAATGAGAACAGACCCAAGTCCCTCAGCCTTTCTTCATAGGGCCTGCGCTCCAGACCAGGCAACATCCTGAGGCTGGAATCAAACCTGGGTCCCTGGCGCTGAGAGACTACAGCGCTAACCACTGAGCCACTGTGCCAGCCCTTTAATTTTGCCCTTCGTGGGATACGGCTATCACCAGGGTTTATTGTCTGATCCAAGAGAATGCGGTGGTGGTGAGCCGCCTTCTTAAAACACTGTAGACCCTCAATGCCCTTAGGGAGGAAATTCCAGGAATTTGACCCAGCGACACTGAAGGAACAACAAGCGCCAAAACTGGGTTCCAGCCTATGTTGACGCTGTGTGTCCATTTGTTTTAGACTTTGTAGACTTTAGCTGCGACTGACGGCTTGCTTGGTCATTTCAGTGAGCAGTTAAGATTCAATTACACTTCTGCGGGTCAATACGTGGGTCAATATTTAATATCAATATCTAAGGGTCACATGAGGACCAGGCTAGGTAAGGATGGCGGTTTTCATTCCCTGAGGACCCAGGGGTGACCCAGATGGAGTTTACAACAATGGTTATGAGGTCTCCACGGCTGAGTTTCAGTTCCAGTTTTATGAATGAAAATACATTAGCTTTGCACGCTCAGATTTGAACGCGGTGTCCCAGCAAAACAAAGCTGTGCCTCAGGACTGTCTCAGGGTAACATCACCATGCAATTTCATCCCAACCTCACCCACTTTGATTTTCCTCTGTAGATGTTACCCAATGCTTTGTTTAGCCAATCTCAGCAACTAAAAGTGTTCTGTAGAGATAAGCCATCATTAAGATGTAAATCAAAGAAACATCTTGCACTAAGACAACACGGTGTAGAGCTGGATGAGCACAGCAGGTCAAGCAGCATCTTAGGAGCAGGAAAGCTGACATTTTTTTTCTGATGAAGGGTCTAGGCCCGAAACGTCAGCCTTCCTGCTCCTCTGATGCTGCTTGGCCTGCTGTGTTCATCCAGCTCCACACCTTGTTATCTCAAATTGCCCAGCATCTTCAGTTCCTACTATCTTTGAAACATCTTGCACCGGTGCGTCTTACGTGATCTCAAAGCCATCCACAGTCACTAAAGTATTTGTGAAATGTTGTCAATGTTGTAGAGTGGAGCAATATGAGAGCCAATCTGCACAGAGCAAGCTCTCTGGAACTGTAGTGTGGAAATGACTCAGCATCTATGCCTGAGAAGTTGGCTGTAGGATAAATATTATCTGTGACACCAGACAGAATTCTTCTTTAATGAACAATGGTTTGGGATCTAATACGTCCAACGAAGAAGGCAGCATCGCCTAAGCTGTCGATTCTGGAGGGGGAGTCAGCACGTGCGAAATGAAATGAAGAATGGCAGATGCTGGAGATCTGAAATGAAAACAGAAATTGCTGAGAAATGCAGCAGGCCTGTGGGGAGACAGCAGAGTTCACGTTTCAAGTCCGGTGGCTCCTCATTAGAACTCAACGCATTACTTTCTCCATTAGAGGCAGAAGTGTTAACACTTAAGTCAAGGTCCACATCCTCTCTACAATTCTGTCAGCATAGTATATGCACCAAAGGATGTTGTATTGAAGTGTGAGCGAAAGACCATTTAATGCAGTTTTCTCACAGTAAGAGACTCAGAGTCCAGCTTGTGTTATGGTTTCGCATTACCAAGAGAACCATAATAAAGTGTGTTATATTAGGGAATATTACAGGGTTACATTATGGACAATGGTTTATATGGGATTCCTATTAGCTGGAGGATCATAAACAGAGGGCCTTGGGTATTTTCAATGTGCAGTGATGGTTCAGGAGGTTTACCACCTGATGGAGAATGGGAGTTAGAGCAGTAAATTATCTTCAAGTGGAATTACAGCCTGCTCACATTTTGTACTCCAGGTTAATTGTAGACACTAAAATACATTAGTTTCAATTAAAGTCAATATTTAAGGGTCATGAGAGGCTGTAAACTGCCCTGTTAAATATCATTCATCACAACTTTGCGTGCTGTTGTTTGGTGACATTTGAGCTAGGGAGTTTAATGCAGTAGAGAAATTTTTCCTTGTCAAATCCTTCACGCAGGCCCTACTTTGGAAACGGGGCTGGCTTCTTATGCATCAGGAAGCTTGGAGACCATGGTTCAGACAATGGGTTCGTTTCAAAATCTCCTCTTGGTTGATCGCACTTCAACTGGGAAATTCTCTCATAAATCCCATCCAACAGTGAGAATTATTGGAAGAGTTTGTTCATCCAAATCTTTGTGGCCAGGTGAGTTTTAAAAGATTATGGATTGTAGGAAAGGAACATTCTGGAAAATAACAAACTAGAGTAGACACATAGGATGATAGAGCTGTACAGCATGGAAACAGGCTCTTTGGTCCAACTCATCCATGCTGACCAGATATCGTAGATTAATCTAGTCCTATTTCCCAGCATTTGGCCCATATCCCTCTAAACCCTTCCTATTCATGTACCCATTCAGATGTCTTTTAAATGTTGTAATTGTACCAGCCTCCACCACTTCCTCTGGCAGCTCATTCCACACACCCACCACCCTCTGTGTGAAAAAGTTGCCCCTTAGGTCTCTTTTCTATCTTTCCCCCGTCACTTTAAATCTATGCCCCTCTAGTTTTGGGCTCCCCTTCCCTAGGAGAAAGACATGGACTGTTGACCCTATCCATGCCCTCAGTGATTTGATAAGCCTCTATAAGATCACCACTCAGCCTTTGATGGTCCAGGGAAAATAGCCCCAGCCTATTCAGCCTCTCCCTGTAGGTCAAACCCTCCAACCCTGGCAACATCCTTGTGAATCTTTTCTGAACCCTTCCAAGTTTAACAATATCTTTCCTTTTGCTGGGAGATCAGAATTATGAAAGTAGCCTCACCAATGCCCTGTACAGCTGCAACATGCTCTCCCAACTCCTACATTCAATGCATTGACCAATAAAGGTAAGCATACTGAATTCTTTCTTCGCTCTCCTGTCTAGCTGCAACTCCCCTTTCAAGGAACTACGAACCTGGACCCTACAATCTCTTTGTTCAGCAACAAGCCCCAGGACCTTACTGTATAAGTCCTAGCCTGATTTGCCTTTCTAAAATGCAACACCTCACATTTATCTAGATTAAAGATCGTGTGAGTAAAATATTGATGTGTCAACTCAGAGGTCAGGTTTGATGGGCTGAGTAGCCTTCCCCTGTTCCTATTTCTTATGATCTTACAGTCGAGCCATTGATGTTCCCTGCAAATGTGACATTTTCCCTTTTCTCTCCTTTGAAAAGTGCTATTCCAAAGGAGTCCAAAACAGGGAAAGATGTTCTTTCCAACATATGGTAGAAGAATACTTCAGGCAAATGTTCTTCATAACCATACAGTGTTAAAATAAAACTGCCAGAAGGTAAGGTGACCTGAGAGAGAAAAGACAATAATCCCCTTTTAATGGCCAGTTGTACAAAGCTGGGATGCACTGTCTGCATGGGAAAGGTTCAATTATGGTTTTTAAAGGGGAATATGGTGTACACTTGAAGTGAGATTTTGTAAACAATGATTCAAAATCTCTTTATGATCTTAATTGGTACTGAATAGTCTACGACATTCCAACATGCACTAGAACAGACTTCCAGGCCACATTATTATAGAGTCATGTGGTGCTAAATTGACCATCCCCCTGTGATATTGTTATTTTCCACACACTGTACCTAATCTCTCAGAGATCCCCTCACTTTCATACTACAGGTTACCAACTGATGTAACACCATTTTAATGAGAGAGGCAATGTTTGACCTGCTTGGGATAAGGAAGTCACACCTCATTTATTTATCTTTTGCAGAAAGCAGTCAAAAAGCACTCAGGGCAGTATATTGGAGAACGTCACTTGCAAAACTAAATCTTTCTCCTCAGATAATGGGGAGCTGAATCCTTTCTGGAGATTGAGAGCAAATTTAGATCAGAATCGAATCCCTACAGGCCCGTCGGCCCAACAAGTCCACACTGCCCCTTGAAGCATCCCACCCTAACCCATCTCCCTATAACCCACACACCCCTAAACACTACAGGCAATTAAACATGGCTGATCCACCAAGCCTGCACATCTTTGGACTGTGGGAGGAAACCCACGCAGACACGGGGAGAACATGCAAACTCCACACAGGCAGTTGCCAAAGGTTGGAATCAAACCCGGGTCCCTGGTGCTGGGAGGCTGCAGTGCTAACCGCTGAGCCACTGTGCTGCCCCAAATTTGCGTAACAAAGACAGTTACCCAATTGGATCCCATTCAGGGATTTGGGTACTGTTGGGAAAAGGGGCGAGCTATGAACGTTTGTGATCGTTAGGATAACATTGCAAGAATGCCGAATTTCAAAGGAGAAACAAATTATTCAGCAAGTTGGTTCTGATTTGATTTGATTTATCATAGTCATGTGCACCTAAGAACAGTGAAAAGCTTTGTTTTGTGAGCAGTACATGCAAATCATAGCAAACAAGGACATACAGATCATAGGATGTTTAGACAGACTGAGGCATACAGGTAATAACTGCACAGGATCAACATTAGCAAGATCAACATTATTTGAAGTTGGAGAGCCCATTCATCAGTGTAAAAGCGGCTGGGAAGGAGCTGTTCTTGAACATGTTGCTGTATGTGCTCGAGCTTCTGTATCATCTGCCTGACAGAAGTGGTTGTAGGAGAGCATTACCAGGGTAGGACAGGGTCTTTGATGATGTTGGCAGCCTTTCAGTGGCTAAGAGAAGTGTAAGTGAAGTCCATGGTTGGGAGGTTGGCTTCTGTGACGGCTGTGCACACAGCTTTCTGTAGTTTCTTAGGGCTCCGGTCATAGCAGTTGCTGGACCAGGCCATGATGCACTTGGATGGTAAACTTTCAATGGTGCATCTGTAAAAGTTGGTGAGAGTCCTTATGAACTTGCCGAATTTCCTAAGTCACCTGAAGAAGGAGAGGTGTTGTACCTTGTTGACTTTATTTGGTCCTGACGCATTGGTGCAGAGAATGCACCACGATTGCTCCCCAATCTTCTGTTGAATTGAAGAGTAGCACAATGCCTCGACAACAAAGTGTGGGGCTGGATGAACACAGCAGGCCCAGCAGCATCTCAGGAGCACAAAAGCTGACGTTTCGGGCCTAGACCCTTCAACAGAGAGGGGGATGGGGAGAGGGAACTGGAATAAATAGGGACAGAGGGGGAGGTGGACCGAAGATGGAGAGAAAAAAAGATAGGTGGAGAGGAGAGTATAGGTGGGGAGGTAGGGAGGGGATAGGTCAGTCCAGGGAGGACGGACAGGTCAAGGAGACGGGATGAGGTTAGCAGGTAGGAAATGGAGGTGCGGCTTGAGGTGGGAGGAGGGGATGGGTGAGAGAAAGAACAGGTTGGGGGGCGGGGACCAGGTGGGCTGGTTTTGGGATGCAGTGCAGGAAGGGGAGATTTTGAAGCTGGTGAAGTTCACATTGATGCCATTGAGCTGCAGGGTTCCCAAGCGGAATATGAGTTGCTGTTCCTGCAACCTGTGGGTGGCATCGTTGTGGCACTGCAGGAAGTCCAGGATGGACATGTCATCTGAGGAATGGGAGGGGGAGTGGAAATGGTGCAAATGTTTATTGTGAACCGAGCGGAGGTGTTCTGCAAAGCAGTCCCCAAGCCTCTGCTTGGTTTCCCCAATGTAGAGGAGACCATACCAGATACAGTGGATACAGTATACCACATTGGCAGATGTGCAGGTGAACATCTGCTTGATGTGGAAAGTCTTCTTGGGGCCTGGGATGGGGGTGAGGGAGGAGGTGTGGGGGCAAGTGTAGCATTTCCTGCGGTTGCAGGGGAAGGTGCCTGGTGTGGTGGGGTTGGAGGGGAGTGTGGGACGGACAACGGAGTAACGGAGAGAGTGGTCTCTCCGGAAAGCAGACAAGGGTGGGGAGGGAAAAATGTCTTTGGTGGTGGGGACGGATTGCTCTGAGGAGCTCCAGGGAAAAGCATTTTAACCTAAATTCCAGGTGAGCTAGAACCTTTGGTAAGTGGTGCTGTTTGTTATCTGTCACAAATTGTCCGAGATTGTCTGATTTTAATCATAATTTGCACCTGATGCAGTGGGGCTTTCTGCTCTGTTTCAAATGTACCTGACTGGGAACCATGTCTAACCCTGTCCCAAAGGCCCTTAGGATGGGCAATCACCACCCCCGGTTTCTGCTAATGATACTCATTTCCAGGCCTTCTGTGGAGGCTGCTAACAGCCTTTGGACCTCAGCCCAAAGCTGTGATAACAATCTGTATATTAGCGAGGGGTTCCGTGAAACCGTCAACAGTTACATTTCAGCAACCCACAAGCCAAGTTGTTTGCAGGAGTTCTTCACAAAATGCTTATTTTCTTTGTAGTTAAATGCACTCTCAGCTGGTTTAATGGGGCATTACCAAGGTGCCTGCTCTACAATGTAGAAAGGAATGCGTTTTAAACTTAAGAGAGAACTGCCCTCACTTGTGGCAGGTTTTGCAAATAAGTTGCAATTCAGAGAGGGAAAAGTAAACACGTTTCCCAAAACCAGATCAGTCTGTGCCCATATTGCGCCAAAAATCGGAAAACCTACCCTCCATATCTGAGTGACCGGATGGATATTTTCAGTCGGGCGGTTACGGTAACGATTGCTCAGGCACAACAGGGAAAGCAATACGGCTGGGAACTTTCTAGTAAAAGTGGGCATTCGAGAGAGGCTGGGGGCCTTTATAATTAATAAATCAGCTGATTAGAAGCAAGTGCTTCACACTGGGAGGTGCTTAATGGACAGATCTGTATTTATTTAATGCAATTCCTGGCGTCCAAAAGCATTTTTAAAGTGCGCTTCCTATGGCAACGCAGGAAGGCTGGGAGAAATTTTGAGCAGAGCAAGATCCCAGAATCAGCTCTCTGATCATCGCGTGAGTGAGCTGTTTTAATGTTGCTGATTGAGGGATGAGTATTGGATTTAGATTATCTCCAGGGTTACAGAAAAACAGTGAAAAGCTTACATCACACAAGGCCTGACAGACACAAAGCACCCAGGCATAAAATCATAGTTACAGAAATAGAAAGATAAAGAATTAAGTTTAAAAAAAGTTCCGTACTTCAGTCTGCCAAGGCATGAAAATAAATAAACAATTTGGCCATGCTTTTGTGATACAAGTGCCGACGTCCTTACCTCTGAACCATGTGTTTGAGTTCAAGTCCTGCTCCCGCAGAGTGGAATAAAATCTCGTTTAGAAAATCCCTCCTCTGTTGCTGTTTGCAAAGTTATCGTAGTGTCTGTGACTACCACGCTGGCTGGGCCTTGGCTTAATGTCTTAGATAAAAGGCAGGGCCTTCAGTAGGGCAGCACTCCATCAGAATGTTCCTTAATCAACATCCCCTGATTCAGGGCTTGAACCCTCAGCCTCAGACGGTTTTGGTAACAGTAGAACACACTGAGCCACAGCGCATGCCAGGACCAAGGGTTGAAGTTTGAAGTGTTAAATGGTTGGTGACCATCTCTTGGCCAAGGGATATCTGTACGGCCTTTCTTCCAAGTTCAACCGCAAGAGTTCAAGAGGACCTAAATTCACAGCTTCTCTATACCAATGTGATATCATTCACCCAAGAGGAAATCAATAATAATTGTTTCAGATTATTGCTTCTCAATGAACCTCTGCTTTCGCCTTTAGTTTCCCTGACTTTCTTAGCATTCCAAGACCACAATAGAGGCCCCCTTGCTGAGAGTTGACCCGCGATTGGTCTGTGGAGATTTTAATGGGGCCCATTCAGTCATCTCCACAGGAAACCAAAGGCATTGTACCAGGGAAACAGTGGAATTAGAAACGATTGGTATAAATATTGAGAGTGGAGAAGAATTAACTTCAAAAACGCACCAAGGTACTCGACACAGTAGGACTTCGGGGGCTTGAGTTCAGATGGTGGGATTGCCTTTAGCTCGCACATTTATAATGATGGGCAAGGATCTAAATAAAGCTGAGCCTGAATGAAAGGCCCCCAGTGGTAGGAGCCAAAATGGGACAGAAATCAGATACAGTTACTCTGTGAAAGGATGTGGCCTCTAAATGATAATGGCCATTGTTTCCCCCTTCCCCGAATTGAGTGTGCTCACTGAGAGATATTTTATACTGCTGCCTTGGGGGCAGGAGGGAGGGACATTTACAGAATTAAGTGATGCGTATGAGGAGCAAATGGCCCGCACCTTTAGAACAGAACCTCTCTCTCACACATGTCAGATGACGGGAGTGGGGAGGGGGCCATCAATCGCAGTATGGACCAAGAAATGTGCTAAAACATCTAAACATTCAATCACCTCCTCGTAAAACAAAGCGATTAATCATTCTTAGCAAAAGCTCAACGCTGAACAATGTAAAATCTTGAAGGTGGGCAGAATGGAAGATTTTACAAACGCAACAGAGCTCTTGTCTATATTTAATGATATGGCAGTCATAAAGATATCCTTAATGTTTATAAAGTTTATTCTGGGGTTGTGAACATCCCTAGTGAGGTTAGTATTTATGAGAGACAGAGGTGCTCTCCAACTGCAACCACAGAGAGAGTTGTATTTAAATAATACTTTTCATCACCACCATATGTCTCAAAGTGCTCTACAGTTACTTTCTCTTTGGAAGGGCCCACAGTCATTGTCACAATACAGGAACACTGACAACAAATTAAATTCCAGCAAGTTTCCCAACAAAGCACAATAGGATGGTGATTGAGTCTTAAGTATACATCAGGTCACAACACATAGCCCTCCTGCAATATAATCCCACTGCAATCTTTTACAATCACCCGAGAGGGGTGTTGTAGACTTGGTTTAGCTTCTCAGCAAAAGCAGATATTCCAACGGTGCTGCACCTTTTCAGATCGGACCATGCAGAATTCTGAGGTGCAGGGGGATCTTAGTGCACAAGAGAAAAAACTCGCGCACTGTGGGACAGGATCTCCTTGGGGGATGAAGGGATGCTAGCCTTCATTATGAGAGGAATTAAACAGAAAACTAAGGGGGTTATGCTTCAGTTTTTCAGAGAATTTATACTACCACATCTTGAAGACTGTGTGCAGTTTTGTTCTCTCTATTTAAGGAAGGATGTAAACACGGCTGTACAGCACAGAAACAGACCCTTCAGTCTAACCTGTCCACACCAACCAGATATCCTAAATTAATCTAGTCCCATTTGCCAGCATTTGGCCCATATCCCTCTAAACCCTTCCTATCCATGTACCCATCCAGATGCCTTTTAAATGTTGTAACTGTACCAGCCTCCACCACTTCATCTGGCAGCTCGTTCCACACACACCAACACCTGTGTGAAAAAGTTACCCCTTGGATCCCTTTTAAATCTTTCTCCTGTCATCTTAAACCTATACTCTCTAGTTTTGGATGCCCTTACCCTCGAGAAAAGACCTTGGCTATTCACCCTATCCATGCACCTCATGATTTTATAAACTCTACAAGGTCACCCCTCAGCCCCTGATGCTCCAGGGAAAATAGTCCCAGTCTATTCAGCCTCTCCCTGTAGCTCAAGCCCTCCAACCCTGGCAACATCCTCGTAAATCTTTTCTGAATGCTTTCAAGTTTAAAAACATCTTTTCTGTAGCAGGGAAAGATTTAAAAGGGACCTTAGCGGCAACTTTTTTACATAGAGGGTTGTGAGTGTTTGGAACGAATTGGTGGAGGCTGGAACAATTACAACATTTAAAAGGCATGGGTACATGAATAGGAAGAGTTCAGAGGGAAATGGGACTTATGCTGGTAAATGGAACACTAACTTAATTTAGGATATCTGGTCAGCATGGACAAGTTGGACTGAAGGGACTGTTTCTGTGCTGTTCATCGTTATAACTCTATGATTTGATTTTAGTTATAGTGACGACTCAAGGGTTTGTGATCTGATTAATTTGAAGTGGGCATTTAGAAAATAACAGAGATAAGAAAGTGTGAAGCTGGATGAAGACAGCAGGCCAAGCAGCATCTCAGGAGCACAAAAGCTGACGTTTCAGGCCTAGACCCTTCATCAGAGAGGGGGATGGGGTGAGGGTTCTGAAATAAATAGGGAGAGAGGGAGAGGCGGACCGAAGATGGAGAGAAAAGAAGATAGGTGGAGAGGAGAGTATAGGTGGGGAGGTAGGGAGGGGATAGGTCAGCTCAGGGAGGACAGACAGGTCAAGGGGGCGGGATGAGGTTAGTAGGTGGGAAATGGAGGTGCGTCTTGAGGTGGGAGGAAGGGATGGGTGAGAGGAAGAACAGGTTAGGGAGGCGGGGACAAGCTGGGCTGGTTTTGGGATGCAGTGGGGGGAGGGGACGAGCTGGGCTGGTTTTGGGATGCAGTGGGGGAAGGGGAGATTTTGAAGCTTGTGAAGTCCACATTGATACCATTGGGCTGCAGGGTTTCCAAGCGGAATATGAGTTGCTGTTCCTGCAACCTTCAGGTGGCATCATTGTGGCACTGCAGGAGGCCCATGATGGACATGTCGTCTGAGGAATGGGAGGGGGAGTTGAAATGTTTCGCGACTGGGAGGTGCAGTTGTTTAGTGTGAACCGAGCAGAGGTGTTCTGCAAAGTGGTCCCCAAGCCTTCGCTTGGTTTCCCCAATGTAGAGGAAGCCACACCGGGTACAGTGGATGCAGTATACCACATTGGCAGATGTGCAGGTGAACATCTGCTTAGTATGGAAAGTCATCGTGAGGCCTAGGAAAGGGGTGAGGGAGGAGGTGTGGGGGCAAGTGTAGCATTTCCTGCGGTTGCAGGGGAAGGTGCTCGGTGTGGTGGGGTTGGAGGGTAGTGTGGAGCGAACAAGGGAGTCACGGAGAGATTGGTCTCTCCGGAAGGCAGACAAGGGTGGGGATGGAAAAATGTCTTGGGTGGTGGATTCGGATTGTAGATGGCAGAAGTGTCAGAAGATGATGCGTTGTATCCGGAGGTTGGTGGGGTGGTGTGTGAGAACGAGGGGGATCCTCTTTGGGCGGTTGTGGCGGGGGCGGGGTGGGAGGGATGTGTCGCGGGAAATGCGGGAGACGCGGTCAAGGGCGTACTCGACCACTGCGGGGGGGAATGTTGCGGTCCTTGAAGAATGTGGACATCTGGGATGTGCGGGAGTGGAATGCCTCATTCTGGGAGCAGATGCGGCGGAGGCAAAGGAATTGGGAATAGGGGATGGAATTTTTGCAGGAGGGTGGGTGGGAGGAGGTGTATTCTAGGTAGCTGTGGGAGTCGGTGGGCTTGAAATGGACATCAGTTTCTAGCTGGTCCCTGAGATGGGGACAGAGAGGTCCAGGAAGGTGAGGGATGTGTTGGAGATGGCCCAGGTGAACTGAAGGTTGGAGTGGAAGGTGTTGGTGAAGTGGATGAACTGTTCGAGCTCCTCTTGGGAGCAAGAGGCGGCGCCGATACAGTCATCAATGTAACGGAGGAAGAGGTGGGGTTTGGGGCCTGTGTAGGTTCAGGTGAACTTGAGGTTGGGGTGGAAAGTGTTGGTGAAGTGGAGAGAGACAGAATTAATGTTTTGAGTCTGATATTACTCTTCTTCAGAAGTGAAAATTATTGCTCTGTTCCTAGATTGGCGAGTAATATAGCTTGAGTTTATCCTCAAATCTCAAATAGGTTGATTTAACAAACTCGTACCTTACAGACACAGCACAACTTATATCCTCACTTTTACCAGCTGCTGCTTTAAATTCTACCGCTGTTGGTCATATTGTTGTACGTAGCCCATTAAAATTCTTAAAGTCATAACATATGCACACAGATAAGTTGTTCAGCCCCTTCAAGCCTGTTGCACCATTCAATGGAATCATGGTTGAACTGTAGTCTACCTCTGACCCATATCTCTTAATATGTTTGCATCAACTGCGCCTGGAGGACCATCAATGCTGTGAAAGATGCTCTTTGGTCTGCCCGCAACTTGCTGGTCTGCCAGCTGAAAGAACTGACCCCGACCGAGTGTTGCAGACTGGCGCACTCCAAGGTCCAGGGCTACGTGCTGAGGGACGCGCTAAAGCTTGGGGCAGCTGCCGCCAAGGCGCGGTGGGGAAAGTCCACGGTATGAAACCCCTCGTCCAGAATAGAAAAAAGGGCCCTATCTGGTAACTGGGCCCAGCTGGCGCCTTCCCCAACTGGTCAGGTGGCCAACGGGGACTGTGCGGGGTGACGGCTGCTGGGGTATTTTCTTTGTTTTGTTTTTTCTTTTAGTTGGGGTACGAACCCTCAGGGTAACCCGGAGCAGCTTGCATGACTGGGTAGGTGTGTAAATATCAGAGATAATGGGAACTGCAGATGCTGGAGATTCCAAGATAATAAAATGTGAGGCTGGATGAACACAGCAGGCCAAGCAGCATCTCAGGAACACAGGTGTGTAAATATGTTTTTTTGTATATTCTACAATGAACGTTGATTTTTTTTAAATAAAAAAAATCTTTTAATATGTTTACTTAACAGAAACTAATCTATATCAGATGTGAACATTAGCAAATGATCCAGCATCTACTGTTGTTTGTTGAAGAGAGTTTCAAACCTCTCCCAACCATTGCGTGTTGAAATGTTTCTGAACATCTCTCCCTGAGCGGCCTGGCCCTAATTCACAGACTATGCCTCTAGTTCTAGAATCTTCGACCAGTGGAAATAGTTTAAGGGGTCAAGAAGGAAAGCGTCCCTGGGTCCTGAAAGCTCCATCAGGGAAACCCAGCCTCACCACTTGAACCATCAAATGGGAATGCCACCCCTCCCCTGCACGTTCCCCTCCAAGCCATTTCCCACCCCGACTTGGAAATACGTCCCCGTTCCTTCAGTGTCGTTTGGTCAAAATCCTGGAATTCCCTCCCTCAGGTCATTATGGGTCAACCCACTGCAGGAGGACTGCAGCAGTTCAAGAATTCCCTGAATTATTTGAGGGACGAAGTGGGGAAAGGTAACATGACATCTTTCGCTACAGTAAAAGGCAGTTCACCACCACCTTCTCAAGGGGCAACTAGGGAAGGGCAGTAACTGCTGGGCCCAGCCAGTGACGCCCACGTCCCACAAATGAATAACTGAAAAAAGCGAGTCATTCCTTTCTCGTTCCATTGAGCCCTGAGCGGCTCCCTGTTTGGGCCGTTCCTAAATACCTTCCAATTCAAATCCTCCGTCAACCACCCAGGGACTCCATGCTGTGACTGGGGACCCCAGATGGAAAGCTCACTATGCAGGAGTCCTCAGTTTTGCCACCTGAGGACCTGGCGTGGAGGTTGGTGAGATGGCGTGCACTGGGCTCGACTTACAACCATTGTGTTTTCATGTCATTTCCAACTCATTTGGTTCACGTTCTCTGAGTCTCCGAGTTCATGTAGCACAACAGCACCAAAAGCACAGCTATCAAACCTGTGCAGTACTGAGACAGTGCGACACTCTCTTACGGATGAGATGTTAAACAGAGACCCCTGGCTGCCTGCCCTGAAGGAAGTTAAACTCGAGCATGTTTAATGCAAAAAAAAGTCCCTCAATCTACAGTGCAAAAGTAGATTTTTTGGCTCACTTTTACAGTGATTGTACACAGCAAAAGGGACTATACCTCACCAAAAAGCCACCATTACTTAGATAACACAGTGTAGAGCTGGATGAACACAGCAGGCCAAGCAGCATCATTGGAGCAGGGAAGCTGACGTTTCGGGCCTAGACCCTTCATTTCTGAAGAAGAGTCCAGAGCCGAAACGTCAGCCTTCCTGCTCCTTCGTTGGTGGAAAGTGCTGTGAGACATCTCGTAGTCATGAAAGGTGCTCTGTAAATGCAAGTGTTTACCTATTATCTATTAAAGCTGCTGAATTATTTGAGGGAAGAAGTGAGGAAAGGTAACGTGACATCTTTAGCTCCAGTAAAAGGTCCAAACAGCAAATTCATGTCAAACATCTGAGCAATAATCAGATGTGTAAAATAATGGAGTCATTTCTGCGGTCAAGATGAACCAAAGTGTTTTACAGTCAATACAAAACACATGGAAGTGTGTCCACTTCACACTGCTCTCCAGTGAAAAAATGTCCCAGTCTATGCAGTCTCTCCTTATAACTTAAATCCTTCATTCCCATCAACATCCTGGTAAATCTCTTCTGAACCATCTCTAGTTTAATAATATCCGCCCTGTAATGGGGAGACTAGATCTGCACACAGTGCTCCAGAAGAGGCTTCATGGGTGTCCCATACAATCTCAACATGGCATCCTGACTCCTATACTCAAAGGTCAATGAGTCACATGTTGGCCAGACCAGGTAAGGATGGCCAACTTCCCTCCTCACAGAGTATTATTCTATCAAAAAGGGTCCTGAACCGAAATGTTAGCTTTCCTGCTCCTATGATGCTGCCTGTGTTCCTCCAGCTCCACACTGTGTTATCTCTAAGTCCAGCATCTGCAGTTCTTGCTATCTCTGTAGTACTGAAACAGATGGGTTTCGCACAACAATGAAGATAATTACTCAGTCATCATTAAGGCAACTTTTTATTCCAGGTTCTCATTCAATTGCAACTGGAACTATTTACCATGATGGGATTCGAAAGCATGGTCCCCAGACGATTCTCAATTGTCAGCCTCGTGGTGTGACCACTCCTTGTCTAACAGTACTTGAAGCATCTCAATCAGGCCATCACTGTCTCTTCCAAACTGACGCTGCATAAGCAAGCCGATCGCCAGTTTCACTCGTTTTTAGCCAAGTGTCACATCGGTGAATTTACGTAGCATCCTGTCCATGATGAGACAAGATGGCCAGAACTCCGGCAGTAGGTGGCTAGGGCTCTGTGCTTTTCGATCCAGCAAGTGGTGGGGCTGGGGCAGGGGAAACGGGTTTACATCTGGTCTGAGGAGATGGTGGGCCGGGTGGGGTTTAAGGAGGAGGATCCTTTGAAATCATCATTGGCATAGCTCTGCTGTTATTCAGTTGTTCCAGTTTGGTTGTGTCTGGGATTGAAACTCAAAAAGATCGCAGTAAGCTCACTTGTTGGCAAACAATTACTAGTTGGTGAATGTTTCAGTTGGAGCAGGCTGGCGACCTGATTGAGGTTTATAAAACCATGAGGGGCATGGATGGGGTGAAGACCCCAGGGTGGGGAGTCCAAAACTAGAGGGTATAGGTTTAAGGTGAGAGGGGAAAGATTCAAAAGGGACTTGAGGAGGAACTTTTTCACACAGAGGGTGGTGCGTGTATGGAATGAGCTGCCAAGGGAAGTGGTGGAGGCAGATACAATCGCAACATTTAAAAGGCATCTGGATAGGTATGTGAATGGGAAGGGTTTAGAGGGATACTGTCCAAGTGCTGGAAAATGGGACTAGATTGGTTTGTGTTATCAGGTTAGCATGGACAAGTCGGGCTGAAGGGTCAGTTTCCATGCCAGATGGGCCTATGACTTCAATTCTGGGACTCCACATTCCCCAGTGGGTGACGGTATAGGGCTTGCAGTTTTCTGGGTATGTCTCTGGCTTTCCTTCCCTTTTAAGATTTAGCTGTGGGTCTGTTGTCCCTACATCTCTCAGCAGATTCAAAGTTCAACTCCCTTGTCAGATGGACTTAGGCAGCCTACAATGGAGGCCAATTCTCCTACAGCAAGGCTGTAGGCATTCTGCCCTTTGAACGTACTTTCAGACGGGGCATTACCACGCAGCATCTGTTTCCCCGGGGATGGAAAAGATCTCATGACAGTATTTTGAGAAAGACCTGTCCTCAGAGTCCTAGCCTGTGTTTATCTCTCAGCCAAATCACAAAGACATTCACCATTCCTACCATTGATGTTTGTGTGAGAATCTTTGAAAAAACGAACTGGAGTATGCCATTCAGCCCTTCAAACCTGCTCTGCCATTCAATGTGATCATGGTTAATCATCCAACTCAATCCTTTGTTCCCACTACGTCATGCCCTTTGATCCCTTTAGCTCCTGAGATCTATATCAAACCCCTTCCTGAGCACGTCACCCACACCACCCACGCCCTCCACCTCCTCCAGAACTTCCAATTCCCTGGCCCCCAACACCTCATTTTCACCATGGAAATCCAGTCCCTATACACCTGTATTCCTCATGCAGATGGCCTCAAGGCCCTCCGCTTCTTCCTGTCCCGCAGGCCCGACCAGTCCCCCTCCACCGACACCCTCATCCGCCTAGCCGAACTCGTCCTCACCCTAAACTTCTCTTTCGATTCCTCCCACTTCCTACAGACAAAGGGGGTGGCCATGGGTACTCGCATGGGCCCCAGCTATGCCTGCCTCTTTGTAGGTTACGTGGATCAGTCCTTCTTCCGCACCTACACAGGCCCCAAACCCCACCTCTTCCTCCATTACATTGATGACTGTATCGGCACCACCTCTTGCTCCCCAGAGGAGCTGAAACAGTTCATCCACTTCACCAACACCTTCCACCCCAACCTCAAGTTCACCTGGGCCATCTCCAGCACATCCCTCACGTTCCTGGACCTCTCAGTCTCCATCTCAGGCAACCAGCTAGAAACCAATATCCATTTCAAGCCCACCGACTCCCACAGCTACCTAGAATACACATCCTCCCACCCATCCTCCTGCAAAAATTCCAAGCCCTATTCCCAATTCCTTCGCCTCCACCACATCTGCTCCCACGATAAGACATTCCACTCCCGCACATCCCAGATGTCCACGTTCTTCAAGGACCACAACTTTCCCCCCGCAGTGGTTGAGAACGCCCTTGGCCGCATCTCCTGCATTTCCCGCAACACATCCCTCCCACCCCGCCCCCGTCACAACCGCCCAAAGAGGACCCCCCTCATTCTCACACACCACCCCACCAACCTCCGGATACAGTGCTTCATCCTCCGACACTTCCGCCATCTACAATCCGACCCCACCACCCAAGACATTTTTCCATCCCCACCCTTGTCTGCCTTCCGGAGAGACCACTCTCTCCGTGACTCCCTTGTTCGCTCCACACTCCCCTCCAACCCCACCACACCCGGCACTTTCCCCTGCAACCGCAGGAAATGCTACACTTGCCCCCACACCTCCTCCCTCACCCCCATCCCAGGCCCCAAGATGACTTTCCACATTAAGCAGAGGTTCACCTGCACATCCGCAAATGTGGTATACTGTATCCATTGTACCCGGTGTGGCTTCCTCTACATTGGGGAAACCAAGTGGAGGCTTGGGGACCGCTTTGCAGAACACCTCTGCTCGGTTCACACTAAACAACTGCACCTCCCAGTTGCAAATCATTTTAACTCTCCCTCCCATTCTTCAGATGACACGTCCATCATGGGCTTCCTGCAGTGCCACAAGGATGCCACCCGAAGGTTGCAGGAACAGCAACTCATATTCCGCTTGGGAACCCTGCAGCCCAATGGTATCAATGTGGACTTCACCAGCTTCAAAATCTCCCCTTCCCCCACTGCATCCCAAAACCAGCCCAGCTCGGCCCCTCCCCCCACTGCATCCCAACACCAGCCCAGCTCGTCCCCTCCACCCACTGCATCCCAAAACCAGCCCAGCCTGTCTCTGCCTCCCTAACCTGTTCCTCCCATCTCAAGCCGCACCTCCATTTCCTACCTACTAACCTCATTCCACCTCCTTGACTTGTCCGTCTTCTCTGGACTGACCTATCCCCTCCCTACCTGCCCACCTATACTCTAGTCTCCACCTATCTTCTTTTCTCTCCATCTTCGGTCCGCCTCCCCCTCTCTCCCTATTTATTCCGAAGCCTCACCCCATCCCCCTCTCTGATGAAGCGTCTAGGCCCGAAACGTCAGCTTTTGTGCTCCTGAGATGCTGCTTGGCCTGCTGTGATCATCCAGTTCCACACTTTGTTATCCCTTCCTGAGCATGTTCAATGTTTTGGCCTCAATTGCATCCTGTGACAGTGAATTCTATAGGCTCCCCATTCTCTAAGTGAAGACATTTCTCCTTGTCTCAATCCTAAAGAGGTGATGGCCTAGTGGTATAATTGCTGAGCTATCAATCCAGAGGCCATGGTAACATCCTAGAGACCTGGGTTCAAATATAACAGGAACTGCAGATGCTGGAGAATCCGAGATAACAAAGTGTGGGGCTGGATGAGCACAGCAGGCTAAACAGCATCTTAGGAGCAGAAAAGCTGATGTTTCAGGAAGGGTCTAGGCCTGAAACATCAGCTTTTGTGCTCCTAAGATGTTGCTTGACCTGCTGTGTTCATCCAGTTCTACACTTTGTTATCTTGGGTTCAAATCCTGCCTGGTAGATGGTGGAAATTGAATTCAATAAACATCTGGAATTAAGAGTCAATGATGAATATGAAACCACTGTTGGCTGTCAGGAAAAAAGCCATTTGGCTCGGTAATGCCCTGTAAGGAAGGAACCTGCCACCCTTACCCAGCCTGGTTGACGTGTGACTCTAGACCCACATTGCCTCTTGGGCAATTAGGGATGGGTAATAATAGCTGGCCTGGCCAATATGCTCACATCTTTTTGACTGAGTAACAAACAATGACCCACCCCATATCCTGACACTGTGAGGACATGTTTCTAGTCTCCCTGGTCATTGAATTTGCTGGAATAGAATAGCAGTTTGTTATCAGTTCTATTTGGGGTGGCACGGTGGCTCAGTGGTTGGCACTGCAGCCTCAAGGCACCAGGGACCCAGGTTCAATTCCAGCCTCAGGTAGCTGTCTGTGTGGAGTTTGCACATTCTCACCGTGTCTGTGTGCATTTTCTCTAGGTGCTCCGGTTTCCTCCCAAGTTCCAAAGATGTGCAAGCTAGATGGATAGGCCGTGCTAAATTGCCCGTAATGTTCAGGGGTGTGTGGGTTATAGGGGGGTGGGTCTGGGTGGGATGCTTCAAGGGGTGGTGTGGACTTGTTGGGCCAAAGGGCCTGTTTCCACACTGTGGGGAATCTAATCTAATCTATTTACAATAGTACAGTGAGATGGGTATAAGTCACCACAACTCGATGCTATTTTAATCACAGAAGTTATAGAAAGAAATAATTGAGACAATGTTAGCTCATTTTTTGTTCCGTCGATGGTTTCTGAAGTGGCTATGGGACATTGTTGCCGAAGCTGCTCCTGATGCTACCAAAGGAAGGATTTCTAGACCCGACCCATCACACTACCATCACCAAAACTGACACTGATGTCACCGCATCACTGCCGTAGCAACAAGGAGCCAACCAGAACCATCACACTGTCACCGCTGAAACTGCCACCAGGAGGAACAGGCCAGACCCGCCGACAATGAAAGTGTGGCCAATGTGACCACGAGGAGCGGACAACTGGATCCACCACACCGCAGCAGGTCCTCCAACCACCTTCCTTCACCGCCAGCTGTGGAAACGATGAACTTCAAAACAAAACAGAAATGAAGAAACAAAGCCAAAACCAAATTAAAAGCAAAGAAGAATGCAGTTAGCTGGTTGAGCGGGAGCATATGGGCACACAGTATGGACATGTCCTACCCTGCCAATGCTGCCATCTTGAACTTGGCAGCCATGTTTCTGATGTTATAATGGTGACCTCACTTCTCTGTGGGCAGTGAAAGGGGCAGAGTGGGGAAGTCTGGAAAGGGTGCTACAGAAATGCAGGTCCAACGTTTTCAAATGGTGGAAGGAATCTTGCGTCAATTCATTGTCGCGAGAGAATTAGCCCCTTCCCCTGGAAGAGGCTCCCATTTGCCACTCCCCAGCTTGCAAAGCTTTGACGGACAGACTAGGAGCATTGTGCGACAGCTGAGTGCCTTAAATGTGCTCTCACATTGGAAACACAGAGCCTTTTGCGAGATGATTATCAGCATATGGCCGGGTCACATCGATCATCAGTCACTGCCAGCGACCATCTGATTTGCTGATGAGGCTTTTTGATGTTGCAACGTGGAGATGCCATCTGAATATGCATGAGCAGACTTAATTCTACATTCCCTTTCATCCCCCTCCCCTCAGCTTTTCCACCTTCGAGCTCTCAAATGTTGCTTGACTTGTTGCAGTTTGCTGAACCACCAGGCCCGAAAAGTGATGGCTGCTCCCCGTGGGTCCTAACGAAACCATCCCCTGTCCTTTCGAGACTAAAACAGGAGCAGGAGTAGTCCATTCGGCCCTTCGAAGATGACATCACCTGGGCTATCTGGTGGCGTTGCGGTGAGCATGCAGGAGACTGCTGAGTCCAGCTGCTGTTTCTAGAAGATTCTGCTGCAAAGAGGACGTGGTTCGACAGTCAATTAAGATTTGGACGATTTCTGGATTCAGACGCTCCTCACTTGGTGTTGTCAATCTTCCTCGGGTCTGTGCTTGCTTTTGAAGGAGGCTGTGTTTTTCTTTAGAGTTACATCTCCCAGGATTCAAACCTCCTCAGAGAAGCCTCTGGGGTGTCCTTGTGGGTGTTTCCAATGTAATGACAGTGTCCCTCAGATGCAAGCCTATTGGTTAGAGAGTGTCAGACATTCCAGCTCCAGGACCAGTCCAACTCAGCAGGGATTGAGCCTAATATGGTGTGCTGTTTTGGCAGGCCAGCTCTGATTAGCACCTCAGTGTCTGTGGTGGTTTGTCCAGAAACTTGAGAAGGTAGCTCAAGTGAAATCAGCTGATTTTCTTGTTGTGACTATTGTACACAATCTGATTCTCGCATGTATGGTTCAGAATGGACAGTAACATTGCTTTACAGAACTTCAGCTCGGCACTCTTCCCCAACTTTGTTCCCAAGTTGGTTCTTGAATCTGCCCATGGTTACACGTCTTTGCATGTATTGCATCGTCACACAATCCCTACAGTGTAGGAGCAATTCACACCAACCCTCCAAAGA
Source organism: Stegostoma tigrinum (assembly GCF_030684315.1). Taxonomy (NCBI): domain Eukaryota; kingdom Metazoa; phylum Chordata; class Chondrichthyes; order Orectolobiformes; family Stegostomatidae; genus Stegostoma; species Stegostoma tigrinum. The sequence goes on from NC_081392.1 coordinate 6,390,503, forward strand.
GCATCCCACCCAGATGGGACTCCCCATGGCACTCCCCATGGCTACCCCACCTAGCCTGCACATCCCTGAACACTACAGGCAATTTAGCACCGCCGAGCCACCCTAACCTGCATGTCTTTGGACTGTGGGAGGAAACCGGAGCACCCGAAGGAAACCCACAGGGACCCAGGGGAGAGCATGCAAACTCCACACAGACAGTTGCCCGAGGGTGGAATTGAACCTGGGTCCCTGGCGCTATGAGGCAGCAGTGGAAATCACTGAGCCACCGTGCCACCCTCTATATTACCAATATAGGCAGCTCAATAGAGAGAAAGAGAGAGTGTGGACTCTGGTCTCTGACTGGTTCTGGTCATGGACTGAAACCTCAGAGTTTGATTCAGTGTTTTCCTAAGAGAGGTTAGAGCATTATTTCCATTCCCTGCTGAAATTACGCAATGCACACCATTTGGTCTCCTCTACACCAGGCAGACAATGTGCAGACTAGGCAGCTGCTTTGCAGAGCAACTGCATTCTGCCTGCAGAAAAGGCCCTGAGCCTCCAGTTGCCTGCCACTTTAACACATCACCATATTCCCTGGCCAACATCTGCATCTCAGGCTTCCTGCACCATTCCAGCAAAGCTCAGTGCAAGCTGGAAGAACAGCATCTCATTATCCGCATGGGAACTCTATAGCCTTCTGGTCTCAATACTGAGTTCCACGATGTCAGATCTTGAACACCTTCTCCCACCTTTTATCTGCCCTCATACCTCAGGCCCTGTCATCACAAGGGCTGCTCTCAGTACAGCCAACCCTATTTCACTTACTCATGATCCCTATGATCAACATTTCTTTCTCCCTGGCTTATCATTATACATCCCTTTGTTTACCTAACTGTCTTTCTCACTCTCTGGGCTCCATCTCCACTCGACTGTGTACACCCAAGTCCCTGACCTAATCAGATGCACCAATCTTTTCCTAGCTACCATCAGTTCCAAAAAAGACTCATTGAACATGAAAGGCTAATTCTGATTCCTTTCCACAGATGCTGCCAGACCTGCTGAGCTCTTCTATGTTTGGTGGTATGTCTTTACTTGGCTTCACTTGACACAATTTGGTGTAACTGAGAGACAGTTTCAGGGGGCAGTGAAGGATTAGCCACATCACTGGGGCTCAGATGTCGCAATTAGGCCAGACATGTGTCAGAACTAAAAAACCCCTTCTCTTCAAAGCTCATCATGATCATTACTGAAGTTGATTTTCTTTTTCTCTCAGATTAATCAATCGAATGAAAACTCTCCCTGATTTAGTGGGATTCGAGCAGGACTATCAGATCTGAGGCCCACTGTGCCAGATCAGCAACATTTACCACCATGAGATAATAGGAACTGCCAATCCTGGAGAATCTGAGATAACGCGGTGTGGAGCTGGATGAACACAGCAGGCCAGGCAAGCATCAGAGGAGTGAGAAAACTGACGTTTCGGGTCTGGACCCTACTTCAGACAGACCACCAAACATAAAAACCCATTTCTGAAGAAGGGTCCAGTCCCGAAACGTCAGCTTTCTCGCTCCTCTGATGCTAGCCTGGCCTGCTGTGTTCATCCAGCTCTACACCTTGTTATCTCATTTACCACCATATTCCCTCATCTTCATCTCAACATATTTCCATGTGTTACCTCTGCCTTTCCTGATCATGACTACTTGTAGGATGCTGGGAAGCACCAAGCATCAGAGGGATTTTGGTTTGCTTGCCCGATGGATCCTTAAAGTCTTGGGACAATCAAATGATGTGGTTAAAAAGGCCTTGTCTTCACCAACCAAGGCTTAGAATGTAACAGCAGGGACCCTATGCTGGAACTGTTGGTTGGGTACAGCCAGAGTATTGTGTGCAGTCCTGGAACCCACTTTATTGGAGGGATGTGATAGGACTGGAGAGTGGATTTATCAGGATGTTGCCTGAGCTGGAGAGTTCCATTTGTGAAGAGAGATTGGGCTGAAAGGGACTGTTTTCCTCAGATCAGAGGAGACTAAGAGCGGATGTGATGGAGACGTACAAAATAATGAGGGGTGTAGATAGGGTAGACAGGGAGGAACCTTCCCTCTGACAGAGGGAGCAATGACTGGGGTGGGGGGGATAGGAGGAGCACATAGATTTAAAGGAAGGAGTAGGAGGCTTAGAGGAGATAGGGTCATAAAGTTGTGCAGACCCTTCGGTCCAAATTGTCCATGCTGGCCGGATATCCTAAATTAATCTAGTCCCATCTGCCAGCATTTGGCCCATATCCCTCAAACCCTTCCTATTCATGTGCCCATCCAGATGCCTTTGAAATGTTGTAACTGTACCAGCCTCCACCACTTCCTCTGGCAGCTCATTCCGTACAAACACCACCCTCTATGTGAAAAAGTTGCTCCTCAGGTCTCTTCTGAATCTTTCCCCTCTAACCTTAAACCTATGCCCCTCTAGTTTTGGACTCCCCTACCCTGGGGAGAAAAGACCTTGGCTATTCACCATATCCATGCCCCTCCTGATTTTATAAACCTGAATAAGGTCACTCCTCGCACAAGAGCACAAAACACTGTTAAAAGAAGAGATAACACAGTGTGGAGCTGGAGGAACACAGCATCAGAGGAGTTTCTGAGAACAAAGTGGGCTCATAAATTTAGCAGAACACCTACGCTCGGTGCGCACTAAACAACTGCACCTCCCAGTCGCGAACCACTTGAACTCTCCCACCCATTCCGCAGACGACACGTCCATCCTGGGCCTCCTGCAGTGCCACAGTAATGCCACCTGAAGGTTGCAGGAACAGCAACTTATATTCTGCATGGGAACCCTGCAGCCCAATGGTATCAATGTGGATTTCACAAGCTTCAAAATCTCCCCTCCCCTTACTGCATCCCAAAACCAGCCCAACTCATCCCGACCTCCCTAACCTGTTCTTCCTCCCACCTATCCCCCTCCCACCTCAAACCCCATCCCCATTTCCTACCTACTAACCTCATCCCGCCTCCTTGACCTGTCCGTCCTCCCTGGACTGACCTATTCCCTCCCTACCTCCGCACCTACACTCACCTTTACTGGCTCCATCCCCGCCTCTTTGACCTGTCTGTCTCCTCTCCACCTATCTTCTCCCCTATTCATCTTCTATCCGCACCCCCCCTCCCTGTTTATTTTAGAAACCCCTTCCCCTCCCACTTTTCTGAAGAAGGGTCTAAGCCCGAAACGTCAGCTTTCCTGCTCCTATGATGCTGCTTGGCCTGCTGTGTTCATCCAGCTCCACACCTTGTTATCTCGTAAATTAAAGCAAATAACGAAAGATTCTCAGAGTGCAGGATGGAGACCGGCGCAAATCAGTCAGATGAAGTGCAGGCTCCCGCACTGCAGGGACATGGGGCTGAGATTGATGATACTTTGGGACAACGTGAAAAATTAAATGGAGTTCCATAATGTTCAGTTTCTACAAGAGCGAGGGCTACGTTAGAGTGAGATCCATCACCTTCATCGATGCAAGCTGTGGCTGCTGTTGGGACCATCTGTAAGACGCACGCCTGGATGCATTCTGACGGTGTAGGCATCTGGCTTTCGTATCGCACAAGGTCTGCTTGCCTGCAGTGGGCTGTGTGCTGTGTTTTTTTTTGTTTAATCGCTGCAAACCCTGTGGGTGAAGGTGGCACACTCTCCGTTTGTCGGGCTCAGGTTTACTCTCGGGTCATGGACGGTGGGCGACCTATGAGACAAAGCTGCCCCTCACGGTGCTCCCGCACACTGGGCACCCTTGCTCTTTTCATCAGCTGAAGTGGTAAGTTTGGGTGAAGGAGCCCTCCCACGAGTCTAATAATCCACGAGCAGTCAAATTCAGAGCAGGAGGAGGCCGTTCGGTCCCTCTAACCTGTTCCGCCAACCGACAAGACTGTGGCTGGGTTATTTTTTGCATTATTTCATGGGATGAAGGCGACACTGGCTAGGGAAGCATTTAGTGCCCATCCCTAATTGCCCCCCCAAGCGTGTAAAAGTCAACCACTGGGTCTGGAGTCACATTGATTATTCCACACGCAGCTACTATCCCCAATAACCTTCCACTCACTTGTTTATCAGAAAAGCCTCCATTCGCTGCCTTGAAATCGTTCAAATACTCCACTAGCACTGCCTTTTTAGAAGGAGAGTACCGAAGAGGCAGTCCTGAGAGGGTTCACGAGCCTGATACCAGGATTGAGGGAAAATCTCCTGGGAAAAAGTTGAATAGTTTGGGCTTGTGCTCATTGTAGTTTAGAAGAATAGGAGGTGACTTGATTAAAAAATTGCAAGGTTCTTAGGACTGGGCAGAGTAGATATGGAGAGGTGGTTTCCTCTTTTGGGGCAGTCTGGGACCATCTCAGAGTAAGGATCGTCCATTGTAGACAGAGGTGAGCAGGAATTTCTTCTCTCAGAGGGGAGTGAATCTTTGTAATACTCTACTACAGAGGGCTATGAAAGATCTTCGGTAAGCAAGGGAATGGAAGGCAGGAAAGTGGGGTCGAGGATGAGCCTAGCAACCATCATCTCATGGAATGGCAGAACAGACTTGATAGGCTGAATGGTCTATTTCTGCTCCTACTTTAATTGATCTTTTGATCTTGTAGATGCCCTGCAATAACAGTGAGTGCTGCTGCAGCCCAGGAAAGCTACTATTCAGTCCAACGTTGGACTCCTGTGGTCCCTGTTGCGTAGATGAACGGGCAGCGATGAAATGAGAATCCCAATCGTGAGGACATTCACCCGTTGGTCTCCTCATCATTGCTAAGGTCACTTTGGACACTGCGCCATCAACTACCTTGAACCCAAATCTCCAAATTTCTACCTCAGGCCTCTCTGCCCCATGCCATTCTCCTCTCAATTGCTTTGCAACTTGGTCCTTGACCAATCTATCAGTGTCATACCTCTTTGTGTGATTTAACTGCTGAACCTTCACATCAGGTAGATGCAGGTAGAGTCATAGAAGTTTACAGCATGGAAACAGGCCATTCTGTCCAATTTATCCACGCTGCCCAGCTTTCACAATTAATCTAGTCTCATTGGCCTGTGTTTGGTCCATATGCTTCCATGCCTAACCCCCCCTTTCACTTGTCCAAATGTTTCTTAATTTGTATTCATCTCCACCACTCCCTCTGGCAGCCTGTTCCACACACTCACCACCCTCTGTGTGAAAAATTGGCCCCTCTGCGCCCTTTTGTATCCCTCCCCTCTCCCCTTAAATCTATGGCCTCTAGTTTTAGACTCCCCCACCGTGGGGAAAAGCTGTTGGCTACGTACTTTATCCATACCTCACATGATTTGATAGACCTCTGCAAGGCCACCCCTCAGTCTCCTACATTCCATGGGTAAAAGTCCCAGTCTACCCACCCTCTCCTTATAACTCAAACCTTCCAGTCCAGATAGCATCCTGTAAATCTTTTCTGCACTCTTTCTGGTTTAATAATATTCTTTGTATAGTGGGGTGATTGAACTGCAAATAGTTGTTATTGTTGAACACAGATTATGGAAGAAATCTCTGCCTTTATGTTAATTGATCAAGCCATTGCTGGGGGAGTTTGAAAACCACGTACATTGAGAGGATGGGTCTGAACCGGAAAAGATTTGAGAAAATATTCATAACATGGAATTCTACCAGAGAGAGAAAGGCAGAGGTTGAATATGATTACATGAAGGTTTGGTGAGAGACACAAGGGTCCTTTTGGTGTCATATCAGAGACGAACGTTAGCCCTGTTTCTCTGTCTGCACTGATGCTGCCAGACCTGCTGAATTTCTCCAGCATTCTCTGTGTTTGATCTGTGATACAGGACTCTGTGCTCCAAGGACTTGTGCAGTTTTAGAGTATTACAACATGGAAAGAGGCTCTTTGGCCCAATATGTCCATGCTAGCCATCAACCACCTATCCACACTCATCCCGTTTTCCTGCAGTTAGCCCATTGCCTAGGGCTATTTCCAGGGATCCACTCCAAGACACTATCAGCCTCAGCCTGAGGACCAACATCTCAGTGAAAAGTGCACTCTGATCTGTTCAATAACATGTTGGTCTTCCTGTGGAAGGAGTTCTCCTCAATAGAGTGGGAATCACGGTGGCTCACTGGTTAGTACTTCCTGGGACCAGGGTTCAGTTCCACCCTCAGGCATCCGTCAGTGTGAGGGTTGCACATTCTCCCCGTGTCTGTGTGGGTTTCCTCCTGGTGCTCTGGTTTCCTCCCACAGTCCAAAGATGAGCAGATTCGAGTAGATTGGCATTGGCATTGGTATTCTAAATTGGCCACAGTGTCCAGGGATGTGCAGGCTGGGTGTGTTAGCCATGGGAAATGCAGGATTACAGGGATAAAGTAGGGGACTGGGTCAGGGTTGGATTCTCTTTGGAGGGCCAGTGTAGGCCTGCTTCAGTGCTGCGGTGGTCCTATCTTTCTATGAGTGTGGCAGAATCTTCTGTTCCAAGGCCTCAGAACACACACTGAGGGACACACTAAAGTTTGAGGCAGACGCATAATAGAGGAAAGGTCACTGTCTAAGGCCACTCGGCCATAGTGCAACTAGGAAACTGTAAGGAACCTCCTCAGACAGTGTGTTCAATCAGTTATTGATATCATAAGCAATGACTATAATTGCAAACATCGTAAATGATATACAACATTGGAAAAAAGTGATGTGGTCTCCAGTCCTCTATAGTGCCAACTTTGAACAGCTCTGCAATGCATCTTGAAACAATTTCCTGAATAAAGTTCTTTCCTGTGAAAATATTGATTTTAAATAAATAGTGAGGAGATGCTGAAGGGTCATGCTATGAATATATTTACTGGCTTTGAGACTTACTGGTCATGAATTCAAATCACAAAGAGGAGGGATGTGAGTAAAGACATTATTACCTATTTATCTTGTGAGCAGAATTTGAGGTTTATTTTAAATTGCATTCATACAGGGAATGTGAAAGTCAATGTTTGTTGTTACTGCCAATTTTTAAAATATTTGTTCATGGGATGTGGGTTTCGCTGGCCAGGCCAGCAGTTATTGACCATCCCTAATTGCTCAGCGGGCAGTTAAGAGTCAACCACATTGCAGTGAGCCTGGAGTCACATGTAAGCTAAGAATGGCAGATTTCCTCCCCTAACGGAGATTAGTGAATCAGATGACAATGTTACATGGTCACCATTAGGATTAGTTTTTGATTCCAGATTTTGAAAAATTGAATTCAAACTTGAACCCAAGTCTCCAGACTATTAGGTTGGCAAGTTGGACCACCAGCCCAGTGGTATTACCACCATACCACAGTTTTCCAAGTTTTCCTTGTAAAGGTGGTTGTGGGAAGTTCCCTGCAACAGTGCAGCCTCTCTGGGTCAAAGACATACCATTGCTAAGGGTGTAGTAAACATGGTGAGACACTTGATAGTAAGTGGGAAATCTGTTTTGACCCTTTGAGGTCATTGCCGCTTCCTGTTGCAATGTCAAGGCTGGGTTAGCAGCGGAGAAACTTGGTCTAGGAGGAGCTCAGTTTGCACTTTATAACCTGGTAAAATATTGTTTCACATTTTTTTTTAGCTGTTCTGGGCCTTCTGTTCTTAATGAGTTGATTTCAATGTTCAATAATGTGGATTATTCAACCAAAGCATGGATCTTAAACAAACAATAACTTTCATCTATTTTCTTGATTCAAGGCAATGGACCAAGCACTGGAGCATGGGGTTAGAATAATTAATTGGCTACATTTGACTGACATGGATTTGATGGGCTGAGCAGCCTCATTCTGTGCTGTAGACCCTTTTGGCTCCAACATTTATGAGAAGTGGGTGTCACTGGCTGGGCCCAGCATTTATTGCCCATCCCTAATTGCCCCTTGGGAAGGTGATGGTCAGTTGCCTTCTTGATCCATTGTAGTCCACATTGTAGACCCACCATACCTCTAGGGAGGGAGAGCCAGGATTTTGACCCAGCGACGCTGAAGGAATGGCCAATATATTTCCAAGTCAGAATGGTGAGTTGCTCGGAGGGAATGGTGTTCCCATGTACCTGCTGTCCTTGTTGTAGAGTCATACAGCACAGAAACAGACCCTTCAGTCCAACCAGACTATGCTAAGCATAATACTAAACTAAACTAGTCCCACCCACCTGCTCCTGGTCCATATCCTTCCAAAACTTTTCCTATTCATGTATCTATCCAAATGTCTTTTAAACATTGTAACTATAACCACATCCATCACTCCCTCAGGAAGTTCATTCCATACGTGAAGCACAATCTGTGTAAAAGATTTGCCTCTCATGTTTTTTTTAAATCTCTGTCCGCTCACATTAAAAAATGTGCCCCCTAGTATTGAAATCCCCCACCCTAGGAAAAAGACACCTCCCGTTAACTCTGTCTATACCGCTCATTATTATTCCTTCGAGATGAAAGTGTGTTTTGGAAGGTGCTTGTTAAGGATTATCATGAAGCAAAGCTTGTAACACACAATGGCTCCAGGATTTTATTCACAATGGGTTTCTCATGCCGAGATGATCTTACTTTTCCTAGTTCTTGCATGGTGTGTTGGGTATCATTGGCATTTATTGCCCATCCATCATTGACCATGAACTGAGTGGCTTGCTTGGGCCATTTTATAGGGCAGTCAACAACATTGCTGTGGGTCTGGAGTCACATGTAGGCTAGCCTGTGTAAGGAGGGCACATTCCCTTATGTGAAGGGGAGCAGGGGGCTTTTTATGTCACTCGGTGATAGTTGTCATGGTCGCCGTGACTAAGCCTAGATTTAAAACTCTGGATTTTTAAATTGAACTTAAATTCCATCCACACATCAGCCTGGATGGACTCGTCCAGTGAAATGACCACCATCTACCCCTGTTAGCTGATACCACTCTGAGTATTGGTATGGGCTAACCATTGGTTCCAGGAAGGGAAATCAATTTGTAGAATGGGTAAAGGATTTTCCCCAACCTTTTCAATTTCCCAAGGAAATGTCCAAGTAAGTTTCTAAATGACAAGGGCAAATGTTCTCCAAAGAGCCCAGTCCAGACCTCCTCATCGTAATGCTCCCAGGATGCCAAGGACAGAATAATTGCACTCCTCATGATCTCCATTTCCATTTGTAAACTGCAATTCGAGTCCAACTACACATTCCTTCAAATCTTTTGTAAAGACATTAACCAGACCAGTATCAAATACAGGAACTGAAAGTCCATTCCAGAATCCCTACACTGTGGAAAGACACCATTTGGCCTACAGAGTCCACACTGACCTTCTGATGAGCATTTCCCAAGGCTAAACCACCTAACCTACACATCCCTGGACACTATGAGCAATTTAGCATGGCCAATCCGCCCTAACCTGCACATCTTTGGACTGTGGGAGGAAACCGGAGCATCCGGAGGAAATCCACACAGACACAGGGAAAATGTGCAAACTCCACACAGACAGTCACCCGAGGGTGGAATTGAACCTGGGTCCCTGGCACTGTGAGGCAGCAGTGCTAACCACTGAGCCACCGTGCCGCCCCACTGCATCACTTGAGAGGAAAATATGTTAATCTCTCCTGTTCTTGCCTTCCTTCCTTACATCTCTCACTCCTTCTTGTCATTCCTTTCTTCCCTGCCTGCCTCCCTCCTTCCTTTTCTTCTCCACCTGACCTTCCTTATTGATTGTCAGTTCGAAGAACTTTCAAGACCCATCATGCAGGACCTTGCCAAAATCAAAAGGAAGCGAGATAGGATGAGAAGCGAGTTGCAGTAAGACTGGATTTTAGTTATGCAGTTGTTCCAACAGTTTGAAACTCCAGAATATAAGAAAGAGGAGCAGGAGTGGATCATTCAACTCTTCAAGACTGACACATCATTCAGCAGGACAGTGGTTGATCTGCCCTGGGACCAAAACTGCACAAATACTCCAAGTGTGGGGATGTTACTGGCCTGGTAATCCAGAGGGTTAATGCCCAAGAGACATGAGTTCAAATCCTGCCACGGTCTCTGAGTCATAGTTTCATAGAGGTTTATAGCATGGAAACCCAACATGTCCATGCCACCCAGTTTTCACAATTAATCTAGACCCGTTTGCCTGCATTTGGTCCATACGCTTCCTTGCCTATCCCATCCATGTACCTGTCCAAATGGGTCTTAAGTTGTACTCACCTCCACCACTCCATCTGGCAGCTCGTTCCAGACACTCACCACCCTCTGTGTGAAATAATTGCCTCTCTGGACCCTTTTGTATCCCTCCCCTTTCACCTTGAACCTATGGCCTCTGGTTTCAGATGTTCTTACCATGGGGAAAAGCTGTTGGCCATCTACCTTATCTGTGCTTCTCATGATATTTTGGATCTCTATGAGGTTAGATTAGATTAGATTCCCTACAGCACAGAAACAGACCCTTCACCCCAACAAGTCCACACCGCCCCTTGAAGCATCCCACCCAGACCCATCCCCCTATAACCCACACACTCCTGAACACTACAGGCAATTTAGCATGGCCGATCCACCTAGCCTGCACATCTTTGGACTGTGGGAGGAAACCAGAGCTCCCAGGGGAAACCCACGCAGACACGGGGAGAATGTGCAAACTCCACACAGACAGTCGCCTGAGGGCGGAATTGAACCCGGGTCCCTGGTGCTGTGAGGCTGCAGTGCTAACCACTGAGCCACTGTGCCGCCCATTAGTCCCTCAATCTACCACATTCGATTGAAAACGTCCCAGCCTTTCTTCATAACATAAACCCTCCCACACTCCAAGGAAGATTTGTGACAGAAAAGGTAAGTGGGAACCCATCATTTAATCAAGAAAGTCTCCTGTGACCACCTTGGCTGGGCCCGGGTCTATCTGACAGTACTTTAGCATTTTGGCAAAGATCTGTAGCTTGGATTGTGGGTGAGGTAGTTGACTCGCTCGCTGACCTGGCTTGTTCTTGTTCAGATGTTTCATCACCGTGCTGGGTAACATCATCAGCGGAGCCTCTGATGAAGCAATGTTATTCTACTCTGCTTGGAATTTATACTGCCCGGTCTGTTATGGTGAGTACTGTCATTTTCAGTTTTGATCTGTATGGGTTTGTATATGGGGGCCAATTCTATATGTTTGTTGATTGAATTCTGGGTGGGGAACCAGGCCTCTAGGAATTCCCATGCGTGTCTGTGGTTTGGCTTGAGCTAGGATGGTCATGCTGTCCCAGTTAAATTGATGGCCTTCATTGTCCAAGTGCACTAAGATGAGGGGAAGTTTGTTGTGCTGTTTTTGCTGCTGGCTGGTGTTCGTGTATCCTGATGGCTAGTTTCCTTCCTGTCTATCTGATGTAATGTTTTTGACAGTATTTTGTAAACCACCTTGGTCCTTGTGAGTGCCTGTTGTGGGTGTGCGGTGTTTGGTCCTTGTGAGCATTTGTCAGGGTGTGACTATGGGTTTACGTTCTATCCTCATTCCTAGTGGCTTTAGGGGTCTGATTGTCAGTTCCAAGATATTCTTGGCATACAGTAGTGTGGCCAGCAGATTAGGGTGTATTGCATTTTATTGGTGTTGTCTATCTAGTCGGCATCTGTGGATGAAGTTTGGGGGTTATCCCACAATACCACGATAGCGGAGACCGTGTACCGATGCTCTTTCTCCTTCTTGAGATGTTCCGGTGTGTTACAGTGGGTTGTGGCCCATTTGGATAGTGTCCTTACTATTGTTTGTGAGTGTTTGGGTGATTGTTAAGGATTTTGTAAGTGTGGATTGCTCTCCTGTATAATGTGGCTTGGAATTCCCTGTTCATCATTCATACTGCCCTGACATATAGAAATGGAAGTTGATTGTTGTTTGCGTCTTCTCTTGTGAATTTGATCTTTGGTGAGTACATTTTTGATGAGGTGGTGTGTCTCTTCTAACTTAATGTGTTTAATGATGACAAATGTGTTGTCCACAGATCGTATCCACAGTTTTAGCTGTATGCTGGTAAGGGCCGTGTGTTCCAATCTTTACATAACTGCCTCGGCAATAAAAACCAAAAGAACTGCGGATGCTGTAAACCAGAAACAAAAACAGAAGTTGCTGGAAAAGCTCAGCGGGTCTGGCAGCACCGGTGAAGGAGAAAGAAATCAGAGTTAACTCTGAGGAAGGGGCACAGGACCTAAGACTTTAAATCTGATTTTTGTTGCCTCTGCAATAAGTCCTGAGATGGGTGACCCCAACGGTGTGCCATTAATCAGTTTGTATACTTAGCGGTTAAAGGAGGAGCGTGTGGTGAGGCACCAGTAGTTTGAGTATGTTGTCGTCGCTGATTGAGCTGTCGGTCAGCATTTCTGTTTCCTCTAGCAAAGCGTCCAGTGATTCCTTGGCTAGTGGGATGTCAATGGGCATTTTTAAAAATTCATTCACGGTATGAGGGCATCATTGGCCAGGCAACATTTATTGTCCATCCCTAATTGCCCAGAGGGCAGTTCAGAGTCAACCACATTGCTGTGGGTCTGGAGTCACGTGTAGGCCAGACCAGGTAAGGATGGCAGTTTCCTTCCCCAAAAGACATTAGTGAACCAGATGGGTTTTTCCTAACAATTAACAATGGATTCATGGTCATCATTAGACTCTTCATTCCAGATATTTTTATTGAATTCAAATTTCACCATCTGCCATGAGCGGGATTTGAACCCAGGTCCCCAGAAAATTAGCTGTGCTTCTGGATTAATAGTCCAGCGATAATACCACTAGGTCATCACATGCCCCTAAGAAGTCTTGCTGCAATCGGGAGAGATTTTATTGTCACGCGTGCTAATTCGTTCCCCAGCGAGGCGGACTCAGTTAATGTATTCGAGGCTGAGTTGGATTGTTGATGAACAAGTGAGTCATTTCTGGAGGGGAGCCACACTGAACCCGAAAACGTTCTGTTTTCTCTTTTTGTTTGTTTCTCTTCTTGCAGATACTGTCAGACCTGCTGAGTCTCTCCAGCATTTGCCGTCCTTAGTCGAAAGGGAACCAACAGCTGCAGTGATCCACCATGAACTTATTAAATGGTGGAGCAGTGTTGAAGGGCCAAATGGCCCACCTACATTGGCTCCTAATCTGATCTCCTTCTGCTCCAATGCTCCAGAGAGACAGAGGAGCCTGGGAGGAGAGGCAGTCCTTCCTTATTTGAACTCACGTTATTTCACTTCTTTAATTACTATTCAGTAAATTTTCTTTACAAACAGCATGTATCACTTTGACATAATAACTTTGAAGTTAAACCCAAGTAGCGAGTTACATCATCCAGGAAGCCTGGCTTACTGGTGACATCCTGAGGATCTGTGGTGAGGATATTACTGAAACAGGCTGTAGTAAGCTCTTCAACAATCGCTCACAGTTTGTTTCCGACAATATCTCCTATTGTCACAACGGGTCTCTGTAAATTCTTTGGTGAAAATGTGACTTTTCTTGAAATGATGTTATGAGCAGTGACTGTCTATGTTTTCAGAAAGGCGCTCCTGGTGGTGGGTGAATGAGATTACAATCAGAGGAAGCTCAGACTGTTCACTGAGCACCATCTAATCCCCATCTCTAACAGCCAGTAGTTACTGGGACATTGGAGGGATGGGTTGGGGAGAAAGGTGGGTTGTGATGAGGGGGCTGGCAGGGGCTGGGAAGGGTTCATGGATGGGATTGATATGTTTAATTTCTCTGGGGAGTTCTACCTGTGGGACAGCAAGAACATTGTCCACTCACTGCTTAGCCAACCCTAACACGGTGGGGTTTGGGCAAATGAATACATGAGAGAGCACAGTGGCAGTGCCCACCCAGGGGAGTGCCACCTTCTCCTGTGTACATCCCACTTCATGTAAGGGAAAACCTTGTAATGTATAAGGAGCTGATTTCCCTGCTAGGACCCAAATCTCAGGCAAACCCTCGTCCTTGGAATCTGGGTGGTTCTGTCAAGATGTTTATCGAAGTCTCCTGAAGAACGAGAATTCGAAACAGAATTAGAATTAGCTTCATTGTCGCATGTACCTGAATGAGTACAGTGACAATTGTACAAGTTGTCACCATCTTTGGTATGAATATCCCTAGGGACCGCTCTTTGAGTTACAGTTCTTGGAAAAATAGAAGTGAAAAAATCCAGCGTTGCAGGTTTTAGGAATAAGTTATAAAATGGAGAAAATGTAAGCTTAGAACAACAGTCCATACAGGCCCCTCGCATCTAGTCCACTACAGGCCTTGAATCCTGTCCGGGCCTGGCTCCACCTCACGAGGCCGGGAGATTGCTCTAGAGTTGGTGGTTGAGTTTCCCCTTGAACCTCCCAAGCCTTGTGAGATGAAGGCTCTGGAATTGAGTGAAGGGAGTCTCCAGGATGTTGGATCCCGATCGATGAAGGGGACATCGATGTACATCCTGGTTGGTGTCTTGGAGAGGAACTTGCAAAGTCATGGGTGGTCCCCATGTGCCCACTGCCTCTGACCTGGCAAGTGGCAGAAGGCCTGGGTCTGGGAGTGCACATCAAAAGAGCCATGAAGGCTTTCAAAGCATTTGCTGTGGACTTGCAAGGTGCCCGGGGCACGGAGAGAGTGGGTAGAGGGAGTAAAAATGCTTCTCCACTTGGCACTCAGTGAGTTAATCCTCAGTCACTTCTACATTCAACAGCCAGACCTGCATTTTACCTCAGGACCATATGTGCAGGGCGCAGTGACTGAGTCACCAACATTTAACGAGGCACAGAGAGAGAAAAGCAATTCAGTAAATCAGTTCCACTTGGGACAGGACTTTTCCACTCCTTCCCAGCTCAGGGCATGAAAGGAGCAGGACAGGGGCTTAAAATTGACCCCCCACCCCAGCCCATTTACTGTCTACACCAGCTGAGTAGTGGGACTGACTCAAATGGGTGAACCATTGAGCTCAGTAAGAGGCCCATTTGGAGAGGGAATTTCCTGTCAACATTCAGGCCCCCCCAAAGTGAAGGAGTTGTGGGAGGATGGAAGTGGGAGGGGAAGGCCAGTTTATCTGCCTGGAGTCATCCTCCTGACTTTTTTTTTACTTTAAAAATATTTTTGATTCATAAAAATATCTGTATATACATAAACAGCCACTAAAGCAGTTCAGTTCTGTACAGTAGCACATGAAGGAACAAACAAATATTGGAGTTTGTCTCTATCCAACAAACAAGCCAAAGGCATTCTTAGAGATAGTAAGAACTGCCGATGCTGGAGTCTGAGATAACACAGTGTGGAGCTGGAGGAACACAGCAGGCCAGGCAGCATCAGAGGAGTGCGAAAATTGACGTTTGGGACCCTTCTTCAGAAATGGTTCCCACATTTCTGCCATGTTCTTCCAGCTCCACACTGTGTTATCAAAGACTTTTCTTATTTCTGCAAGATTATGGGACAGTCGAATAACTGAACGGAGCCACATTTACCTTCAGCAGGAAGACTTCAGACTGTGGTCTTTCCCCACTCCATCTTGGCAGCTGCTTTAGTGTGTCCCTTAGCACATAGCCCTGGACCATGGAATGTGCCAGTCTGCAGCACTCAGTCAAGGTCAACTCATTCTGGAGGGCTAACAAGGTTCAGGCAGATCAATTAGCGTTTTTCAATGAGTTGACAGCCCTCTAAGCACAGTCGACATTTGTGTCTGTTGTGTGTCCTGGGGAACAGAGTTCTACATCACAGAGCTGCCTGGGAAGAACCTTGACCAAAGCCATTGCAGCTTTCTCCAGATCTCCCTTGCAAAGGCACATTTCAGCAGTGGGTTGACCAAGATACAGGATCTGCTTTTTGAAATTCTAACTTAATAAGTTAGAAAATGGGTGAGAATTATATATTGTCATATAGTTATACTTAAGCACTAGAAACTAAATTGTTGTGTATAACGGTTGCAGTAGGGAACAAAACTGCACTTGGAGAAGCATCAAATAGGTACAAGAACCACGAGGAACCGGCTTGCTGCAGTTTGAACCAGCATTTCTTCCCATCCAGCAGCCTGTGTATAGTCACTATGATAGAGTTCCCGGATCATTCAGCTTGCTGCCAGCTGTTTGAAATAACGCAGCGCTCCCAGCAGGTCAGAGGGCGATAGCTTGGACAAGTCTGATTTGATGAGGAAGCTGAAAACAAAAGAGGCGCACTGCTATAGGCATTTTGCCTTGTGCTCATCAGGACAGGTTCGCAAGAATGCCAAACTGTAAAAGGAACAAAACATTCTGCATGAGAAAAGGGAGCTGGTTGTTTGGCAAGTCAAATTTGATGATCAAGGCATTGCCATGGAGAATAAATCATGGAATTATCTTCCCTTCCTCTTTTCATTCAAATATTTTCACACACAAAGGACATGATCTTTCTGTATGCAGCAGACTACTACAGTCCTTTTACATGTTGACCTGTCTGTTGGTATCTAACTATCAGTTTATCCATTTATCCATCTATCTATCTATTATCATTCACTCTCTCTATCTATCTACCTATCTATCTATCTGTTATCGTTCTATTTCTCTACATATCTATCAATCTATTATCATTCTATCTCTCTAACTGTTATTTATCTATCTATCTATCTACAATTACAGTTACATGGGATATTGAAGAAGGTGTTTGCTACACTTGCCTTTATTGGTCAGTGCACTGAGTATAGGAGTTGGGAGGTCATGTTGCAGCTGTACAGGACATTGGTAGGCCACTTTTGGAATACTGCATTCAATTCTGTCTCCCTGCTTTAGGAAAGATGTTGTGAAAGTTGAAAGGCTTCAGAAGAGATTTATATGGATGTTGCCAGGGTTGGAGAGCTTGAGCTATAGCGAGAGACTGCATGGGGTGGGGACACTTTCCCTGGAGCATCGAAGGCTGAGAGGTGACCTGATAGAAGTTAATCATGAAGGGCATGGATAGGGTGAATAGCCAAGATCTTTTCCCCAGGGTAAGGAGATCTCAAAACTAGAGGGCATAGGTTTAAGGTGAGAGGGGAAAGATTTAAAAGGGCCCTAAGGGGCAACTTTTACATGCAGAGGGTGGTGAGTGTATGGAATGAGCTGCCAGAGGAAGTGGTGGAGGCTGGTACAGTTACAACATTTAAAAGGCATCTGGATGGGTACATGAATAGGAAGGGTTTAGAGGGATAGGGGCCAAATGCTGGCAAATGGGACTAGATTAATTTAAGATATCTGGTCAGTATGGACGGGTTGGACCTAAAGGTCTGTTTCCATGCTGTACACCTCTATGTCTCTATGACTCTATTTATTGATTGACCTTTCATTTGTCTCACTAACTTTTTGTCCATCATCACCTTTTATGTATCCAATCATCCTGATTGAATAGTCTGATCTAATGTCAGGCCAGACGTCCTTCAGGTGGCCTTGGGATGTAAAGGGTTAATGCAGCAGGCTGCCCCAGGGAAATACTCCCAGGCTATGGTCAGAGTGATACAGCAGAGATAACACTTCAACGTGGTGATCCCAGTGAGACCCAGGATGGGGGGGGAATGGTGAAGAGCAGAGCTTAGCTGGTTAAGGAAAAGGAGAAATGTCAGATCTCCCCTCCCCAGACAAAGCTGACCAACTGGTGATGTGGACATGTTCAAACCAAATTCAAAAACAGTGGCGACTGATTCTCCGTGACTGCGGGCAGCGAGAACCCAGCCAGTTATTGATGTTTCTCTCACCTGTACAACACACAGTCATTAATTATCTGCCTCTCCAGTGAGCTGATGCTCCTTCCATTTATAAAGGAGTCCCTGAGCTCCCTGCAGTGTGCGAACTCCATAAATCTTCCAGAATCCAAGCAGCCGACCCAGCTTTTCCTCAGGGAATAACACAGCGGATGGAATGGGATTATTCCCTCTGTATTGTTCAGGTTCAGCAATCAAATATTTGCTGATCCTGAAGCCCCATCGCAGCTCAGGCCACCTTGCCAAATGCGTAATCAACGTGGAAAACTGCCCATGTATGTCCTGTACACAGGAAGCAGGACAAATCCAGCCCAGCCAATTACCACCCCATCAATCTCCTCTCGATCATCAGTAAAGTGATGGAAGGTGTCTGGAACAGTGCTATCAAGCAGCACCTGCTCAGCAATAACCTGCTCAGTGATGCCCAGTTTGGGTTCTGCCAGGGCCACTCAACTCCTGGCCTCATTACAGCCTTGGTTCAAACATGGGCAAAAAAGCTGAATTCCAGAGGTGAGGTGAGAGTGACAGCCCTTGATATAAAGGCTGCATTCGACGAGTGTGGCATCAAAGAGCCCTGGCAAAACTGGAATCAATGGGTTTTGGAGGGTAAAGTCTCTAGTGATTGGAGTCATACCTGAAGGTGGTCATGGTTGTTGGAGGTCAATCATCTCAGCTCCAGTACATCTCTGCAGGAGTTCCTCAGGGTAGTGTCCTAGGCCCAACCATCTTCAGCTGCTTCCTCAATGACCTTCCCTCCATCATAAGATCAGAAGAGTGGATATTCGCCAATGATTGCACAATGTTCAGCACCATTCATGACTCCTCAGATACTGAAGCAGTTCAAATGGCAACAAGATCTGGACAATATCCAGGCTTGGGCTAGTAAGTGGCAAGTGACATTCATGCCACATAAAGGGATTGAAAATAAATGTGGGCCCATGCAATGGCACCCACACCCTGTGAACAAATTATTCAAACAAAATACAGCATTTTACTTCAAAGGGTACAATGTGGCCTCGTGGAGTTCGCAACCCAAGGGTCTTAGTTCAAGCTCCATCATAGCACTTGACTGACTCAATGCCGTTCGATCTTGACCTATTAAATTTAAATTTAAAAAGATAAATGCTATTGTGATATAAATTGGGCAGGGCTGCTGCCATGGTCAGACTTACATTCTTATAGCTCCTTTCATGACCCCAGAGTACCTCACAGCCAATCGGTGCTCAGCAAGATTCCACAAACAGCAACGTGGCTGATGACCGGATAAATCAGCTTTCTCACAATATGAAGAATAAATATAGTTGGTTGTTAGGTCATGCAGAAGCTGAGAATTACTGAGAAACAGGCACATTTTAACATCTTGCACTCATCAGGACGATTCACAAGAAATTAAAATTCAACCACATTAATCCTGTCTGGGGAGAGAAAACAGTCCTGAAACAGTGTAAAATGTTGTCTTTCTTTCAAAGTTTTATTTCTTGCAAATCATTCTGATGAGGATGAAAAGCTGCAAGAAGATGTGTTCTTTTCTTCAGAGATAAATATTGTCCAGGTGTCAAGGGCTCCACTGCACCTTACCCAAAATAAGATCCACAGGATTATTTTGTGCAACAGGGTTTTGATTAATGGCTAAAGGACAGCACTTCCAACAGTGAAGGGTTTCCTTGGCATTAGACCAGAATTTCGTGCTAAAATCAACGAATCATTACAGTGTGGAAGAAGGCCATTCAGCCCATCAAATCTATACTGACCGTCTGAAGGACATTCCATCCAGACCCACTCTCTTATCTCTCTAAAGCTGCAGAAACCACCTAGCCTGCAAATCCCTGGGCAATTTGGCATGGCCAATACACCTAACCTGCACATCCTTGGCCCGTGGGAGGAAACCAGAGCAACGCCACACAGACACAGGGAGAACATGCAAACTCCACGCAAACGGTCACCCAGGAGTAGAAACAAGCCCAGGTCCCTGGCACCGTGGGGCAGCAGTGCTATTCACTGAGCCACTGTGCCACCAGTATGTGAATTTGTGCCTTTGTGGGGAATATGCAGTTAGTTACTGACATGCACACAGTATGAGCTATATGGGAACGGTCAGCTGCGAAACCACACGCTTATGAGTGTGCAAATGCACTCATTAGATACATCCTGCACATTGACACAAACTGACACATGGATATGGACACACACACACATACACACAAACACACACAAACACATACACATATACACATTCTCTCTCACACACACACACAGACACAGACACACACACACAGACACACACACACACACACACACACACACACAGACACACACACACAACACACACACTCACTCATACACACACACATACACACAAACACATACACATATACACATTCTCACACACACACACACAAACACACACACACACACAAACACACACACACACACACACACACACAGACACACACACACACACACACACACACAAACACACACACACACACACACACAAACACACACACACACACACACACACACACACACAGACACGCACACACACAGACATACACACAGGCACACACACACAACACACACACTCACTCACACACACACATACACACAAACACATACACATATACACATTCTCACATACACATTCTCACACACACACACACACAAACACACACACACACAAAACACACACACTCACTCGTACGCACATACACACAAACACATACACATATACACATTCTCTCACACACACACACACAAAACACACACACTCACTCATACACACACACATACACACATACACATACACATATACACATTCTCTCTCACACGCACACACACACGCACACACATGCACGCACACACAGTAAATATATCTCTCTGATGTCTGACTCACACTCCCACAGAAACACAGCCCTGCCTCCCGGATTTACAGGTGCAGTTGAGCGATCACTGACTTCGACACTAGCACTTTTCATGATCGTTCTGATAATTATTCTGATTATTATTATTACATATATATTCAGTCGGCTCAAAGCTAGCTGCCCTTGTCTCATCCTCTTTCATTTCCGTGTGTGCTGTATAATTAACACACTGCTAATTTTCAAGCACACACAAAGAGCAGGGCCACGCTGCTGTCTTCATAAACTGCAAATGTCAGCAGGCATTAATCATCAGGGTCTTTTCACACCCTGGAAAGGCACATCAGAGTATTGGTACAGCCCCCACCACTTTAGCAAATATCGCCGAACTATATCCTTTGATGCTGTGTTCATCAGGAGGCCAAGCGCCACCCTGTATTCTAGCCCAGAGATCAGGAGATATAAGCAACTCCAAATTTAGCTCAAGACAAAGAAAAAGACTGCAGATGCAGGAATCCAAGGCAGACAAACAGGAGGCTGGACACACACAGAAAACCTGGACTAAAGAAGGGTAATACCGAAGTGTTGACTGCTCCTTTCCTCCAGATGCTTCTGTGTTCATCCAACTCTTGGTTGTCTACATTTAGCTCAGTCTGTCCAGCCTGGACTGGGTCAAGCTCCATGCCACATATTAAATTCAATATCTCTTACATTGCAGCCAAAGAGTTGCTTTTTTTTTAAAAGGTTGGGGGGGGGGAGCTGAGAACAGCAAAATTTCCCACTGTTGCTGCCTTTATCCGTTTGAGTTTCCCAGTCCCTCTCCAAGCACAAATTCCCAGCTAATAGTCCCAGTATCAGGGCTTTAACTAAGGTACCAGTGGCTGTTGTGGGATTTGAACCTGTGCTCAAGGCATTAGCCTGCGTCTCTGGATTCACCAGTCCAGTTGGCATCTCACCCAGTACCAAGCTAGGGCAGAAGAGTTCCTTAATGCCAGCGCCGAGTTGGGGCGTCACATTGATGTTGTGCAGGATGTTGGTGAGGCCTCTTCTGGAATATTGTGTCCAGTTCTGGTCAACCTGCAAAGGAAGGACATTATTAAACTGGAGAGGGTTCAAAAAAAGATTTACCAGGATGTCGCTGGGAATGGAGAGTTTTATGGCATATGAAGTTAAAAGGAGAGGCTGGTTAGGTTGGGGCTTTTCTCACTGGAGTGTTGGAGGTTGTGATGTGACCTTATGGAGGGTTTATAAATGCATGAGGGCCTTGCATAAGGTGTATGGAAGATGTGTTTTCCCCCAGGGTAGGGGGAATTTCAATTCTAGGGGGCATATTGTTAAGGTGAGAGGAGAAAAGTTTAGAAAAGATATGAGGGGCAACTTTTTTACACAGGAATGTGCTGCCAGGGCAAGTGATGGATGTGGGTACAGCTACAACATTTAAAAGACATTTGGATAAGTGCATGAATAGGAAATGTTTGGAGGCCTAGTGTAGGCAGGTGGGGTTAGTTTGGTTTTGGATGACAGTCAGCATGGGCTGGTTGGGCGAAGGGTCTCCTTCCATGTTATATGACTATGACTCTCTGGCGCTGCTGGGGGATTATTTGTTCCTCAGGACGTTCCATTAATGTGACACAACTCCGGGCACTGTGAAAAAATCAGATATAGTCACTGCAGATCCTCTAATATTACAGCCCCTGCCCCAGAGAATTGTAGAAAAATCACAGGAGGCCATTCGCCCATCCTTTCTGTGCTGTTCCTTTGAAAGAGTAAGCAGACCGATCAGACCAGCCTGGCTCCTTCCCCAGGGCCCACTAATTTTTTCTCCTCTTCATAACAAAACACAAAATATAAGTAAATAAAGGGTGCATAAATTCCAATAATGATTATGCGAAAATTGGCGATGTGGGAAACAGTGCAAAGGAAAGCCTTAGACCACAGAAAGATACAGACAGGCTGATCAAATGGGCTGAACAGTGGAAAATGGAACTGAAATAATCCTGAAAAGTGTGCAATGATGTATTTCAGAAGGATGGACAAAGCAAGGGAATAGATGGGGAATGGCTAGACCCTCAGAAATACAAGAGATCAGAAGGACCCTGGTGCACAAGTCCATAGATCCTTGAAGGCAGTTGGACAGGTTGTTGAGATTTATTGCATATAGTTCTGGACACCACACTTCCAGGAGGATGTGGATACTTTGGACAGGATACAGTAAAGGTTTATCAGGATGCTGCCTGGAATGGGGAATTTTAGCTATGAAGAAAGGTTGGATGGACTGGAACACAGGTGGTTGAAGGATGGCCTGTTAGATTGTGAATGGCATAGATCGAGTGGAACGTATGAGGATTTTCTCAGTGTCGAGCAGTCAATTTCTACTGGAAACAGGCTCAAGGTGCAGGGAGCAGAGTAAGTATAAAAGAGATGGGCAAGGCATGTTTTTCACAAGCGTGCCTGGAACACGTTTCCAGAGGAGGTGATGGAAGCAGACACAATAGCAGCATGAAAAGGAGCATCTGGACCAAGACGTGAATAGGAAGGGAATAGAGGGATGCGAATCCTGCTAGTGAAGACATTTTTAATATGGAGGGGCAAAATGTGTTGACGCAGGCTTGGAGGGCCGAAGGGCCTGTTCCTGTGCTGTGTTGTTCTTTGGTTGTTCTTTGAGTTGGTGGATAAGGCAGATGGAGAACTTGTCTTTGTTAGTTGAGGCATTTAGGGAGGTTATAATGGTGCTGTGTATAATGTTAGTTTGGCCACAGCCGGTGTGCGATTCTAGTTGCCATACCACAGGAGGATGTGATAGCACTGGAGAGGGTATGGAAGAGATTTACCAGGATGTTGCCGAGGGCGTTGTGATTTAGCAATGAAGTGCGATTTGCATAGACTGGGGCTGTTTTCCTTAGAGCAGAAAAGGCTGAGGAGGGATCTGTTTGAGCTCTACAAAGGTGAGAGTGCAGTTGACAGGGCCAATAGGAAGAGACATTTTCCTTAATGGAGGGATCAGTAACCAGGAGGTACTAACATAAAGGGCACAAAACTCAGAGAGGATTTAAGGAAGAATTCTTTAACTGAAACTGATGGTTTTCTGGAACTCAGTGCCTCAAAGAGTTGTAGACGTGGGAGCATCCCAACATTTAAGAAGTATTTAGATGGTCATTTGAAGGAAATGGACCTAGAGCAGACCTGTGCCTGTTGACTGGCACAGATACCATAGGCCAGGGGGAGTGATCATGGCCAGAACTTCCATTGTTCACTGAAGAATAATGGTTGGCCGGGTGGCTGGAGAGCCATCAACAACACAGTACCGTGAGCTCTGTAACACCCACAAGAGAGGGGAGGTAGGTTAAAGGTCACATTGGAAAAAACAGTGTCCCAGACAGTGCAGCACTTCCCTCAGCACTGCCCTGAATCCGCAGCTGCAAGAGTAGGCCGTCCGCTCGTTTCCAATTTGGGATCTTGCCGTGTAGCTCAGCTGCTGCCTTTCCCGCAAACCACGGACATCCCTTCAAATGTTCTCCGGACCCCCAAAGCGCTTTGACGATCATGATGGGCGCTACAGCAATCCTGCCTCCTTTCCTTTCTCCCAGGTTGGGGGAGTCTGGAATAAGGGGGTTGGGGGGGTGATGGGGTGATGGGAGAGGGCCATTCCCCATGTGAAGCGATGTTGTTCAGGCATGCAACCGAAAGCGTTCAGTTCAGAGTTAAAAGTCCTCCAGGACCCACTCCCCACCCAACGCCCGGTTCCACTGCAATTTTCGGTGAATGAGACGGTTTTGTTAGGCATGAAGATCTGGAGATAAGGTGTGGGTCAGCCATGTATCGGTTTAATACCAGAACAGGTTAGAAGGGCTGAATGGCCTGTTCCTGAGACAGCAGATGCACGGGACTATGGCCTGTTGCTATTACCACAGCCAGGACTGGGGCAGTGGTGGGGAGCAGCCACTTCTGTTCATGGGATGTGGGCAACGTTGGTAACCTAACTGCCCTTAAACAGGGCATTTCAGAGTCAACTACATTGGCTGTGGGAATTGGAGTGATGTGTAGGCCAGACCAGCTGGGGATGACAGATGTCCCCTCCCTAAAGGGCGTCAGCAAACAGGATGGGGTTTTTACAAAAATCAATAATTATTGTCATGATAATCAATGATAGTTTCCAAGGTTACCATCTTGGAGGCTAATTTTATCGGGATTGGAACTGTGTCCTGGCCACTGTGCACTTATCCATCTCACCAGGCCTCAAGGCAGTCTGAGGGAAAACATTCACACCACCACATAGGCAGCAGGAGTACGCCACTGGTGCTCTCAAGCTTACTTCGCCATTGGGTACAATCATGGCTGCTCTGATTGAGGTTTCAACTCTGTTTTCCTGCCCCCTTCCCCCACCCACTGGCCCCTGCCCCCTTCCCAGAACCACTGCCCCCTGCCCTCTTCCCAGAACCACTGCCCCCACTCCCTTCCCCCAACCACTGGCCCCTGCCTCCTTCCCAGAACCACTGCCCCCACTCCCTTCCCCCAACCACTGGCCCCTGCCTCCTTCCCCCAACCACTGCCACCTACTCCCTTCCCCCAGCCACTGCCCCATACTCCCTTCCCAGAACCACTACCCCCTACTCCCTTCCCCCAACCACTGCCCCCTACTCCCTTCCCCCAACCATTGCCTCCCGCCCCCTTCCCAGAACCACTGCCCCCTACTCCCTTCCCCCAACCACTGGCCCCCGCCCCCTTCCCCCAACCACTGCCTTCTGCCCCCTTCCCAGAACCACTGCCCCCACTCCCTTCCCAGAACCACTGCCCCCTACTCCCTTGCCAGAACCACAGCCCCCTTCCCCCTTCCCCCAATCACTGCCCCCTGCCCCCTTCCCAGAACCACTGCCCCCTGCCCTCTTCCCCCAACCACTGCCCCCTACTCCCTTCCCAGAACCACTGCCCCCTGCCCTCTTCCCAAAACCACTGCCCCCACTCCCTTCCCCCAACCACTGGCCCCTGCCTCCTTCCCAGAACCACTGCCCCCACTCCCTTCCCCCAACCACTGCCTCCTACTCCCTTCGCCCAACCACTGCCCCACACTCCCTTCCCAGAACCACTGCCCCCTACTCCCTTCCCAGAACCACTGCCCCCACTCCCTTCCCCCAACCACTGCGCCCTACTCCCTTCCCCCAACCACTGCCTCCCACCCCCTTCCCAGAACCACTGCCCCCTACTCCCTTCCCCCAACCACTGGCCCCCGCCCCTTCCCCCAACCACTGCCTTCTGCCCCCTTCCCAGAACCACTGCCCCCACTCCCTTCCCAGAGCCACTGCCCCCTACTCCCTTGCCAGAACCACAGCCCCCTTCCCCCTTCCCCCAATCACTGCCCCCTGCCCCCTTCCCAGAACTACTGCCCCCTGCCCCCTTCCCCCAACCACTGCCCCCTACTCCCTTCCCAGAACCACTGCCTCCCGCCCCCTTCTCAGAACCACTGCCTCCTGCCCCCTTCCCAGAACCACTGCCTCCTGCCCCCTTCCCAGAACCACTGCCTCCCGCCCCCTTCCCAGAACCACTGCCTCCCGCCCCCTCCCCAGAACCACTGCCTCCTGCCCCTTCCCAGAACCACTGCCTCCTGCCCCCTTCCCAGAACCACTGCCTCCTTGTAGAATCTATCTTTGCCTCCAGGCTACTCAAAGACAGGCCTCCATTGCCTTTCCAAAGACCCGCGAGACCCCTCCCCAACCCCGAGAGTGAAAATAAACTCCTTCTCGCCTCTGGCTTCAATGAGCAATGACGTTTTACTGTGAAATAGCTTCCTCTAGTTCTGGACTGCACCCTCCCTCCACCAAAAGCAGGCTGACATCCTTTCAGTCTCCATCTTTGTCAAAGCCTCTTTGGGACCTTAAACAGCACAACCAGACCTTCGCAATTCAGGGCGCGGCTTAAACAACAGGGTGAAAAGAAAGATTGTGAGAGTTTCGTTTTCGAGGGGGCTTGGCATGGGGAGGATTGTTGGATAAGCTCAGTAATGGAAGGTCGGCGGGAGGTGGGTTAGTGAAGTGTGCAGATCGCTGCCTGTGATTGGTGAGATTTTTTGACTGGTCCTATTACAGAGATTTATGGGATCCATTTTATCTCCAGAGTGCAATGCAGCTCCAGTTTGTGATAAAGGGGATGGGTACATTAATCAGCTGTTGTCACACACACAAGCTGCACATTAAATGCATCACATTAGCAGGTTAAGTAAACACTCTCTATTTTCCACTCTTCCTGAATGGGGCTGATCAAAAGGCTTTGTCAATTCATCATTGTGTTTCTAGAAACCACATTGAACATTGGCTCTTTTATACATATATATATATAAAAACTAAACCATTGTGATGGGGTTAACCGTCAAGCACAAGAGGACACAACACACAACACACCAGCCAGATTTAATACAAAGCAAATTGTGGAAGGCTTGGGGCCCAGAAAGGGAAGGGAAAAGACTACAAATTATAAAGAGGAAGCAAGGAGTGGGTATTGTTGGGGGGCAAGAGGAAAAGGATTGGTGTGATGAAGTGGGAGAAGCACCAGCGAGGAAGAAAACCTGAATGAGGGGTGCATTAGGAGAAATTAATGAGGAGAAAGTTTAATAAAATTAGCAGAAAGAGGAAGGGATGTGGTCAAAGGAGGGGCAGGGAAAGGATGGATGAGAAAGAAGAGGAGATGAGAGAAAGACCAGGGAGGCAGAAGGATTGAAAGCAAGAATTGGTTGAAGCCTAACTGAGCAGGCCTCAGAGAGGTCTGTACAGCATGGAAACAGACCCTTCGGTCAAACTCGTCCAAGCTGATCAGGTCTCCTAAATTAATCTTGTCCCAATTTCCAGCATTTGGCCCATATCCCTCTAAAACCTTCCCATTCATATAGCCATCTAGACGCCTTTTAAATGTTGTAATTGTACCAGATTCCACCACTTCCTCTGGCAGCTCATTCTATACACGCACCACCCTCTGCGTGAAAATGTTTCCCCTCAGGTCCCTTTTATATCTTTCCCCTCTCACCTTAAACCTTGAACAGCTTATGATCTCTCATGTTCACCTCATCTATTCTAACCAAAACAGAAATTGCTGGTAAAACTCAGCTGGTCTGGCATCATCTGAGAGAGAAATCAGAGTTAACGTTTCAGGCCCAGTGACCCTTATTTCACTCAACCCATTAACTCTGGTTTCTCTCCACTGGTGCTCCAGACCTGCTGAGCTTTTCTGTCAACTTCTGTTTTAGTTTCTGATTTGCAGCATCTGTAATTCTGGCAGTTCTTATTCTGTCCATTCTCTTCTTATTTCCAGACATGTTCATCAAGAAGTGAGGAAATTGTGATTTTGTTTTGCCTGTGTGTGGTAGGTATTAGTTTTTATGGTCTGGGCTTCCTAAGAGATGAGTGAATATTCAAAAATACTAAGATAAGGGAGCGAAATGTGCTGGCTTTATTGGGATTTGTTCCGTGTGTCCAGAGCATGAGATCAGGCCTCTCGATTATTAATCTCGTTTCCTTACAACTACACCACTGTTCTGCGCTTACCCATTTCTCCAGGCCTCTTGGCAGCCTGTATACAGCACCCTCAATGAAATACTAGAAGCAGCGGAATTGCTAAAAAAAAACAGGGAAATGGGATTAATGAGACTCTTTGGGATTAATGAGATTGAACCCTCTAGTGATTTGGCCAAGGATATGTTGGAGTGAACGGCCTCCTTTCTGTGCAGTTTCATTTCATTGTTCTACAATTCTGCAATTGAAGGAAGTAGAGAAGGGAATAGGAGAGAAGAGGAGTAAAGCCAAGAATGATGGAGGAGCAGAGAAAAAGAGAGTGAGTGAGAGCAGAGACAGAAAAATGAAACAGGGGACGTGAGGGATCAAGAAAATGGGAGAGGATTGAGAGCCAGACAACGGGTGTGGGAAAAGGTAAGAGAGAAGGAACTATAAGGAAGAGGAACAAAAAGAAAAGAGGGAAAAGGGGAAGAAGGATGAAACGGGGCAAGTTGTGAGATTGATGAGGAAAGGTGAAAGAATGATTTCTTCTCACATTTATCTTGGGCTGGTGCCACCATACGTTGTCATTTCGAAGTGAATAAAACAAGTTCATCTTCATTGGTTGGGGTCCCAAATGCTGCTCCAGGACCTTTGCAAGGCCCACACTCTGGGCCTACCAGGACTCCAAGCTCCACCATCACTGAAGTTGATGCCTTGCTGCCAATTCCAGATGTCCATACCTCAGGCCTAGGAAGCCAGGAATCCCCATTCCAATCACCACCAAAGCCATTCCAGCCTCCCCATGATGCCAGGAAGAGGGAGAAAAGGATGAAAAAGAGAGAGAGAAGAAAAAGATGCGACCGGCCTTGAGCACATAGACTCACCATGCTGTGGCCGCCATCTTGCACACAGGTCAGCTTGAATAAAGGTACAGGTCATATTACAAAAGGGACAGTAAAATGTGTGTTCAAAATTTGACGAGTGATAGAAAACAGAAAGCAATGGTCAATGCATAGTTTTCAGGCTGGAGGAAGAATTGTGGTGGAGTTCCCCAGGGGTCAGTATTGGGGCCCGTGCTTTTCCTGATAGATATTAACAGAACGGCTCTTGGGGTGCAGGGACAATTTCAAAGTTTGTGGATGACACTAAGCCTGGAAGAACTGTAAACAGTGGGGAGGACAGTGCGGAACTCCAAAGGATATTGACCAGTTGGTGGAGCGGGCAGGTAGGGGGCAGATGAGGTTTGATGCTGAGAAGTATGAGATGATGAACTTCGATTGGAAGAACATTGAAAGACAATATAGAAGAAGGGGTAAAATTCTAAAGGAGGCACAGGAGCTGACCAACCTGGGTGTAACATGTGCACAGATCCCAGAGGGTTAGCAGGTCAGGCAGAGGGAGCGGGTAATAACACATTCACTGTTCTCGATTTTATTCACAGGGGCGTAGAGCACAAGAGCAGGGAGGTGACATTGAACTTGTACAAGACCCTTGTCAGACTTCAGCCGGAGTATTGTGTCGGTTTGTGGGTGCCACATTATAGGAAAAATGTGAATGTATCAGAGACAGTGCAAAAGCAATTTACTAGAACGGCTCCAGGAATGAGACACTTCAGCGATGAGGATAGGTTTGAAGAAGTTGGGGACTGTTGTCCTCAAAGGGAAGGCGGAAAGAGAGGGCGATTTGTTCAAGGTTTTCAAAATCACGAGAGGACGAGACAGGAAGAAGCTGTTCCCGCTTGTACAAGGAAGACGACAAGGAGGAGCGAAGATTGAAAGTGATGTCAACAAACAAACCTTTTTCACCCAGTTAGTGGTCAGGCTGTGGAACACACTGCGTGGAAATGTGATTGAAGTGGGTCCGATTGAGAGGCATTGGATGGTTATTTGGATAGAAATGGTGTTTAAAGGTACAAAACTAGGTAATGATGCCCATTTGAAGACTCACTACAGATACATTGGGCCAAATGACTGTGAAAGAGGAGAATGGGAAAATAAAGATATGAGAAACAGTTCGAGAGAAAGAAAATAAAAATGAACAACAGGAGATAGAAGGGTAAAGAAAGGGGCAGAAGGAAAGAAAAATAAAGTTGCTGGAAAAGCTCAGCAGGTCTGGCAGCAGAAGGAAAGAGGTGAAGGAGGCGATAGCCTGGTGGTATTGTGGCTGAACTGTTAACCCACAGACCCAGGTAATGTTCTGAGGACCCGGGTTTGAATCCCATCGCGGCAGATGTTGGAATTTGAATTCAATAAATATCTGGGATTAAGAATCTAATGATGACCATGAATCCATTGTTGGGGAAAACCCCACCTGGTTCATTAATATCCTTTAGGGAAGGAAATCTGCCATCCATACCTGGTCTGGCCTCCATGTGACTCCAGACCCACAGCTATATGGTTGACTCCTGACTGCCCTCTGGGCAATTAGAGACGGGCAATAAATGCTGGGCCCAGTCAGTGATGCCTACATCCCATGAATGAATGAAAGAAAACAACGAGAAATATGAAAGGAAGAATAATAAACAAAAGCAGAAGAATTAGGTTGTGGGTGCAGTAAAGGAAATGAGGCCTAAAACTCAACTAGTTCACTAATGCTGAAAGGTAACTGTTGGGGAAGGTGAACAAAAAGTGACAAATGTTTTAAATTAGAATCGGGCTGTTCAAGGATAACATCCAGCCTGCTGTGTTCATCCAGCCTCACATTTTATTATCTTGGAATCTCCAGCATCTGCAGTTCCCATTATCTCTAACATCCAGCAATATGTTTTCACACAAATGAGAGGAAAAATCTGAAATGTTGCCATCTCTCTCTCACATACTAAAAAAATGCTGTTGGGAATGGGGATCAGTTTCAAATTGAGTGTGAAAAGATTTTGTGAAGGTCACCTAACAAAGGAGCAGAGCTCCGAAAGTTTGCATTTTCCTGAGGGCTGTAACTTGGTGTCGTCTGACTTCTGACCTTGTTCACCCCAGTCCAACACCAACACTCCACATTAAGGTTTAATGGGATAAATGTGTAAGGCCTGGAGTAGATTTCGTGCATCTTTGGCAGAACGGGCTCATTAGGCTGAAGGGACTGTTCTGTACTCTCTGATTCTATGATTATTCAACCAAGGAGAATCATTGGAGATAATGTGCTGACGAGACATGATTTCATCGAATGGTAAGTCAGGGCAAAAGTGGCTGAATGGACTCTTCCTGTTCTAATGCAACACATTGTCTGTACCCGGTCTGGCACACATGTGGCCCCTGTTCTGGCCAATCCAAACACTGAGGTGTGTAATACAGTCACCGATTGGCAGGTTTGGGAAACAGGGTGATGCTAACAGTGCAGGTTCAATCCCTACACTGGCTGATATTACCACAAAAGTCTTTCCATCTCAACCTCTCCCCTCACATGAGGTGTGGTGGCTCTCAGCTTAAACCATCACCAGTCCTCGCTCCCTCTCTCTCTAATGAGAGAGCAGCCCATGGTCTGGTAAGTCTATGGCAACTTGACAGCTACATTCTCTTCAGAACAATACCCCAGTCCAACCTCAGGCCAAATAGGGTTGGGCGAATGAGGGGTTAGTTAATGTGTTAGATGCAGAAATGATGAAGAGATGGAAAGGAAATAGGATCAATAATCAGTGTGAGGA
The DNA here is from genome assembly GCF_030684315.1 of Stegostoma tigrinum. NCBI lineage: Eukaryota > Metazoa > Chordata > Chondrichthyes > Orectolobiformes > Stegostomatidae > Stegostoma > Stegostoma tigrinum. Next base: position 6,422,041 of record NC_081392.1, read on the forward strand.
AGAAGTGAATTGAGGGTAAAAACTGTGGAGACATGTTTAAATCCCTACAACACAGGGCTTCATAAAGTGGGGAACAGGGTCTGATCTGGGATCATGAGCTGAAATTTCAGGGTCATGAGCTCTGAACCAGCAATGGCCTGATATCATATCTCTCCCTCTCCCACATCAGGCTCTTCTCCCTTAACCTCTTTCTCACAATCCTCATTGCAAGAGTGAAGATAAATTTTGAAATGGGATTGTAGTGAGAGCAAGATCAGGAAGCAATATTTTCAATCGAAGAGAAAAAGATAGGCGGGGTTAAACAGACATTAACATTTCACAGAGCCCCTATATTGTGCAAACAGGCCATTCAGCCCCGAACAATCGTCTAAAGAGCAGCCCACTCCCCTATCCGTGTAACCCTGCATTTCCTATAGCTAACCTGCACGCTATGGATAAGTTAGCATGGCCAATCCACCTAACCTGCACATCCTTGGACCATGGGAGGAAACTGAAGCACCCGGAGGAAACCCACACAGACACAGGGAGAATGTGCAAACTCCACACAGTCACCCGAGGGTGGGATCGAACCTGGGCCCCTGGCGCTGTGAGGCAGCAGTGCTAACCCCTGAGCCATCATACCAGCCCTAGTGGGCTTTGCACAAGCCCAGGGCCTCCCTTAATCCCTCAGGTACACACAGACATAGGGAGAGACATCATTTTAATGGACAACAAGGATTGAGTAGTGCAGAGACAGAAGGTGTTGGAGTTACGCTGCAGATCTGACGGTATCTGTGGAGAGAGACGCATAGATAATGATACGAGTCTCCTTTGGAACTATGCTGTGAGTATTTGGCATACCGAAAAACCATCATAAAATTGGTTCAGTTTCTCGCTCCACAGATAGCACCAGATCTGATCAGTTTCCCCTGTACTTTTTTTTGTTTCAGTTCCTCAGCATCTGTAATACCTTGCTTTCATAGGAGCCTGATAGGCATTTGTTTTTTTTTATTTGAAAAAATATACTTTATTCATAGAATATAGAAAAAAAAACATTTGTACCCCTACCCAGTCATGCAAGCCGCTCCAGGTTACCCAGGGGGTACGTACCCCAACTAAAGGAAAAAAAACAAACAAAGAAAAAAAACCCAGAGGCCATCTGCCCGCACAGTCCCCGTTGGCCCCCTGAGCAGTTGGGGAAGGCGCCAGCTGGGTCCAGTTACCAGATAGGGCCCTTTATTCTATTCTGGATGAGGGGTTTCATACCGTGGTCTTTCCCCACCGCACCTTGGCGGCGGCTGCCCCATGCTTTAGCGCGTCCCTCAGCACGTAGTCCTGGACCTTGGAGTGCGCCAGTCTGCAACACTCGATCGGAGTCAGTTCTTTCAGCTGGCAGACCAGCAAGTTGCGGGCAGACCAAAGAGCGTCTTTCACCGCATTGATGGTCCTCCAGGCGCAGTTGATGTTGGTGTCGGCGCGCGTCCCGGGAAACAGCCCGTAGAGCACGGAGTCCCACGTCACTGAGCTGCTTGGGACGAACCTCGACAAATACCACTGCATCCCCCTCCAGACCTCCTGCGCATAGGCACACTCCAGAAGGAGGTGATCAACAGTCTCGTTCCCCCCGCAGCCGCCTCGAGGGCAGCGTGCGGTGGCGCTGAGATTCCAGGCGTGCATAAAGGATCTCACTGGCAGAGCCCCTCTCACTGCCAGCCAAGCAATGAGGAGCCTGATAGGCATTTGTTTTTTTATTTGAAAAAATATACTTTATTCATAAGATGTACAAAAAAACATATTTAAACACCTACCCAGTCATGCAAGCCGGTCCAGGTTACCCAGGGGGTACGTACACCAACTAAAGAAAGAAAAAAGAACAAAACAAAGAAGAAGAAAAAAAGCAAAGAAAATACCCCGGCAGTCGTCACCCTGCACAGTCCCCGTTGGCCCCCTGACCAGTTGGGGAAGGCGCCAGCTGGGCCCAGTTACCAGATAGGGCCCTTTTTTCTATTCTGGACGAGGGGTTTCATACGGTGGTCTTTCCCCACTGCGCCTTGGCGGCAGCTGCCCCAAGCTTTAGTGCGTCCCTCAGCACGTAGTCCTGGACCTTGGAGTGCGCCAGTCTGCAACACTCGGTCGGGGTCAGTTCTTTCAGCTGGCAGACCAGCAAGTTGCGGGCAGACCAAAGAGCATCTTTCACTGCATTGATGATCCTCCAGGCGCAGTTGACGTTGGTCTCGGTGTGCGTCCCCGGAAACAGCCCGTAGAGCACGGAGTCCCGCGTCACGGAGCTGCTCGGGACGAACCTCGACAAATACCACTGCATCCCTCTCCAGACCTCCTGCGCATAGGCACACTCCAGAAGGAGGTGATCAACAGTCTCGTCCCCCCCGCAGCCACCTCGAGGGCAGCGTGTGGTGGCGCAGAGATTCCGGGCATGCATAAAGGATCTCACTGGCAGAGCCCCTCTCACCGCCAGCCAAGCAATGAGGACCCTGATAGGCATTTGTATTAGACAAGACCTCATCCTTTTTTAAGGCTGTTGTTTGCAGATTTCTCTGTATTTGTCGCTTCATGTGGAGCTAACCACCTTTCACCAATGTTACCATGCAGATTTGGGGTAGAAAGGCAGTGCAAAACAGAATGGGCATTTGTGTAGATAGAGGGAAAAGTAGGAAGGGATATGACAAAGAGGACCTTCAACATTGAAAATAAAAGATGAATTTGCTAATCAATCATCAAACCATCCTCATAAATAATGTTTTAGCACAGTTCAAGTTTACAGCTCCCACTACATCATCAATTTAACAAACAATGCATTAAACGAGACTAGGAATATATTGACTTCTGACCCAAGAATTATCGGGATTAATCATTAATTATTGTGCATGATACACAGAGCAAGCAAATTAATTGAAACTTCATGCAAGGAGCTGGAGCAGATCAATAAGGTAATAAATAAAGCATTGGCCTCTCCTCACTTTGTTGCTGGCTGATAGACTGAGCAGTAAAATGCTGAAAGTCTCTGCAGAGGCAGTCATCTCACACAAAGTAAGATCAGCCTGAATTGATGGTCGAAAAGTCTGAACATTATTCCACTTCGAGGTGAAATGGATTCGTGGATCAATTAATCTCAGAGATGCCCCATCTCCTCAAGTTCAAAAATTCACCGTATTCCTCTTGCTGGTTCTCAGTGCTAGAAACGGGAACTCCTGACCTGGGGATAAGGGGTTATTTTACAAGTGGGCGAGCTGTGACCCGTTATGTTCCACAGCTGGTTCCGCAACTGTTTACTACATATATATTAATGTCTTAGAGAAAGGAAGCAAAGTAAGCCAAATTTGCAGACGACCCAAAACTAAGTGAAAAGTTTGTGAGAGGGACCCAAACAGTTTGCAGAGAGAGATCGATAGGTTAAGTAAGTGTACAAAAGGGGTGTAATGTGGGGAACAAGTGAAGTTGGTCATTTTGGAAGGAAGAACAAATGAACAGAGCACTATTTAAATGGAACTTAAGGGAATATGAAACACAGAAAGCTAGCACCTGGGGGCAGCAGGGAATCAGGAAGGGTAATGGAATGTTGGCCCTTACTGCAGCTGAACAAGGTGCTGGTGAGAACACATCTGGAGCACTGTGAACAGTTTTCTTTGAAGAAATATAATTTATTTACAGGCAGGTCAGAGAAGGTTCACTAGGATGATCCTGGTATGGGAGGGACTGTCTTATGAGCAAAGGTTAGACAGGTTGGGAGATAAGAAGAATGAGAGGGGATCTCACTGAAACACTTTGGATTCTTAAGGGGCTTGATAGGGTCAATGCTGTGATGATGCTTGCCCTCACGGGAGAGTCTAGGATTAGAGGGCATAGTATCAGAAGAAATGGGCACCAAGTTAAGACGGAGATGAGGATCCTTGAACAGTCGGGAATTAATGGTTACAGGGAAAGGGCACGAAAGTGGATGTGAGGAATATCCGATGAACCGTGATCCTACTGAATGGTGGAGCAGGCTCAAGGCACTGACCAAATTCCTCTCCCAATAACTGGGGCAAATCCCACGGTGTGCCATAAAATATTTCTTCTCTCTCATGAGACATGGGCATCCCTCAAAAGGCTGGCAATTGTCGCCCATCCCTAATTGCCCAGCTGGCAGTTAAGAGTCAACAACATGGCTGTGGGTCTGGAGTCACGTGTAGGCCAGACCAGGTAAGGATGGCAGTTTCCTCCCCTAAAGGACATTAGTGAACCGGATGGGTTTCCCCCCCCAACAACTGACATTGGATTCACAGTCATCATAAGACTCTTAGTTCCAGATTTTTATCCCATTTAAATTCCGTTATCTGTAATGGTGGGATTCGAACACAGGTCGTCAGGACATTGGTTAGGTTTTTTGATTAACAGTCCAGTGATAATACCACTAGGCCATTGCCTCTCCATCCTCTAGATTGCTAGTTGGGTGATATTTCTGTCCCTTAATGATGGAGGGAAAGCTTTCATCTAAGCTCGCATTGGCAGTTAATTCTGTCCTGTGGTGTTCCTGCCCATCCATTTGTTCGAGACAGTTGAGGGAGTAAGGGTGTACAGGAGCTGGCAGAAATGAGGAAGAATTTATTCTGTTAGTGTGGTACATTAAATAGTGAGGTTGTACATAGAATCTTCCACACCTCTTTTAAAAAAGGCTAAGTTAAACCTAACAGCGACAGAATAGTTTAACCTCAGCAGTGAGGAACATCTAGAAATGATATTTAATGGACAAAGTTAATAATCACTTTGGAAAATGTGGGTCAGCTAAGGGAAATCTATGTCGGTCTGTTAGGGATAATCGCTGGAGTTTTTGAAGTGGTAACAGAGAATTGCAGAAGGTTAATTGATGATGCATACGTGGGCTTCCAGAAGGTATTTAACAAAGTGCCATATGACAGTCTTTGAGCAAAGTTACAACTCATTGGATAAAAGGCGCCCAGGCAATTTCAATAGTAAAGTGTTTGAAAAACAGGAAACAGAATAATGGTTAAGGAGATGGAGGGTTTAAAGTCAGCTTTCTGAGGGGTTAGCTTAAGAACCTTGCTCTTCCTGACCGGAACTTTTGCGTTCGGGGCACAATTTTGAAATTTGCACATGAACCAGTAGGTTTGAGGGAACTGTGGCAAGGATAGTATGGAACTTCAAAAAACTATAGACAAGTCAGTGGAGGAGGCGAATATGCGGCAATATGGAGAAATGTGAAATGGTTCAGTTTGGTGGCAGAGACACAACATAAAAATAAGGTAATTCGAAAAGGGTATGAGGGCAGGCAGATGTCACCATGAATTAAGGGAACAAGGCAGGAGAGTGGTAATCTGTAATGCCAGAAAAACTGGCATTGGATACATGGATTCAAATCCCACTACAGCAGGTAATAAAATTTGAATTCTTTAAATATCTGGAGTTAAAAGCTAGCCTAATTGTGGACCATAGTCAAAAGAGATTTACCGGGATGTTGCTGGGAATGGAGGGTTTGAGCTTTAAGGAGAGGCTGGGTAGACTGGGACTTTTCTCACAGAGCATAGGAGGTTGAGGGGTGACCTTGTAAAGTTTATAATATCCTGAGGGGTGTAGCTAAGGTGAATGGCAGGTACATTTCCCCAGGATAGGGGATTTCAAGACTAGTTTTAAGGCGAGAGGAGAAAAGTTTAATAGAGACATGAGGGGCAACTTTTTTACACAGAGAGTGGCTCATGTGTGGAATGAACTTCCAGAGGGAATGGTGGATGTGGGTACAGTTACAACATTTAAAAGACATTTGCATAAGTACATGCATTGGAAATGTTTGGATGGATATGGGCCAAGCGCAGGCAGGTGGGACTAGTTTAGTTGGAGATTATTGTTGGCATAGACTGGTTGGGTCGAAGGGTCTGTTTCCGCACTGTATGCCTCGACGTAATCATTGCCTATTGTTGTAAAATCCCATCTGGTTCACTCAAGTCCTTTAGGGAAGGAAAATATGAATAAACATTTAGTCAGCCTTATCCGCACTCCATTACTCAATCGAGTTCTTATGCTGCGGGGAGCTAATGTAAATATCACCTCATCAGTTACAAAAACCATGCTGAAAGTAAGAAACTCAGTGCAACATCTACAGCAAATGAGATATTGACCTAAGATCTCATATGGCTGGATATGGCAAATGACATATTAGGAAGAAGATCGGGAGGTCTGAATCCAGCACAACATGACTAAGTTGATAATCAATGGTCACGCAAATATTGTTGAATCTGGAGTTACGCTGTGGGTAAATTGACCAGCCATGATTCTAAAACCACAGCTAAACAAAAAACAGAATGCTGTTTTTGAGTGCGGAGGCAGAGTTTTGGAGGGAGAATTCAGGGAGTGGCAGGATTAACATATGAAGAGAGTGTTCGAGGTTCCGCAAAGAGGTAGAGTGCACGGGAGGACAGAGATCAGGGAATGTAGGGTCAAGAGCTAATGTGTGCTGTGCTAAACTGACACGGTCTGCATCATCACAGGAAGTGATGTGTGCCAAATGACAGCTGCATGGCAAGTCAAGGTCCTGGCTTAGAAATTGCTTTTCATGTCGTAAGTAAAAGTTAATACCTGTAGCCCCACTTTAGCTGATGCCATCGATACATAAAGGTCCAGACTAGACTAGAGGTACAACAACTGACAACTGGTTAGTTCCAGATGGGTTTAAGGTGACAGCCACAGCTTAGAATGAATAAACAGAGGTGAAACAAACCAATTTTTGACAGGCTAAATGAAAGTCTGAAAGGTAACCAAGAAAGGAAATGGTAGAGTAAGATAACGAGAAAAGACCCAGTGAGAGAAACGGAAATCAAATGTGGTGCTGTCATGGAAACAAACAGCAGGAGTAGGTCATTCAGCCCTTTAAGCCTGCTCTATCATTCAGTCTGATCTTGGCTGATCCTTTATCCCAACACCATGTTCCTGCTTTCTCCCCATTTCCCACGATGCCTTTAAAATCTAAAAATGTTGTGGTCTCTTTATTGAAAATATTCAGTGACCTGGCCTCCACATCCTCGTGAGTGAAGAACAATTTCTTCATCTCAGACTAAATGGTTTACTCCGTATTCTGAATCCTGTGGTTCTAGATTCCCCAACCAGGCAAAACCCTCCCTGCATCTAGTCTGTCCAGCCCTTTTAGAATTTTACACCTCTCAGTCAGATCCCACACGTCCCTCTAAACTCTAGTGAATACAGGCCCAGTCAAACCAATGTCCCATCATGGGAGAGCCTTGCATCCCTAGTATTAACCAAGTGAACCTCCACTGCACTCTCTATGTGGCAGTATATTCTCTCTTAGGTAGCGAGACCAAAACTGCAGGCAATATACCAGGAGTAATCCCAGTAGGGCCCTATCTGCCTGCAGTAAGATGCTCCAACTTCTGAACTCAAAACCTCTTACAATGAAGACCAACATACCATTTGCCTTCCTCATGGTTTGCTGCACCTGCCTGTCTATGTTCACTGACTGGTGTACAAGATCCCTTTGTCCATCCACACGTCCCAAAATGTCACCATTTAAATAACACTCTTCCTTTCTGTTTTCCATACCAAAGTGAGTAATGATGAATGGAAGAATGGCAGAGATTCTAAGTTAGGCCTTTAACTTCAATTAAAAGAGAGTGAGTGAGAGTGATAGGGGCTGAAAAGAAATTAAGGCATTAATGTGAGATTAGGAACACACTCTTAAAAAAAGGTTGTTTGAATTCAGAACAGAAAAACCAATCAATTCTGATAACGTACAGTCTAAAATACGGAGAGAGGCAGGGACAAACTAGTAGAGCCTCTAATCAGAAGAGTCATTGAGTCATACAGCACGGTCCACCCAGTCCATCAGACCATAATCCCAAAGTAAACTAGTCACACCTGCCTACTTCTGGCCAGCTTCACACATTTCTTAGTCATGTATTTATCTAAGTATCTTTTAAACATTATAATTGCACCCACATCCACCTCTTCCACTGGAAATACATTCTACGCATGAACCACTCTCTGTAAAAAAAGCACCCCTCAAGCTATTTTTAAATGTCTCTCCTCTCACCTTAAAAATATGCCCCCTAGTCTTGAAATCCCCCACCCTAGGGAAAAGACACCCAACATTAATGCTACCTATATCCCTAATGATTTTATAACTTCCTTAAGGTCACCTCTCAACATCCTACACTCCAGTGAAAAGTCCCAATCTATCCAGCTTTGCTTTATAACTGAAACCTTCCATATACGGCAACATCCTTCTGAACCTTCTCCAGCTTAATAGTATCCTTCCTCTGACAGGGCAACCAGAACTGGACACTATACCCCAGAAGAGGCCATACCAATATCCTGTACAACCTCAACATAACGTTCCAGCCCCTATACTCAAAGAACTGAGCAATGAAGGCAAGCATGCCAAATGCCTTTTTAACCACCTTGTCTATATGTGACACAAACTTTAAACCCCTAGGTTCTGCTGTTCTACAACACCAGCCAAGACCTATTGTATAAGTCCTGCCCCTGCTTGTTGTACCAAAATGCAATACCTTGTGTTTACCCAGGTTGAACTCCATCTGCTATTTTTCAGCCCATTGACCCATTTGATCAAGATCCCATTGTAGCCTGAGAAAACTTTCTTCACTGTCCACTATGCAACCAATTCCAGTGTCATCTGCATACTTACTAATAATGTATTCTGTATTTTCATCCAGCTCATAATCGCTCAAGCATCTTTGGATACAGAAATGCAGTAGTGTCAGGGAGATGGAGGGTTACCCAGGTAACGTTCTGTTCCGAGGAGTTCTGAGGAAGAGTCACTCGACCCAAAACATTAACTCTAATTTCCTCACCACAGATGCTGCCCGAGCTGTTGAGCTTTCCCAGTAATTTCTGTTTTTGTTTCTGACTTACAGCATCCGCAGTTCTTTCTGTTTTTATTTAATGTTCCATTCAAAATGGTAGAAAGAGGGGAAGCAGGTAACTCAGTGTCAGCAGAGAGTAAGCTGGAAAAGACACAAGAATTTCTATTCAGAGATAATGGGAACTGCAGATGCTAGAGAATCCAAGATAATAAAATGTGAGGCTGGATGAACACAGCAGGCCAAGCAGCATCTCAGGAGCACAAAAGCTGACGTTTCGGGCCTAGACCCTTCATCAGAGAGGGGGATGGGGTGAGGGTTCTGGAATAAATAGGGAGAGAGGGGGAGGCGGACCGAAGATGGAGAGAAAAGAAGATAGGTGGAGAGAGTATAGGTGGGGAGGTAGGGAGAGGATAGGTCAGTCCAGGGAAGACGGACAGGTCAAGGAGGTGGGATGAGGTTAGTAGGTAGGAAATGGAGGTGCGGCTTGGGGTGGGAGGAAGGGATGGGTGAGAGGAAGAACCGGTTAGGGAGGCAGAGACAGGTTGGACTGGTTTTGGGATGCAGCCCCAAGATGACTTTCCACATTAAGCAGAGGTTCACCTGCACATCTGCCAATGTGGTATACTGCATCCACTGTACCCGGTGCGGCTTCCTCTACATTGGGGAAACCAAGCGGAGGCTTGGGGACCGCTTTGCAGAACACCTCTGCTCAGTTCGCAACAAACAACTGCACCTCCCAGTCGCAAACCATTTCCACTCCCCCTCCCATTCTCTAGATGACATGTCCATCATGGGCCTCCTGCACTGCCACAATGATGCCACCCGAAGGTTGCAGGAACAGCAACTCATATTCCGCCTGGGAACCCTGCAGCCGTATGGTATCAATGTGGACTTCACCAGTTTCAAAATCTCCCCTTCCCCTACTGCATCCCAAAACCAGCCCAGTTCGTCCCCTCCCCCCACTGCACCACACAACCAGCCCAGCTCTTCCCCCCCACCCACTGCATCCCAAAACCAGTCCAACCTGTCTCTGCCTCCCTAACCGGTTCTTCCTCTCACCCATCCCTTCCTCCCACCCCAAGCCGCACCCCCATCTACCTACTAACCTCATCCCACCTCCTTGACCTGTTCCTCTTCCCTGGACTGACCTATCCCCTCCCTACCTCCCCACCTATACTCTCTCCACCTATCTTCTTTACTCTCCATCTTCGGTCCGCCTCCCCCTCTCTCCCTATTTATTCCAGAACCCTCTCCCCATCCCCCTCTCTGATGAAGGGTCTAGGCCTGAAACATCAGCTTTTGTGCTCCTGAGATGCTGCTTGGCCTGCTGTGTTCATCCAGCTTCACATTTTATTATCTGAGAATTTCTATTCACATGGGTTAATGATGGGTTAACCAAGCTGAGCTTATGACTGCAGTTTTACGAATAAGCAGGTTGTGTTGGTAAGGGAAGTGCTCTGTGTGTTACATAACGTTGATTTCTAAACGATGTGGTTCATCAGGCCTCACTGATAGCCCCCATTATGAGATGTTGCTGGGAATGTGGGATTACAGGGTGCAAAGGACTAGAGCCTGGTGTCTATTGGATGGGTCAAAGACATGGAAACAGTAATGTCCCTATAAGTAGGAACCGCATTACGGGGAGTATCCAGAAAAGTGAAGCTTGTCATATATCTTGTGTTATTGGTAAGCAGTGGATTTAATTCTCATTACTTGGAAGTCTCACGTATGTTTATTCATTGGCTCAGGCTGCAAATCACTGAAAACAGTGTAACCATTCAGGTTCTGGCTTACCTGCTCACATGGTCCCACCCTACTTCTTGACTCATTAGCAATATCCTACTCTTAGAACAACACAGCTCTTAAAGCAATAACATTCTGATAACGCACGTCTAAAATACGGAGAGAGGGCAGGGACAAACTAGTAGAGCCTCTAATCAGAAGATCATTCAGATCAGGCACGAGTTTAATGAATAGCAGAGCAAGTTCAAGGGACTGAATGGCCTTTTCACATTCCTAATTATTATTATTTTGTGCTCTGTAAGTGGTGGACTAAGTATGCATCATACAAATAATATGGACTTGCATTCAAGGAATTTCAAATGTAGAGTGCTTGGGGGACTGCGCCACTCGGTAGAATGGGCATAACCAATCTAGCAACTGATGAAGGTACCAATATCTTGTCCAGGTGACCTGGTCAACGTTCGGCACTACCCTTGACCACCCTTGATTCTTATTAACCTCCAATGACCCTTTTGGAACCGAGACAAGAGGGATATACCCCTGCAGTGAGAGAACACACACACAGGTTCAAGTTTAGGCCAGTCAGCCCTCAAGCCTGTCCCACCATTCTAAAAGATCATAGCCAATCTGACGTAACAAGGTGTAGAGCTGGATGAACACAGCAGGCCAAGCAGCATCTTAGGAGCAGGAAGGCTGACATTTTTGGCCTAGACCCTGCTTCCGAAAAAGACCCTTTTTTTCCGAAGAAGGGTCTAGACCCGAATGTCAGCTTTCCTGCTCCTCCGATGCTGCTTGGCCTGCTGTGTTCATCCAGCTCTGCACCTTGCTATCTCAGATTCTCCAGCATCTGCAGTCTCTACTATCTCCATAGCTGATCTGTTTCCCACTCTACATTACTTTATATTCTCTCGTAATTTTTCATCCCAATGTACAATTTGTATTTGACGAATAGAATTGATTTGTTTTGTCCCATCCAGATGCCTTTTAAATATTATAATCGTAGCCACCCCCACCACTTCCTGTGGCAGCTCATTCCATACATGCACCAGCCTCTGTGTGAAATAATTGCCCCTCAGGTCCCTTTTAAATCTTTCCCATTTCACATTAAACCTATGCCCTCTAGTTTTGGATTCCCCTACCCTGGGGAAAATACCTCGCCTGTTCACGCTATCTGTGCCCCTCATGATTTCATGAGCCTCAATTAGTCAATCCTTCAGCCTCCGACGCTCCAGGGAAAATAGCCCCAGCCTATTCAATCTCTCCTTACAGTTCAAACCCTCCAACCCTGGCAACATCCTGATAAATCTTTTCTGAACCCTTTCAGCTGAACCAGATCTGACTGACTGAAATGATTTTCATGTTAAGTAACTCCTAACCGAAAATAATCCGAAGATAAGTCGTGAGGATCTCAAGTGTTGGAGCTGTGACCACTTCCTTTGATGGTTCGTTTCACTTTGAGGCTGCCCACCCACATGGGTTTCTCTGTAGGTTGAAGGTTTCTAGAAGATTATTGGGTGAATTTGAATCACTTTTAGACAACGATTAATGCCGTCAAACTTTACCAACTGAATGCACGAGCAGCTATCATTTAATGTCACTTCCAGTTAGAATGAGCCACTCTGTGGAAATTGTCAGCTCCTGTGATGTGGAAATTCCCAACACTTGCAATCCCATTCCAGTGTTCGGAATTGGACATGTGAGGTCCAAGTTTGGTGTAGACTTGTTGGGCCAAAGGGCCTGCTTCCATGTTGTAGGGACTTCAAGGAAATTGTTCTAAGGAAATCAGCAGACTCTTAATTCCAGACATTTTAAAAATTGCATTCAAATTCCACGATCTGCCATGATGGAATTCCAACCCAGGTCCCCAGAACATTACCTGGGTCTCTGGATGTACTACATAGCAATAATGCCACTAGGCTGCTGCTTCTATGTTAGGTTGGTTAGCTCAGTTGGCTGGTTTGCAATCCACACTGATGCCAACCGCATGGGTTCAATTCCTATCACTGACAAATGTTATTATGAAGGATGCTCTTTCTGAACCTTCCAGCTTTTCCCGAGGTACGATGGGCCTCAGGTTAAAGCATCATCAGTCATCTCTCCTTCTAATAAGAGTCCAGCCCTGTGGTCTGGAAGGACAATACTTTTTATCTCTGCCTCTGCCCTTCCGTCTATTTGATGCTTTCCGTCTCAGTTTCTCTGCTCCTTCTCAAGCTCCCTTAACGAGTGACTACTTGTCCATCTCTGTGTTTCCCTGTCTCTCTCTGTCTTTGCCCCATCTCCTTCCTTCGACTTATTTCTCTCCTTCCCTGGGAGAATGTGAAATGGTTGCTGACAGCCTGGTTTCTACCTCTCCAGATTAGTATTTGCATAAATTTCAAACAGTCAAAATGTAAACCAAATTGTTGGCTCGTTTCCACCCACTCAAACCTATATGCTTTTGTGGAATGTGGATGAAGTTGTTAATGTCAACATTTATTGCCCCTCCCTTATTGCCCATGAACTGAGTGGCTAACTCAGCCATTTCCAAGGGCAGTTAAGAATTAGCCACATCGCTGAGGGTCAGGAGTCACGTGTAGATTCCCTTCCCTGAACCTCAAGCTCCATCCCTCAGGGCATTGTGGGTCTATCTACAGCATGAGGACTGCAGCGGTTCAAGAAGGCAGTTCCTCACCACCTTCTCCAGGGGGTAACTAGGGGCAGGCAACAAGCGCTGACCCAGTCAACAATGCCCATGTCCTATCGCTATAAAGGAAAAGTGCCCCTGGCTGACTCCAAATTGTGAGTAAGGTCAAAGTGCAGAGCTTTCGTGCTCTGCTCAGCCTTGGGTTGTAATCACCTGCATTTATATAGCAACTTTGACACATGGATGCATCTTAGGGTACTTGATCAGATTGTAGAGAAGAGGTCCAGGAGTTCAATGGATCAGTAGGCCATTCTACCCTTTGAGCCTGCTCCACATTCAATACGATCATGGCTGATCCTCAATCTCAAAACCATTTTCTCAATTTCTCTTGATGCCATCTAAGTCTAAGAGGGTATCATTTTCTTTCTTAGATAACAAGGTGTACAGCTGGATAAACACAGCAGGCCAAGCAGCGTCAGAGGAGCAGGAAAGCTGCCATTTCAAGCCTAGACCCTTCGATTTCTTTCTTGACTGTATTCAGTGACTTGACCTTCCGCAGTCGAGAATCTCACAGGTTCATAACCCTTATAGCAATGAGATATTTCCTCATCTCTGCCCTAAACGATCTACACTGTATCCTGAGGGCTGTGCCCCCTGGCCCCTGACTCCCCACCTAGGAGCTTACAGTATCCCTGCCTCTGAATAGACAGGCTATTTGCTTGCTGCCTTGGCCCTCCCTGAGGACTGCAGGATATGGGAAGACATAGGGACAAGGCATTGGTAAGGCCACTGCGTACAATTCTGCTCACCCTACCTCAGGAAGGATATTATTAAACTGCAAAGGATGGAAAAAAATACTTTATAATACTTCATTTGGAATATTGCATGCAGTTCTGGTCGCCCCATAACAGGAAGGATGTGGAAGCATTGGAAAAGATGCATAGGAGATTTACCAGGATGTTGCCTGGTCTGGAGCGCAGGCCCTACGAAGAAAGGCAGGGGGACTTGGGTCTGTTCTCATTGAAGAGAAGGAAGCTAAGAGGGGATTTAATAGAGACATACAAGATCATCAGAGGATTAGATAGGGTGGACAGTGAGAGTCTTTTTCCGAGAATGATGACTTCAGCTTGTACAAGGGGACATAGCTACAAATTGAGGGGCGATAGATTTAAGACAGATGTCAGAGGCAGGTTCTTTACTCAGAGAGTGGTAAGGGCGTGGAACACCCTGCCTGCCAGTGTAGTTAACTCAGCCACATTAGGGGCATTTAAACAGTCCTTGGATAAGCATATGGATGATGATGGGATAGTGTAGGGGAAGGGGCTTAGATTAGCTCACAGGTCGGCGCAACATTGAGGACCGAAGGGCCTGTTCTGCGCTGTATTGTTCTATGTTCTATGTTCTACAAGGATGTTACTGAGGCTGGTGGGTTTGAGTTATAAGAAAATGTTGGACAGGCTGGGACATTTTCACTGGAGCCTCGGAGGTTGAGGAGTGACCTTGCATAGAGGTTTAAACAATCATGGGGGCTATGTATAAGGTGAATAGATACGGTCTTTCTCCCCAGGGCAGGGGAGTTCAAAACTACAGGGAGTAAGTTTAAGGTGAGAAGGGAAAGATTGACAAGGGACTGAAGGAGTAACTTTTCCATGCAGAGCTGCCAGAGGAAGGGCTCGATGCAGGTACAGTTACAACATTGAAAAGGCATTTGGACAGGTACATGGATAGGAAAGGTTATAGGATGTGGGCTAAATGCAGGCAAATGGGACTAATTCAGTTTTTGAAACTGGTTGCAGGCTTCCTGGCTGTATGACTCTATGGCTTAATGATATATGAATGATGGTGGGTGATATGACAATGAAAGGCCAAAAGCTTAAACAGAGAGGTCAATGTGAGAAAAGGCAACGTGGCAGAGGGGCGTAGGGGACTGAATGTACTTACATAAGGCATGATTTGCCTGATTAACATATAAAACAATACTTTTCACTGTATCTCGGTACATGTCAAAATAATACATCAACTCAAATCAAATCAGATCCTAGAGCTTAAGTCCCAAGCATTCAAAAACATGATCATTGAAATGGTGAGAGGAATGGTGAGGTGCATTTAGAAAGGCATGGCCTAGTTAGGGACAGTCACCATGGCTTAGTGCAGAGTCGGCCATGCCTTGCTAACTTGATTGAATGTTACAAGGAAGGGATGAAGATGATTGATTAGGGTAGAGCAGAGAATGTTGTCTGCATGGATTTTAGTAAGGCTTTTGACAAAGGCGCTCATCCAGAAGATTAAGATGCTGGGATCCACAGCGATTGATGTTTGGGTTTTGAATTGGTTTAGATGCCATAGGGTATTGGTGGTTGGGTGTTTTTCAAGCTGGAGGCTTGTGACTAGTGGTGTTTTGCAGGGATCAGTATTGGGACCCATGACTCGGATGAAAATGTAGATGAGTGGGTTAGTAAGTTTGCAGCAACAGAGAGGTCGGTGGAGTTGTCGATAGTGTAGAAGGTTGTCAAAGGATACAGCGAGATATAGACCAGTTGCAGATATGGGCAGAGAAATGGCAGGCGGAGTTTAATCCACATAAGTGTGAGGTGCTGCACTTTGGGAGATCAAATATTCAAGAAATGACAGGACCCTGAATAGCTTTGATGTACAGAAGGATCTTGGGGTTCAAGCCCATAGTTCCCTGAAAGTGGCCACGCAAGTAGATAGGGTGATGAAAAAGGCATATGGGGCATTCTTGCCTTCATTGGTCAGGGAATTGAGTACAAGAGTCAAGATGTCATGTTGCAACTTTATAAGACTTTGGTTAGGCCACAATTAGAATATTATGCTCAATTCTGGTTGCCACATTACAGGAAGGATGTGAAGACTTTAGATACATGCAGAAGGGGTTTACCAGAATGGTGCCTGGATTAGAGGGTCTAAGGAAAGGCTAGAAAAACTCATGTTGTTTTCTCTGGAGTCGCAGAGCCTGAGGGTAGACTTGACAAAAGTCTATAAAATTATGAGAGAGTTGACAGTCAGAATCTTTTCTCTAGAGTGGAAATGTCTAAAACTAGGAGCCATGAATTTAAAGTGAGAGGGGGAAAGTTCGATGGAGAAGTGAGGGGCACATTTTTTACACAGAGAGTGACAAGATTCTGGAAGTCAATGCAAGGTGTGGTGGTAGAGACAGATACGATAGGGGGAAATTAAGGGACTTTTAGATAGGCACGTGAATAAGCAAGGAATGGAGGGAAATGGACAAGGGCAGGCAGAAGGGATTAGTTTCATTTGACGTCACGTTCAGCATAATATTGTGGGCCAAAGGGCCTGTTCCTGTGCTGCTCTGTGCTATGTTCTAACGCACAGTGGGAAAAGCACAGTGTGCTTGGGGAGAGTATGAGGAAGGGGGATGTTGAAAGCCTCAGAGAGATGTATCGACGAGAGCAAGAGATACAAAATCATGAGGAGGTGGCTGTCAAACCTGGAACTCATTAAAAACACAGAAGAACAGGACACATCAACAAACTACGACCCACTCATCCAGACAGGCGTGGCGTTTTTGTAGCGAGACAGCCTTGCGCTGGCAGGGGGTGGAAAGAAACAGCTAATTAGACACTGGAGCAACTCCATCAAAGATAATTGCTGCCTACAGGAGGCGATGAACCACCAATTTTCCCCATCAAACCCCTCCATTTCAAGGCTTCAGTCAGGAAGCAAATAGGAAAGCCATTAGACAGGAGAGACAGGGACTGTCAGCAACTCAAACAGCTTTTAAAAAAAAATCATTCAATTAGTAATTGTGACTAAACTAGGCGTGAACTCTCTTTTCTCTCCTTGACTGAATAATTGCTCTTCCAATGATCTGTAATTTTCCTTTAGTCTCTTTCAGATGGTTACAGGTGTAACAAATGGAAATAATTTTCGTCCTGTCTGGGACATAGAGGAATCTGATTGAAAACACAGGTCCACTTTCGACTCTCATTGACATTATCCGACTTTTGCCATGATTTTCCACCAGTCCTGTTAGCTCCAATCCCCGAGCATTACACCCCTGGCAATCCCCACTTCTCTCCGAGGCTCTGAACCATTTAATTTTTAATTGGTGTTTAGTCACAGGGTTTCCTAGAAGTATCTTTTCCACCTCCGCTGCCCATGTGAGGCGCACAGCTCTGAAGCTATGAATGTGGTCTATAGGAGAGCTCTTGAGGTGCAGTGGTAGTGTTCCTGCTCTGAGTCAGGAGGCCTGGGTTCAAATCCCATGCTCCAGAGGTCATGGAGTCATACAGCACCAAAACAGACCTTTCAGTCCAACCAGTCTGTGCCAAACATAATCCCAAACTAAACCAGTCCCACCTGCCTGCTCGTGGTCTGTATCCCTCCAAACCTTTCCCATTCATGTACTTATCCAAATGTCTTTTACATATTGTAACTGCACCTGCATCAATTACTTCCTCTGGAAGTTCATTCCACGTGTGAACCACTCTCTGTGTTAAAAAATGTAAATCTCTCTCCTCTCACCTTAAAAATATGCCCCCTGCTCTTAAAATCCCCCATCCTAAGGCAAAGGTACCTGCCATTAACTCCATCTATATCCCTCATGATTTTATACACTTCTATGGTGTGTCATAACATCTCTGAACAGGTTGATCAAACATACCTACGAAGGATGTCCACGTTCTTCCAGGACCGCAACATTCCCCCCGCAGTGGTCGAGAACGCCCTTGACCGCATCTCCCGCATAAATTTAACCGCAACACATCCCTCACACCCTGCCCCCGCCACAACCGCCCCCAGAGGATCCCCCTTGCCCTCACATACCACCCCAGCAACCTCTGGATACAACGCATCATCCTCCGACACTTCCGCCATCTACAATCCGATCCCACCACCCAAGCCGTTTTTCCATCCCCACCCTTGCCTGCCTTCTGGAGAGACCACTCTCTCCGTGACTCCCTTGTCCGCTCCACACACCCCTCCAACCCCACCACACCCGCGCCTTCCCCTGCAACCGCAGGAAATGCTATACTTGCCCGCACACCTCCTCCCTCACCCCCATTCCAGGCCCCAGGATGACCTTCCATATCAAACAGATGTTCACCTGCACATCTGCCAATGTGGTATATTGTATCCATTGCACCCAGTGTGGCTTCCTCTACATTGGGGAAACCAAGCGGAGGCTTGGGGACCGCTTTGCAGAACACCTCCGCTTGGTTCGCAGTAAACAATTGCACCTCCCAGTCGTGAACCATTTCAGCTCCCCCTCCCATTCCTCAGACAACATGTCCATCCTGGGCCTCCTGCAGTGCCACAATGATGCCACCCGAAGGTTGCAGGAACAGCAACTCATATTCCGCTTGGGAACCCTGCAGCCCAATGGTATCAACATGGACTTCACAAGCTTCAAAACCTCCCCTTCCCCTACTGCATCCCGAAACCAGCCCAGTTCTTCCCCTCTCCCCACTGCATCACAAAACCCGCCCAGCCTGTCTCTGCTTCCCTAACCTGTTCTTCCTCTCACCCATCCCTTCCTCCTCCCACCTCAAGCCGCACCTCCATTTCCTACCTACCATCTCATCCCGCCTCCTTGACCTGTCCATCTTCCCTGGACTGACCTATCCCCTCCCTACCTCCCCACCTATACCCTCCTCTCCACCTATCTTGTTTTCTCTCCATCTTCGGTCCGCCTCCCCCTCTCTCCCTATTTATTCCAGAACCCTCACCCCATCCCCCTCTCTGATGAAGTGTCTAGGCCCGAAACATCAGCTTTCCTGCTCCTGAGATGCTGCTGGGCCTGCTGTGTTCATCCAGCTCCACACTTGGTTATCTTACCTACGAAGGAGTCTGGATGACAGGTCTGTCTCTCTTTGAGATGCAGAGCAGTGCTCTCATCAAAGTGCATGTGAGACCATTATATTCAGCAGCTTTAACCCTTTTGGAACTTGATACCATTTACAACAAGGGGAGATAGTGGTTTAGTGGCAATGTTACTGAATTAACAACCCAGAGGCCCCTTGGATGTGAGTTCAAGTCTCACCACAGATTTAAATTCATGTAATAAATTGAGAACAACGAAGCTGCTTATCAGTGATGTGTCAAATATCACATCTGTTTTCTTTTGGGAATGGAATCCTCTATTCTTATATGGTTAGACTGACAACAAAGTGTCTTTGTCCTCTTAGCAGGCAGTTCAGTTCAAGTATAGTTATGAATCTCAGTGGAAGACAGGGGGAGCAATGCTTTACAGCACCCAGAGTTCCACAACTTCAAAGTGTGACCTCTGCCCTCCATTTTGTTTTGCATCCCACCACCCAGCATTCTCCCAACTGTGTTTTGTTGACTTAAGAGGAAACCCATTTTCTTTCTTTTTCATTCACTGGCTAGGCCAACATTTATTGCCCAAGAGCCAACCACATTGCTGTGGGCCTGGAGTCACATGTAGGCCAGGCCAAGTAAGAACATTAGTGAAGCTGAGCTTTTCTGACAAACAACAATGGAATCATGGTCATTGTTAGACTTTTAGTTCCAGATTTTTAAATTGGATTTGAACCCAGGTCCCCAGAACATTACTTGCATCTCTGGATTAATAGACCAGTGATAATACCACTGGGCCATGGACTCCCCTTTCTCCTTTCATGCGTTCGTTTGCACCTATTTTAAATCTCAATATCTCATTAAAGTACCATTAGGGCTTCCTTTATCCCTCACTGTGGACAACCTCATAATCTATTCCACTTGCTCCCTCCTGTTGTCTCGCTCCCGACTCTCTTGAATGATGATGTTACATTTGCTAACTTCCAATCTGCTGGAACAACACCAGAATCTCCAGAAATTTAGAAAACTATAACCAGTTCATATACTATCTGTGACAGTAAAAACTGCCGATGCTGGAGTCTGAGATAACACAGTATGGAGCTGGATGAACACAACAGGCCAGGCAGCTTCAGAGCAGCAGGGAACTTGACGTTTTGGGTCAGCACCCTCCTTCAGAAGTGGGGAAACCTTTTCTGAAGAAGGATCCCAACCCGAAATGTCAACTGTTGTGCTTCTCTGACGCTGCCTGGCCTGCTGTGTTCCTCCAGCTCCACACTGTGTTATCTCATCAACTACCTGTGATGTTATCACTCGCAGAACCCATAGGATATAGACCACTAACTTCTGGGGGTTTCTTTTTGGATTTGGTCCTTTGTCTTTGTTAGTCCTAAATACAATTAAATATGTTTTTATAGTTATATGAAGCGGATGTAAATGATCCAGTTTCCTTCACTACCTTTCTCAAGCATTGGGTTCACTATTCATTCTCGCTCCAGAATGGGTTCTACCAATTTCAGCTTCAAATGAGTTTTTTTTTCTGCTTTGATTTTCCAAATCCCTTTAATGCAATGCCTCATTATGTTTATAATTTGAAAATAATTGCACTCCATTGCTTTAGGATTCTCCAGCAATGACACCTCAAGCCTCTTAGAATGTATCCTTTGGTATATATTTGACCATTTCTGATTCTGTACTTCCAAGTTCTTTTAGATGCTTTGTTATTTCTTAATCAATGCCCAGGGCTTTTGCTGAGTTCATCAATTTCAAAGTACTTTTCTCCTCTGATTTCATCGTCTGTATTTCTGGAGGACTCCCTCTACTTAGATCACTGCACAACACAGTCCAACGTTTTCTGTCCAACGTTTTGCTGAAAAGCCTCTTCCAAATGAAGAGCCTTGTCTTTTATGCGCCCTCTGTCTGATGTTGTCCCCTTCTTTCTGTCAAACAGTTCACCGTCCAGTGTGTAATTCCCATGTCTATGGGGAGGTGATAGTATTTTCTCTGGACTGCTATTCCAGAAACCCAGATAACATTCTGGGGACCCAGGTTCCAATCACACCACGCAGATGGTGGAATTTGAATTCAATAAAATATCTGGAATGAAGAGTCTATTGATGACAATGAATCCATTGTCAATGGTCAGGAGAAAACCATCAGCTTCACTAATATCCTTTAGGGAAGGAAACTGCCCTCCTCACCAGATCTGATCTAAATGTGACTCCAAACCCATGGCAATGTGGTTGACTCTTAATTGCCCTCTGGGTAATAAGGGATGGGCAATAAATGCTGCCTGGCCACTGTTGCCCTCATCCTATGAATAAATAAAGAAAGAAAATGTAGTGTTTCGTTTGACCTTCTCTCTTTAACTGCCCATGTGCATCCATCACCTCCTTTTCAATTTCATCATCATCAATTGTGTTCCTTTTCTTTCCTCTCACTATCACCTTTCCTGTCACATGTTCCTTTTCGTTGACATTTCCTTTGTAATTTGTCCCAGCACTCCATGAAGTGTGTGCCATTGTTATTAATTTTTTTATTATGTTTTAAATTAAATTTTTAAAATTACTGTGTTTTAAAATTATTATTATTAATATCTGTCATTGATGTAGGCACCTTGGAGGAGTGACTTATGAAACATTACACTGTATTTTTTCATGTAAATGCACAGGTGTGGATAAATTTCTAGTCCATTCCATTCTAATGACTGGGAATTCTAATATTACAAATCACTCCAAGATATCGGCAACTTGTCCATCTGGCTGCGGTACGCCTGAGTGATGGACCGAGCGGCGACAGAGAAGCAGATCCTGATCACCTCATCCCACTACCTTGTGGGACGTCCGTCTGCAGCCAGAAGATCAGATGGTTCACTCAAAATAGGGATCCACAGCAGAAATGTTCTACAATGAGGAGACGTCAAATTTAAATTGAGGAACCATCCATGATACTCTCATTTGTGACTATGGTTTGCTTTCTGTTTTGTGTTCTGACACCTCTGTTGATTCCATGCCCTCAATCCTGTAACATTCAAACATTTTTTTTAACAAGGAGTTGATGTTTTCCTTCTTCATCTTGGCACATCCTTTACTTTTCTTGTTTCTTGTCCATTTCTTATTAATTTTTGCCACAAGGTGCAATTGAGCTGGATTTATGTCTATTCCAGGGTGTATACATATATATGCACATAGAAACGGTAGCTCAGTTGGCTGGTTTACAATGCAAGGTGTTGTAAAATCCTGTACCAGCTGTGAGTATTGTGAAGGAATCTGCTTCTCAACCTCTCCCCTCACCTGAGATGTAGAGATTCCATTGAATGTTGCCCACGTCATAGAATCCCTACAGTATGGAAGCAGGCCCTTTGGTCCATCCACAGCAATCTTCCAAAGCGCAGCCTTGCTAAAACCCACCCCACTACTTGACCCGAAACGTCAGCTTTCCTGCTCCTCCGATGCTGCTTGGCCTGCTGTGTTCATCCAGCTCTACACCATGTTATCTCAGATTCTCCAGCATCAGCAGTTCCTACTATCTCCACTACAACCCTGCATTTCCTATGGCTAATCCACCCTAAACTACACACTCCTGGACACTTTGGGGCAATTTAGCATGGCCAATCCACCCTAAACTGCATATCTTTGGACTGTGGGAGGAAACCCACACAGATGCACACAGACAGTAACCTGAGGGTGGAATCGAACCCAGGTCCCTGGCATTGTGAGGCAGTAGTGCTAACCACTGATCCACTGTGCTGGTCCTGAAAGCATGGAAGTTATCGTTCCCACATGGTAACTGCACGAGAATGTCCACTGCAGGGATACTCTCCACTCCCACTGTATTCAGTCAAAGGTCACAGTAGAGTCAATGGAACCCATTCAACAATAACATGAAATCTCATGTTGAGAAGGCTGACTTTGATCTCAGCAGCTGGAAAGAGATTCCTCCATGGGAGAATGTCCAAGATGTAACTGGTCTTGAATCCAGGTGGATGGTGAAGGCTAAAGATCAAAGAGAAAGCAGCAAGCTAAATCCAGCATGTAACAGCTGCCTGGCTAATGTGGATTGTACAGTTTTCATCCTGTCTTCAACCCTTCCACCACTTTTACCTTGCATTGTCCTCACCTCTATCTTTTACTGCCACACTCCCTTTCTCCCCTACCAAAACCGCACCCCAACTTTTCTTCTACCCTTTCCCTCAACACTGGCTCACTCATTTGTCCTCCATTCGTGTCAGGATCAATCATGTTAGACTAAAAGGGGCAATTATGGATGGGCACGACATGTCTGTCTTACCAGTTATGCCAACATCCCATGAACAAGCACAGAAGCAAAAAAAAAGATGAATGATGAAGTAAAAGCAGAGAATGGGTTAAAAAGACAGGGTGGAATTAAATTGTTTAATTTCTCTCTAAACTTGGTTCATCCTCTCATTGATTTAGGATTAGTAATAAAGCTACTCTGATCTTTCGAATATCTTTGTCACTGTAATGATGAGGATAATTACTTTTAAATTGCCGATTGAACAAGCTGAAAGTGATTCAATAGGAAAAGGAATTGTCTGGAAACTTAAGAAGGAGGAACTTGTGGAGTGAAGAGGCGAGAGTTGGGGGCATTGGGTTTCTGATAATCATGAGCGGCTCTTGTGATGCAGTAGCAGTGTACTTAGCTCTGAGCTAGGAGGCCCAGGTTCAACCTGCTCCAGAGGTGTGTCATAACATTGACAGGTTGAATGGAAAGTATCTAAAATGATCATAATCATTGTTTTAATCAAATTGTCATTGATTGGTCTAAGCAGACGTAGAGATGACGTTAAACCCCTATTGGTGGAAAGCATTTAAACCATGAACCCAAAGTTGCCTGATTCTCCCACACACCAAATTCCGCCTCAAATTGCTGGATCCCAAAATGGCATTTTCTGAAAGAGATCTATCTTTTCTTCATCCACCCATGGGATGTGAGCATTGGCCACTAGGCCACCATTTACCCATCCCCAGTTGCCCTTATGAAGGTGGGGGTGAGCTGCCTTCTTGAACCACTGCAGTCTATATGCTGTAGGTAGATTAACTCTGTCCTTAGGGAGGGAATTTCAGGATTTTGACCCAGTGACACTGAAGGAACAGCGATATATTTTCAAATCAGGTTAGTGAGTGACTTGGAGGGGAACTTACAGGGGATGGTGTTCCCAAGTATCTGCTGCCTTCATCCTTCCAGTTGGAAGTGGTTAATGGATTTGGAAGTTGCTGTCTGAGGATCTGTGGTGAATTTCTGCAGGGCATCTTGTAGATGGTACACACTGCTGTCACAGAGCATTGGTGGTGGCGGGAGTGAATGTTTGTGGATGTGGTGCCAATCAAGCGGGGGCTGCTTTGTCCTGGATGGTGTCGAGCTTCTTGAGTGTTGTTGGAGCTGCCCCCATATCGGTATCAGTTTTCCATTTGATGGCATGGTGACTATTTGCTTTCCTGCTTTGTTAAAAAGTTGTTCCATGGATGGGCCACTCTCTAAATGAACCTTAAGAATCAGGACATGCTCACTATCTCTACCTAATCATGTCATTCTGTCGTCTTAGAGTTACAAAGCTCTTTCATCCCTTCCATGTGATGTGCTTCTGTCCGTATTCTTGCCCAATTGGGACCCCCAGCCCCCAACCGTCCATAATTTCCATCTCTCTCACATCACCTGCTTCACCATTGTGGCTGTACAGGACATTGGTTAGGCCACTTTTGGAAGACTGGTCTCCCTGCTGTAGGAAAGGTATTGTTAAACCTGAGAGGGATCAGAAAAGATTTACAGGGATGTTGCCAGGGCCGGAGAGTTTGAGCTATAGGGAGAGGCTGATTAGGCTGGGGCTGTTTTCCATACAGTGTTGGAGGCTGAGGGGCGGCCTTATAGAAATTTATAAAGTTATGAGGGGCATCGATATGATGAATAGTCAAGGTTTTTTACCCCAGGGTAGAGGAGTTAAAACTAGAGGACGCAGGTTTAAGGTCAAAAGGGACCTGGGGGGGGTAACTTTTTCTTGCAGAGGGTGGTGTGTGTATGGAATGAGCTGCCAGAGGAAGTGGTGGGGGCTGGTACAGTTACAACATTTAAAAGGCATCTGGATGGGTACATGAATAGGAAGGGTTTAGCGGGATATGGGCCAAATGCTGGCAAATGGGACAAGAATAATTTAGGATATCTTGTCAGCATGGACAGGTTGGACCAAAGGGTCTGTTTCCATGCTGTACAACTCTATGATTGTATGTTTCCATCTGCTGCTGAAATCTTCAATCATGCTTTAAATATCTCTACACTTGACTGCATGAACACCCTCCTGGTAGATATCCCGCATCCTACCCTTCATAAATCTGAGGTTATGACTCTCTAGTGCATGGTTCTGTGTAAGAGCTTCAGGACCTTGGAGCAATGTTATGATGATGTCATACAGCTACACTCAACTGAGCGTAAATAGCACAGTATTGGCAGAGCTAGAACACACTGGAAAATCTCTACACAAGAACAGCACACCAGATCAGACTACAATGTAGATGTGAACATACAAAGATGATAGATTAGTTATTACTTAACATAACAATGGGTTCAAGGCCTGATGCACTGTGATTTCTATGTACAGCAATTTTCTGTACGAAATAACATTACTTTGAAGTCTAAGCCTGAAGACTGTTCTTGCCTTTGCCTTCTCCTTGACCACTTTGTAACAAACCCAAACACAAACCACATAATGAAAGGCCCATGCCCCATTATTCCAACCATGTACCATTCCTCTGTCACCCCTATGCACACTGCCCCACATAGTTTCCCTGACTTCAATTTGAAAATTCTCATCTCCATTTCAAATCTCCCCATGGTCTCGCCTCCTCCCTATCTCAGAAATCTCTTCCTACCCCACAGCCCTCCGAGATCTCTGTGAAACTCCAATCCGGCCCTCTAATACCCCCCCTCCCACTTAATTTACTGGTGGCCATACTTTGCCTCCTAATGTGGCTGAAGGTGGTGCTTTGTTTTATAAAGCTCCCACGAAGCTTCTTGGGAAATTTTGTTACATTGAAGGCGCTATATAAAGATAACTTGTCACAGCGCCAAGTGCGTCTGCTCACTGCCAACTTGGGCGGGCAGTCATTTTACACGTGGCATGCTGCCCATCGACTTCAATCGAATTTGCCGAGATTGCGTGAAACTTGAATGATTCTCTTGAAAAGTGTTTGTCGTGGGAACAATGAATTATGTATTCAATTAATTGTGATGCATTGTTTTAAGCTCATGTTATTCTGGCAATGTTTAGCTCCTCTTACAGCTAATAGAATCGGTCAGTGCGCCTTTGTTAACTAGTCTGAGAGGAAGGGGTTTTGAAATAACTAGTCAAGTGGAGAGGATTCAAATCGGTTGGCTCTTAAATTGTGAAACACGCCTCGTGAATTAACCTAAATAAAAACCGAACAAACTGTGGATGCTCTAAATCGGGAACACAAGCAGAAGTTGCTGGGAAAGCTCAGCAGGTCTGGCAGCATCTGTGAAGAAAATATCAGAGTTAATGCTTTGGGCCGGTTCTGAGGAAGGATCACTGGAACCAAAACATTAACTCTGATTTTATTTTCCTTTACAGATGCTGCAGGATCTGCTGAGCTCTTCCAGCAACCTCTGTTTTTGTTATGAATTAACCTCTTATTTAGCACTATGCCTGATTTGAACGAGGAAGAGAGATTGGCAAGGTGTGAACGACAACTTGCATTGATTTGGCTTCTCTAGTAACGCTTTCTGAGGTGCTTCGCACAAGCATAAACAGAGAAATGAAATGATGTGGATGGTGTTAGGAGCTATCAGGCCCAGGTGGCTCATAATCTTTACCAAAGGGTTAGATTGAAAGGAGAGTTTTCAATAACAGACCAAGAGGTTGAGGGAGCAAAGTCGAGAGCTTAGAGCCCAAGCCATTGAACAGACTGGTGCCAACGCTGGGCCAATTAAAATTGTGAATGCTAACAAATGGGTCAGCGCAGTGGCTCAGTGGTTAGCACTGCAACCTCACAGCAGCAGAGGCCAGCGTTCAATTCCACCCTCGGGTGACTGTCTGTGTGGAGTTTGTACATTCTCTCTGTGTCCATGTGGGTTTCATTTGGTTTCCTCCCACAGTCATAAAGATGTGCAGGTTAGGGTGGATTGGCCATGGGGAAATATAGGGTGGCGGTCTGTGTGGGATGCTCTTTGGCTGATTGGTGTAGATTTCAATGGGCTGAATGGCCTTCTTCCACACTGTAAGGATTCTAGGAAATAGATTCTTGATTAATAGTGAGATCGAAGATTACAGAGAAAGAGAAGGAAAATGGATGTGAGGAAGATCAACTCAGCCATGATTCTACCGAATGGTGTACTGCTATTTCTCATGGCCCCTTAACTGGGAAATGTTCAAGCCAAGTGCCAGTCTTTGAATTCCTCAGGAACCTGGGGAGCCTTCTTTCAGGAAATGACATCACCAACCCAAGGAAATCTAAACAGATAAATAGAAAGCGGGACATAACACCAGCGCTTCACCAGAGGCTCACTGATGATGTTACCTAGAATGGTGATGAAACGTCTGAAAACTAACCTTCCAACTCAGCGAGCAAACTCACATCCAGAAACTCAACCTGAGCAACAAATCTTCTCAAAACTCGCTAGCCTTCTTTCATGCTTTCTCCATGGCAACTGCTTAGCCAATTGATGTCAATTTACCAACCAATCAGTACCCTTTCCTCCAGTGGGATGGAATGTTGTGACTGAAATTTGGCATTCTTGCACTCATCTTGACGAGTATCAGACAAAAAGCTTTGGCAAAATGTCTCTGTCTTTTCATCAGGACTGACGTTCAAAGCGAATGACTTAGTGATGTCTTCATTATCCCCATGTAAGCAGGAGTGTACATTAATACTTACATGTGTGTTTCATCTCTGTGCATGGTATGTGAATATGAGGCTTCACGTGTGTAATTCTCTATGTTTTTCATTGACTTCACGCCGCCAATGCTCATAAAGACAGCCCAGGGCTAATTTGTTCTTGAGAAAGTGATGCTGAGCCACCCTCATGAAGGGTTTCTGCACATCTGGGGCAGGAATTCATCCAATGCTATTAAGGAGTGCTAGCCAGGACTTTGACACAGGCACACCGAAGTCCCAATCAGTATGTATGTAAGCTCCGATGGTGTCCTTCTGCATGAATCACAAAAGTTGGTTTGCAGGTGCAGCAGGTATTTAAGAAGGCAAATGGAATTTTGTCCTTCATTGTTAGAGGGATGGAGTTTAAAGACTAGGAGAATATGCTGCAGCTGTATAGGGTGTTGATGAGACCATATATGGAGTACTGTGTGCAGTTTTGGTCTCCTTACTTGAGAAAGGATGTACTGGCCCTGGAGGGTGTACACAGGAGATCCACTAAGTTGAGTCTGGAGTTAAGAGGGTTGGCTTATGATGAGAGATCAAGTAGACTGGAACTATATTCATTGGAATTTAGATGAATGAAGGGGCATCTTGTAGAAACACATAAAGTTATGAAGGGAATAGATAAGATAGAAACAGGGAGGGTATTTCTGCTGATGGATGAAACTAGATCAAGAGGGCATCGCTTCAAAACAATAGGGGAGAGAGCAGATTTAGGACTGAGTTGAGAGAAACCTCTTCCCGTAAATGGTTGTGAATCTGTGGAATTCCCTGCCCAGTGAAGCAGTTGAGGCTTCCTCATTGAATGTTTTTAAGGCAAAGATAGATTTTTGAGCCGTAAAAGAATTAAGGGTTTATGGTGAGTGGGCGGGTAAGTGGAGCTGAGTCCATGAAAAGATTAGCCATGATCTTATAGAATGGATGAGCAGGCTCGGGGTGGGTGGGGGCGGTGCCAGATGGTCCATAGTCCAGCTCCTAGTTGTTATATTGTTATGCTTTTATGCTCAATGTCTTGGAAGGGAAATCAAAGGTGGGAACATTCTCATTCTTCTGCTCCTGGATGCTTGGCCTCTGGTCGCGGTTAGGGATTGGGAAGTACTTTCAGAAGAGCCTTGCTTGGTGTGTTGCTGCAGTGTACCTAGGAGAGGGTACATACCGAGCACCAGTGGTGGAGGGAGTGAGTGTTGAAGGGTGGGGCACTGGACATACGGGTTGCTTTGTCCTGGATAGAGTCGAGCCTCTTGGGTGTTGACGGCACTGCAAACATCCAGGCAAAAAGGAAGCATTCTATCACACTCCTGACTGCTTGTTTTGTATGTTGTGGATGATCTTTGAGGAGTTCTGAGATTGCAGGGCTGACATCTGAAGAGAGATTGGATCGGTATGGACGGTATTCGCTGGAGTTAAGAAGATAATGAAATCTATAAAGTTCTAACAGGGTAAACACTGGGAGGACATTCCTGATGATCAGGCAGGCCAGGGCAAAGAATTAGAGTCTAAGGATACACAGTAGGACATTTAGGACTCAGATGAGGAGATATTTCTTCACCCAGAGAGTGGGGAGCCTGTGGATTTCTCTGCCACAGGAAGTGGTTGAGGTCAGGAAGAAGAGATTAGATATAGTTCTTAGGGCTAAAGGGATCAAAGGGTGTTGGGGGAAAGTGGGAACAAGGACTGAGTTGGATCATATTGAATGGCACAGTGGGCTAGAAGGACCAAATGGTCTACACCTGCTCTGATTTTCTGTGTTTCTATGCGTCAAGAAATAAGTTATTCCCTGCAGAATTGTATGGTCAAGTTACAGTTTAGTTTAAGAATAAAGACAGCAACTTTTCTCCCTACAAAACAAAACCATTAACAGCATGAATTAACTGTGTGCATGTGTAAGTATAGATATATATTCTGTATGAGATCCATATTTGACTGGGTGTCTTAAAGCTACTCTGTGTGTGTGTGTGTGTGTGTGTGTGTGTGTGTCTCTGCATGTGTGTGTGTGTGTTTGAGTGTGTGTGTGTTTGAGTGAGTGTATGTGTCACCGTGTGTGTGTGTGTGTGTGTGTGTGTGACTGCATGTATGTGTGTGTTTGAGTGTGTGTGTGTGTGTGTCACTGCATGTGTGTGTGTGTTTGTGTGTGTGTGTGTGTGTGTGTGTTTGTGTGTGTGTCACTGCATGTGTGTGTGTGTTTGAGTGAGTGTATGTGTCACTGTGTGTGTGTGTGTGTGTGTGTGTGTGTGTGTGTCTGTGTATGTGTCGGTATGTGTGTGCGTGTATGTGTTGGTGTGTGTGTGTTTGCGTGTGCGTGCGTGTGCGTGTGCGTGTACGTGTGTGCGTGTGCGTGTGCGTGTGCGTGTGTGTGTGTGAGCATTTTAGATGCTGCGATTTTTGTTACTACATCTGACCTGCGATGATTGCAGGCCACAGGACTGGAAGCAATAAATAACGCTCCTAACTAAAAGGATCCCTTAACTATAAGCAAGTAAATGGGCTGTGTAAAAGTGATAGTCACCTGGGCTGCTCCAGAAAGGGCAGAACATTGGGGGATGGGCTCAGCTCATTCTCAGATTACTCAGAAAGTATTCAGTCTTAGCAGTGTCTCAGACTACAGGCACCCCCTCCCCAGGACCAGTGACAGAGAACGGGGACCCCAGCTGCATTTGCAAAGCTGGAGACGTTCATCTGGAAATGATGGATATGGATGTGGGGGTGGCGTCAGCCACCGGTCGGGGGGAGGGGGGGGTGTTTGGATTTCGACAGGCGGGTGAGACAACAGCAAGGGTCAGTAGGCTAATACCCAGGATGCACTGTCCTCAAGAGGGAATTATTTCTACAAAGGACGCTGCCACCACTGCCCCCCCACCCTACCTCAGCCCCTGTTCCCAAGCGGATAAGATCATTCCTCCAACATGATTTCCCTTGATCTAATCTTTCTCCCATGAGGGAATGGGAGTGGGAAGCGATTTTATATCAGCAGCAGATGGTGGTATCAATAATTTGTTTCATTTGTTTGTGAGATGAGGGCATTGTGGTGGGCGGAGCAATATTGGCTCCAAGTCTATCTATTTGCTTGAAGGAGTCTATTTGAGGTGGGGTAGTGGCTCAGGGGTTAGTGCTGCTGCCTCAGCACCAGGGACCTGGGTTCAGTTCCAGCCTCAGGCGACTGCCTGTGTGGAGTTTTCACGTTCTCCCCGTGTCTGCATGGGTTTCATCCCACAGTCCAAAGATGCTCCAGTCGCATGGATTGGCCTTGTGTAACACAGGGGCAGGGAATGTTTGGGTGGGATGCTCTATGGAGAGTCAGTGTGGACTTGATGGGCTGAATGGCCTGCTTCTGTGCTGTAGGCATTCTATGATTTGGTGTACAGCAGCAGAGAAACAAGATTAATGAGTCTTAACAAGAAGAGGCTTATAACCTAAGATGTAGTTTTTTTAATTCATTCATGGCAGTATTTATTGCCCATCCCTAATTGCCCAGAGGGCAGTTGAGGGCCAACCACATTGCTGTGGGTCTGGAGTCACATGTAGGCCAGACTAGGTTAGGATGGCAGCTTCCTTCCCTAAAGGGACATTAGTGAACCAGATGAGTTTTTCTTGACAATTGACAATGGACTCACCGTCATCATTAGACTCTTAATCCTCGATGTTTATCGAATTCAAATTCCACCAACTGAGATTTGAACATGGGTCCCCAGAACATTACCTGTGTCTCTGGATTAGCAGTCTCACAATAATACAACTATGCCATCACTTCTCCATTATTATACGATGGCAGTTAGGTACAAGTTACATTAGCTTATCAGACATTGTTACGAAGAAGACGTGGGTGAGACTCGTGGCCCAGGGTAAGTAAGTTCACCAAAGGGAAAGATAGATTTTTAGAATGTATCGTGGTAGAGGATCCAAACCAATGTCACCAGGACAGTTGCCTGGGGTTCTGGATAACTCGCACAGAGACAATCCAATTCCATCGCTGCCTGCCATATTGACAGGGCAGATGGACTGATCGAATAGTTTGAAAATCTTTTGGATGAATAATATTAAAAGAAGGCTGTTACCCTGTTCACACAACTCTGCCTCAAATCTCAGGTGCCATGAAATCAAGTTTCTATAAAGGTCCTGTGATATCAAGAGTTTGAACTTCACATTTGAGTGGCCCCTGGATGTACATGGCTTGAGGAAGCCTTTGCTCTTGGTTAGATATATATCAGGCTGTATAAGATGCAAACAGTTATCATTGCAGTGCAAGTTCCTTCTCAGATTCGAACGGGTGGCCTAGAAATTTTCAGAACCAGAACATCTCACGCCTTACAGGTTCGAGGTTCACCTTGCACTGTGAAGATGTGGATCCAGGCTGATGCAGCAATGCAGAGTGGAGAGAGTGTTACATTGTCAGAGGCACTGCCACTCTGAGAGAGACATAAAACCGAGGTCCCCCGCCTTCTCCCCCATTCCCGATCTAAAAGATCCCAAGGCTCGATTTGGAAGGAAAACTGGTGATTGTCCCCAGCATTCCATCTGATATCCAATCCTTAATCAACATCACCAAAAAGCAGTACCTTGTCACTATCACATTGATAATGGGATCTTGCTTTGCATACGTTGGTTGCCATGTTCCATACAGCACAGTAATGTCAACATTTCGAAAGGTACTTTATTGGCCATGCAGGGCTTCAAGCTGTCCAGTGGTTGCAAAAAGTGCTATGTAAATGCAATGCATTCATTTTATTAGGGTAAGGGGATTTTAAGAAATGTCACCGAATCACAGAATGCTTACAGCACATCAGGGCTATGCTGGCTCTCTTGTACAGCAATTCGTCAGCATTCACTCCCGTGCCTCCTCCTTATAACGTTACACATTCTTCCTTCTCAGAGCGTGATCCACTTTACTCTGGAACGTCCTGAATTATCTAGCCTCCCCCACACTCTCAGACAGTACATTCCAGACCCTAACCCCTCGAGTGAACCTGCCTCCCCCACACTCTCAGGCAGTACATTCCAGACCCTAACCACTCGAGTGAACCTGCCTCCCCCACACTCTCAGACAGTACATTCCAGACCCTAACCCCTCGAGTGAACCTCCCTCCCCCACACTCTCAGACAGTACATCCCAGACCCTAACCACTCGAGTGAACCTGCCTCCCCCACACTCTCAGACAGTGCATTCCAGACCCTAACCCCTCGAGTGAACCTCCCTCCCCCCCACACTCTCAGACAGTACATTCCAGACCCTAACCCCTCGAGTGAACCTCCCTCCCCCACACTCTCAGACAGTACATTCCAGACCCTAACCCCTCGAGTGAACCTCCCTCCCCCACACTCTCAGACAGTACATTCCAGACCCTAACCCCTCGAGTGAACCTCCCTCCCCCACACTCTCAGACAGTACATTCCAGACCCTAACCCCTCGAGTGAACCTCCCTCCCCCACACTCTCAGACAGTACATTCCAGACCCTAACCCCTCGAGTGAACCTCCCTCCCCCACACTCTCAGACAGTACATCCCAGACCCTAACCACTCGAGTGAACCTGCCTCCCCCACACTCTCAGACAGTGCATTCCAGACCCTAACCCCTCGAGTGAACCTCCCTCCCCCCCACACTCTCAGACAGTACATTCCAGACCCTAACCCCTCGAGTGAACCTGCCTCCCCCCACACTCTCAGACAGTACATTCCAGACCCTAGGAAACATTCCAGGACCATAGGAAACTGCAGAAGGTGGTGTGTACAGCCCAGACATCACGGAAACCGACCTTCCATCCATGGGCTCCATTTACACGGCTCCCTGCCGCTGGAAGGCTGCTAACATCATCAAAGACCCATCGTACCCCAGTAATGGCCTCCTACACCCTCAGGCAGAAGATACAGAATCCGGAACACACGCACCAGCAGGTTCAGAAACAGCTTCTTTCTGGCCTTAATCAGACTGTTGAATGGACTGTAGGCTCAATAATGCTGATCTTGTTGATCTTGCCTGGCACTCAACCCGTACAATATAAACCGTCTGACTCTGACTAGTTCCTTTTCACTCCATGATCTGTATATCATTGCTTACTATGATCTGCCTGTATTGCTCATAAACAGAGCTTTTCACTGTACATCAGTGCAGGTGAAAATAAATTTAATAAAATCAATCAATGAATACATTCAGCTTGTAATTAAAGTACGTGTTTATTTATTATAAATAATCATATTCTTTAACAAATAACAAAAAGAAATGTGGATGACACCTTTGTCATCACTAAACAAAACAAATTAGAGGAAACCTTCAAGACCATCAATAATACCCTTTACTGGCATAACATTCACAAAAGAGGAGAACAACAGCAAACTGCCATTCCTAGATGTCACAGTGGAGCGAACAGCCAATGGGGAACTTCAAACCAGCGTCTACAGGAAAACAACACATCCGGACCAAATACTGAACTACAGGAGCAACCATCCCAACACCCACAAACGAAGCTGCATTAGAACATTATTCCAACAAGCCACCACACACTGCAGCACAGAGGAACTACGCAGAGCAGAGGAAAATCACCTATACAGCGTATTCAAAAAGAATGGGTACCCTACGAACACAGTCCGGCGATTCCTCAGCAATAAACCCAAACAAACAGACAAAACGGGCTCAGAAACCATAACCACGCTCCCCTACATCAAAGACATTTCTGAAATGACTGCCAGACTACTCGGACCTCTTGGCATCAGGGTAGCCCACAAACCCACCAACACACTAAAACAGCAGCTAATGAACTTAAAAGACCCTATACAGACAACAAATAAAACGAACGTCATCTACAAAATACCTTGCAAGAACTGTGACAAACACTACATTGGACAAACTGGCAGAAAGCTAGCCACCAGGATACATGAACATCAACTAGCCACAAAACGACATGACCCACTATCACTCGTATCCTTACATACAGATAAGGAAAGACACCACTTTGATTGGGACAACACATCCATCCTGGGACAAGCCAAACAGAGACACGCACGAGAATTCCTAGAAGCATGGCATTCCAACCGGAACTCCATCAACAAACACATTGATTTGGACCCAATCTACCATGCCCTGAGAAAAAGAACAGGAAATGACATCACCAACCCAAGGAAACCTAAGCAGATAAATAGAAAGCGGGACATAACACCAGCGCTTCGCCGGAGGCTCACTGATGATGTTACCTAGAATGGTGACGAAACGTCTGAAAACTAACCTTCCAGCTCAGCGAGCAAACTCACATCCAGAACCTCAACCTGAGCTACAAATCTTCTCAAAACTCGCTAACAAAAAGAAATTACTAATTTACCTCAGCAGCACTTAAACTATAACCCTTTAACTCAAGCCACCATTCTCTCTCTCTCACACACACACACACACACACACACACACACACACACACACACACACACACGTATTCTCTCTATCTCACGTACATGCATGTGCTCACATACACACACACGCTCTCTCACACACACATACACATTCTCTCTCTATCACACACACACTCATATAAACACTCACACACGCATTCCCTCTCTCTCACACATACACACAAACTCACACACACACACTCACACACACATTCTCTCTCTCTCACACATACACACAAACTCACACACACACACTCACACACACATTCTCTCTCTCTCTCACATACACACAAACTCACACACACACACACTCACACACATTCTCTCTCTCTCTCACATACACACACTCACACACATTCTCTCTCTCTCACACACATACACACAAACTCACATGAACAATCACTCCCTCCCACTCTCTCTCTCTCACACACACACACACACACAGACACAGACACACACACACACACACACACACACACACACACACAGACACAGACACACACACACACACACACACACACAGACACAGACACACACACACACACACACACACACACACACACACACACACACACACACACACAGACACACACACACAGACACACACACACACACACACACACACAGACACAGACACACACACACACACACACACACACAGACACAGACACACACACACACACACACACACAGACACAGACACACACACACACACACACACACACACAGACACAGACACACACACACACACACACACACACAGACACACACACACACACACACACACACACACACACACACACACAGACACACACACACACACACACACACACACACACACACACACACACACAAACACACACACACACACACACACACACACACACAGACACACAGACACACACACACACACACACACACACACACACACAGACACACACACACACACACACACAAACACACACACACACACACACACACACACACAGACACACACACACACACACACACACACACACACACACACACACACACACACACACACACAGACACACACACACACACACACACACAAACACACACACACACACACACACACACACACAGACACACACACACACACACACACACACACACACACACACAGACACACACACACACACACACACACACAAACACACACACACACACACACACACACACACAGACACACACACACACACACACACAGACACACACAAACACACACACACACACACACACACACACACACACACACACACACACACACACACTCAGCAACAACCTGCAGCTGGACCAATGAAGGCAGCCAATAGTTTGATAACAGCGATCAACACGGTGGCTCAGTGGTTAGCACTGAGGCCTCACAGCACTCGCAACCTGGGTTTGATTCTACTGCTGGGTGACTGTCTGTGTGGGATTTGCACATTCTCCCGTGTCTGCGCGGGTTTCCTCCGGGTGCTCCGGTTTCATCCCACAGTCCAAAGATGTGCAGGTTAGTGTGGACTGGCCATGGGAAATTGCCCATAGTGCTCAGGGGTGTGTAGATTAGGTTGGTTAAGGGGTGATGGGTCAGTGTGGACTTGTTGGGCCGTAGGGCCTGTTTCCACACTGTAGGGATTCTATGAAGCTTTCCGGCCAACTTTTATTTCCAATTTATTTGGTCCAACTTCATTCTTTCCCTCTGGATTGCTTTTCTCCCAATTAATTATTCTGATGCTGGATCTCTCCGTTCTATAACAGATCTAAAGCCGATGATACAATCATCACTTTTTCGTAAATTATCTCCAACTGAGACTTGATCTTTCTGGCCAGGAGCCAGGTCTGGTAGACATTCCTTATTTACCAGGTTGGGGACATAACAACTGTAGAATATTTTTTGAACATTGTTTAGGAACTCTCGTACCTCTCAGCCCTTTTAATCTGCTTCTGTCTTGAATTATTATCTCCTGTTATAACTATTCTACAATGCTTGCAGCACCCTGAGATCTCCTTGCCCCTGTACATCTTTCCCAGGGACTGATGAGCAATGGAATTATACCATTTTTGTTCCTTAGTGCTAACCCAATAGATTCTGTGCTGGAGACCTTTGGGCTGGTCTGCCTCTCCAATCACTGTAATATTCTCCTCAATTAATGCTGCCACGTCCCTCTTTCCTTTCTTTCTTTCTTGAATACTTTGTATCCAGGAATGTTCAAAGCCCTCTCCTGTCCTTACTTTAGCCCGTATTATAGTTATAACTGTAGTTCTGTGCCTATAACTCGCTGATCTTATTTACCACACTGCAGGCATCCACAGACACTATAGTGTCCTGCATTCAAACTCTACTACATTCACACTGTCACTGGGTCCACATGGTGAGGTGTTGGTGTAGCTGAAATATCACTGGACTAATAACCCTGTTAATCCCAGGCTAGTCAGGGGAAGTGATAGCCTTTATTTTCTGTTCATTTTTGGAATGTGGGTGTCTCTTGCTGGGTCCAGCATTTCTGGCCCGTTCCCAGTTGCCCCTTGCGAAGGGGGCGGTGGTCTGCCTTCTTGAACAGCTGCAGTCCTCCTAGTTGACCCACAATGCCCTTAGGGAGGGAATTCCAGGATTTTGACCCAGCGACAGTGAAGGAACGGCGATATATTTCCAAGTCAGGATAGTGAGCGGCTCAGAGGGGAACTTGCAGGGGATGGTGTTCCCATGTATCTGCTGCCCTTGTCCTTCTGGATGGAAGTGGGTCGTGCGTTTGGAAGGTGCTGTCTGAGGGTCTTTGGTGAAGTTCTGCAGGGCATCTTGTAGATGGTACACACTGCTGTGACTGAGCATCGGTGGGGGAAAGAAGTGAATGTTTGTGGATGTGCTGCCAATGAAATGAGCTGCTTTGTCCTGGATGGTGTTGAGCTCCTCGAGTTTTTTTTCTTAAAAAACAGTTCTCATTTCCTAGTCAGATCCTATTTGTTCCTGCTTGCACTTTGCACATGGACACATTTGGTACGAGTGCCTTTAGTGGTCAGTGCATTGAGTATAGGGAGTTGGGAGGTCGTGCTGTGACTGTACAGGACATTGGTTAGGGCCACTTTTAGAATACTGCGTTCAGTTCCGGTCTCCCTGCTGTAGGAAGGATGTTGTGAAACTTGAAAGGGTTCAGAAAATATTTACGAGGATGTTGCCAGGGTTGGAGGGTTCGAGCTACAGGGAGAGGCTGAATAGGCTGGGGCTATTTTACTTGGAGGATCAGAGGCTGAGGGATGACCTTATAGAGGTTTATAAAATCCTGAGGGGCATGGATAAGATGAATAGACAAGCTTTTTTCCCAAGGTGCGGGAGTCTAAAACTAGAGGGTGTAGGGTTACAGTGAGAGGGGAAAGATTTAAAAGGGACCTAAGGGGGAGCTTTATCACACAGAGGGTGGTGTGTGTATGGAATGAGCTGCCAGAGGAAGTGGTGGAGGCTGGTACAGTTACAACATTTAAAAGGCATCTGGATGGGTACAGGATTAGGAAGGGTTTAGAGGGATATGCGCAAAATGGGACGAGATTTATCTAGGATATCTGGTTGGCGTGGACAAGTTGGACCAAACGGTCAGTTTCCATGCTGTACACCTCTATGACTCTATGTAGGATTTCTCCTTCGTAGAATCCCTGCAGTGTGGAGGCAGGCCCTTCAGCCCATCACATCCACACCGACCTTCTGCAGAGCATCCCACTCAAAGCCACCCACCACCCCCCCCCCCCCCCACCCTATACCTGTAACCCTAAATTTCCCATGGCTAACCCACCCAGCCTGCACATCCTTTGGCACTATGGGGCAATTTAGCTTGGCTAATCCACCCCTAGCCTGCACATCTTTGTGGGAGGAAACCGGAGCACCCAGAGGGGACCCACACAGAGGAAGAAAGCACAAACTCCACACAGACAGTCACGCAAGGGTGGAATCAAACACTGGCTCCTGGCACCGTGGGGCAACAGTGACCAAGCCCCTGTGCCATCCCGTTAGTTATTATTCCCTGAACGGGAATCAAACCTGGGCTGCGGCTCTGAAAGTGCCTAATCCTACCCACTAGACCATCATGGAATGTGTAAAGTTGCTGACTCTCATCGGTGCCTCCTCTAACGATGAAACTCAGGATGTTCAGCTTATGAGACTGCCGTGCCGCATGATGTGCTAAGAAGGCATTGTGCGCCCCTGTCAAGATAATTTACTTTACTGATAGCATATCCCACAAGGAAATCAGTCCCAGATCTGTTCGAGTGTAACCTCTCTGACCTGCCCATCAAGTGCAATCCATACACTCCTACCACTCTCTGTGCCCGTCGTCCCTGTGTCCCAGGAAGATGAAGACCTCCATCCTGTGCCACGTGTTGGTCACAACTTTCCTTGTGTTTTATTTTCTTGTTGCTGCCTGAGTTAAAGAGAGAGGTTTAGGGAGAGAATGCCAGAACCACAGGCCTGACTGTCTGAAGACCCATCTGTGAATGATGGAGTGACCAGGCTGATGGGGAGAAAGTGTCAGAGGTCGGACTTTGAGG
The DNA here is from genome assembly GCF_030684315.1 of Stegostoma tigrinum. Lineage (NCBI taxonomy): Eukaryota > Metazoa > Chordata > Chondrichthyes > Orectolobiformes > Stegostomatidae > Stegostoma > Stegostoma tigrinum. Next base: position 6,461,845 of record NC_081392.1, read on the forward strand.
GATGGAGTTTGGAGAGGCTGCTACAGGTCAAGACGGGAAAATAGAAAGCTGCACTTATAGAGAGATGAGAAAGAGACAAAAATTAGTTCTTCACCTTGATGAGTGACTCCCTCCCCCCCCCTCCCCCACCCCACTACCAGTCTCCCTGTACCAAAGGAAAATAAAACAACGTTTAATTTGTTTGGCCTAAACTTATTCATCTTGGAATATTATCAGCTCGATCTGAGTGCTCCTACTGATGCTCATAAATTCAAACCCAGTCAGACTGGGATCTGTGCATAGCTCAGCACAAATTCAAGCCTATCCATCTTCACAATGAAGTTTAATTCCAAGAAATGAATCTCATGTGGGAAGGCACAGTAATTCAATTTTATCCTCAGTGATTCACTAACAGTCAGGTCAATGGGACAACATTTTTCTTTCCCCCTGACAGCAGTCCCATTCTCACTGGGCAGTGAGATGGGGTGAAGACTCAGCCACTCTCCAGATTAAAATCACTGTTTACGTTTACAGCCATTGATCTGCTGCACTTTTGCGTTTAATATGTTGAAGCTGCAGTGTCTTAGAGCACACGGTAAACAGTTAGCTACTGAGGAGCAATCAAGGCGCCATCTCCCCCTCTGGAAACTTGGAGCCACGTTATTTAGAGGATCCAGGAGCTGAGTCGCAATAAGGCTGTGACACCTAAACATTCCTTTCAGAGTCATAGAGCTGTACCGCACAGAAACTCATCCATGCCAACTAGATACCCCAAATTAATCTAGTGCCATCATCCAGCATTTGGCCCACAACCCTCTAAACCCTTCCTTTTCATATTCCCATCCAGATGCCTTTTAAATGTACTGTACCAGCCTCCACCACTTCCTCTGGAAGCTCATTCCATACACACACCACCCTCTGTGTGAAAAACTAGAACATGGAACTGCACAGGAATGGGCCCTTCAGCCCACAATGTTATGCTGAGCAATACGCCAAATGAAACTTTCTGCCTTCATACCCCTTCATTCCTTGCTTATTCATGTGCTTACCTAAAAGTCCCTTAAACACTCCTACTGTTCCAGCTTTCACCACCACCCCAGGCAGTGCAATCCACACACTCCTACCACTCTCTGGGCAATAAACTTGCCCCTCATATCTCCTTTGAACTTTCTCCATCTCACCTTAAATGCATGACCCCTACTTGCATTTAACTGCTCCTTAGGTCCCTTTCAAATGTTTCCTCTCTCACCTAAAACCTATGCCCTCTAGTTCGGGACACCCCTACGCTGGGGGAAAGGCCTTGTCTATTCAGCCTATCCTCACAACTTTTATAAAGTCACCCCCTCAACCTCCGACGGTCCAGGGAAAATAGCCCCAGCCTATCCAGCCTCTCCTTGTGGCTCAAACCCTCCAACCCTGGCAACATCCTCGGAAATCACTTTATAGTATTTGGACTTTGGCAGCAAGGCCAGCATCTGATGCTCCATCCCGAATTGCCCTTGGACTGAGTGCCTCTTTGGGCCATTTCAGAGGGCAGTTAGCTGGGGGTCTGGAGTCCTGAGTAAGCCACACCAATGAGGACAGCAGTTTTCCTTCCCTGGGCGATACCTCAGTGATACCATAACAAAACATTCGACTCCACATTTTATGGATTGAATTTCAAATGCCTTCTTGGTGCCACCTCCCCAGAGCTTGGCCAACTGGGAAAATGGCTCCAGAGATTTTACCATCAGATCACCATGACCTGTGAATGGCCCCAGGACATCTCAAAAGACTCAATAGCCAAAAAAAGAGCACTTACTCGAAACAGTGTCGCTGCTGTAGCGTGGGAAATAAGGGAGGCAGTTTGTGCACAGCAAGATCCCACAAATAGCAATGGGTTTGAGGCCAGGTGATGGGATTTTTAGTTGGTTGAGGGATGAATATTGGCCGACCTGACGAAGGGATGGCACCTCGGGGAGTGCAAGAAGCCCAGACAGCCAGCAGAGGTTTTGTAACCAAGCCTCACAATGGGGTGGGGAGGTTAGACTCACAGCTCATCTGACTCTGAGGTGGAGAGCGCAGGCCAATAGTCTATGAGTGATGCTGTGTTGCTGTGTATTGATGTCGCAGTGTGAAAACCTGCTTCAGTGCAATGCCCCCAGAACCAACTGAACCAGCACAAAAGGAGTGCCAAGCATGCACTGTGATCAGTGTGAAATAGGTTTTCAAAGAATCCCTACAGTGTGGAAGCAGGCCATTTGGCCCATCAGGTTCACCTTAACCTTCCGAAGAGCATCCCACCCAACCCATCCCCCTACCATATCCTATCCTTGAAGCCCTGCATTTCCGATGGCTAATTCAGCTAACCTGCACAACCTCAGGCAATTTCCCATGGCCAATCCATCCTCACCTGCGCATCTTTGGATTGTGGGAGGAACCCAATGCAGACACGGGGAGAATGTGCAAACTCCACACAGTCAGTTGCCTGAGGGTGGGATCAAACCCGGGTCCCTGGGGCTGTGAGGCTGCAGTGCTAACCATTGTGCTGGTCCTTTCCTGAACATTTTTGCCAGTTTCAAAAACAGCAGCGCCCTCCTACAAAAACATGGCCAGGCCCTCAAATTGAACCAATCACCATTATGATTTCTTGCTTTTACATGTATCAATTTATTTGTTCATGGGATGTGGGCTAACATTTATAAGCGCACCTTGAGAAGGTGTTGGTGAGCTGCCTTCTTGACATGGCTTTGGTCCATATTGGGATTGGGATCTCTCCAGTGCTGTCAGGAAGGGCGTTCCAGGATTTGGACCTAGTGAGGCTGAAAGAACGATGATATGATTCTAAATCAGGATGGTGAGTGGCTCAAAATATCTAAGAAAACCAAGGAAATCCTTAGGTGACAGGAGGGTATAGACGGGCTGATCAGTGGCAAATGGAATTCAACCCAGAGAAGTGTGAGGCAGAGCATTTGGGCAGAACAAACAAGGCAAGGGAATAGTCCCCTTCATTGCTCAGATCTTTAAGTATGTGAATTAGGACTTCATGTTGAAGATGTGCAGGACATTGGTGAGGTGTCTTCTGGAGTATTATATCCAGTTCTGGTTGCCCTGTTATAGGAAGGATATTATTAAACTGGAGGCAACTCAGAAGAGATTTACCAGGAAGTTGCCGGGAATGGAGGGCTTTGGGTTTATGGAGGGGATGGATTGGCTGGGACTTTTCTCACTGGAGCGTAGGAAGCTGAGGGGTGACCTTATACATGTTTATAAAATCTTGAGGGGTGTAGCTAAGGTGAATGGTGGGTGTCTTTTTCCTAGGGTAGGGGATTTCATGACTAAGGGGCATATTTTTAAGGTTGACAGGAGTAAGATTTTAAAAAGACATGAAGGACAATTTGTTTTTTACAGAGAGCGATTCATTTGTGCAGTGAAAAGCCAGAGGATGTGGTGGATGTGGATACGGTCACAACATTGAAAAGGCATTTAGAAAAGTCTTTGAGTAGGACGGGGCACAGGCCAAGTGCAGGCAGGTGGGAGTCAATAGACAATAGACAATAGGTGCAAGAGTAGGCCATTCGGCCCTTCGAGCCAGCACCACCATTCATTATGATCATGGCTGATCATCCACAATCAGTATCCTGTACCTGCCTTATCCCCATAACCCTTGATTCCACTATCTTTAAGAGCTCTGTCTATCTCTTTCTTGAAAGTATCCAGAGACTTGGCCTCCACTGCCTTCTGGAGCAGAGCATTCCATATATCCACCACTCTCTGGGTGAAGAAGTCTTTACTCAACTCCATTTCAAAATGGCCTAGCCCTTATTTTTAAACTGTGTCCTCTGGTTCTGGACTTACCCATCAGCGGAAACATGCTTCCTGCCTCCACATTGTCCAATCCCTTAATAATCTTATACGTCTCAATCAGATCCCCTCTCATCTTTCTAAACTCAAGAGTATACAAGCCCAGTCGCTCCAATCTTTCAACATATGATAGTCCCGCCATTCTGGGAATTGACCTCGTGAACCTACGCTGCACTCCCTCAATAGCAAGAATGTCCTTCCTCAAATTGGGGGACCAAAACTGCACACATTACTCCAGGTGCGGTCTCACCAGGGGCCTGTACAACTGCAGAAGGACCTCTTTGCTCCTATACTCAATTCCTCTTGTTATGAAGGCCAGCATGCCACTAATTTTCTTCACTGCCTGCTGTACCTGCATGCTTGCTTTCATTGGCTGATGTACAAGAACACCTAGATCTCGTTCTACTCCCCCTTTACCTAACTTGACTCCATTTAGATAGTAATCTGCCTTCCTGTTCTTGCCACCAAAGTGGATAACCACACATTTATCCACAGTAAACTGCACCTGCCATGCATCCGTCCACTCATCTTGCCTGTCCAAGTCACCCTGTATTCTCATAACATCCTCCTCACATTTCGCACTGCCACCCAGCTTTGTGTCATCAGCAAATTTGCTAATATTACTTCTAATGCCTTCGTCTATATCATTAATATATATCGTAAACAGCTGCGGTCCCAGCACCAAACCTTGTGGTACCCCATTGGTCACTGCCTGCCATTCCGAAAGGGACCCGTTTATCACTACTCTTTGCTTCCTGTCAGCCAGCCAATTATCAATCCAACTCAGTATTTTGCCCCCAATACCATGTGCCCTAATTTTGTTCACCAATCTCCTATGCGGGACTTTATCAAAGGCTTTCTGAAAGTCCAGGTACACTACGTCCACTGGTTCTCCCTTGTCCATCTTCATAGATACATCCCCAAAAACTTCCAGAAGATTAGTCAAGCACGATTTCCCCTTCGTAAATCCATGCTGACTCTGACCTATTCTGTTACTGCTATCCAAATGAGTCATAATTTCATCTTTTATAATTGACTCCAGCATCTTTCCCACCACTGACGTCAGGCTAACTGGTCTATAATTTCCTGTTTTCTCTCTCCCTGCTTTCTTGAAAAGTGGGACAACATTTGCCACCCTCCAATCTGCAGGAACTGATCCTGAATCTATAGAACCTTGGAAAATAATTACCAACGCGTCCACAATTTCTAGAGCCACCTCCTTAAGTATCCTGGGATGCAGACCATCAGGTTCTGGGGACTTATCGGCCTTCAGACCTAACAATCTATCCAACACCATTTCCTGCCTAATATAAATTCCCTTCAGTTCGTCCATTACCGTAGGTCCTTCAGCCACTATTATATCTGGGAGATTGCTTGTGTCTTCCCTAGTGAAGACAGATCCAAAGTACCTATTCAACTCTTCTGCCATTTCCTTGTTCCCCACAATAAATTCACCCGTTTCTGACTTCAAGGGCCCAATTTTTAGTCTTAACCATTTTTTTTCTCTTCACATACCCAAAAAAGCTTTTACTATCCTCCTTATATTTTTGGCCAGTTTTCCTTCATACCTCATTTTTTTTCTCCACGTATTGCCTTTTTAGTTATCTTCTGTTGCTTTTTAAAAGCTTCCCAGTCTTCCGGCTTCCCGCTCATCTTTGCTATGTTATACTTCTCTTTTATCTTTATACAGTCCTTAACTTCCCTCGTCAGCCCGCGGCCGCCCCTGCCTCCCCTGAGGATCTTTTCATTCCAAAGACGAAGACTGATCCTGCACCTTCTGCATTATATCCAGAAACACCTGCCATTGTTGTTCCACTGCCATCCCTGCGAGGGTATTGTACCATTGAACTTTGGCCAGTTCCTCCCTCATAGCTCGATAGTTCCCTTTGTTCAACTGCAATGCTGACACTTCCGATTCTCCCTTCTCCCTCTCAAACTGCAGATTAAAACTATCATATTATGGTCACCGCCTCCTAACAGCTCCTTTACTTTGAGGTCCCTCATCAAATCCGGTTTGTTTCACAACACCAGATCCAGAATTGCCTCCTCCCTGGTAGGCTCCAGTACAATCTGTTCTAAGAATCCATCTCGGAGGCACTTCACAAACTCCCTTTCTTGGGGTTCAGTACCATCCGGATTCTCCCAGTCTACCCGCATGTTGAAATCTCCCAAAACAACTGTAGTGATACTTTTGCAACAGGCCAATTTCAACTCTTGATTCAACTTGCACCCTACATCCTGACTACTGTTTGGGGGCCTGTAGATAACTCCCATTAGGGTCTTTCTACCCTTAGAATTTCTCAGCTCTATCCATACTGACTCTACATCTCCTGATTCTATGCCACCCCCCCCCCCTCGCAAGGGACTGAATATCATTCCTCACCAACAGGGCCACCCCACCCCCTCTGTCCATCAGTCTGTCCTTTCAATAGCACGTATAGCCTTCAATATTCATTTCCCAGGCCCTGTCCACTTGAAGCCACGTCTCAGTTATCCCCACAACATCATACTTGCCAACTTCCACCTGAGCGCCAAGCTCACCCACCTTATTTCTTATGCTTCGTGCATTCAAATATAATATTTTTAATTTGTTTCTCCCCTCACCATTCCTATCAATCCCGATTTCACTTGGCCATACTGTACGATCCCTTCTTGAGTTTTCTGCTCCGTTGATTCTGTTGTCCTTCTTAACTTCTCTTATTCTCACTTTCCCTTTAACTTGATTCTTAACTTTCCAGTTTGGCCCCTCCCCCCACTACTTAGTTTAAACACACCTGTGTTGCAGTGGCAAACCTGCCTGCCAGAATGCTGGTCCCCCACCTATTAAGATGCAACCCGTCCCTCTTATACAATTTATCCTTACCCCAAAACATACCCCAGTGATCCAAGAATTTAAATCCTTGCTTCCGACACCAGTCCCTCAGCCACACATTCAAGGCCATTATCTCCCTGCTCCTGCCCTTTCCAGCCTGAGGAACTGGAAGAAAACCAGAGATAACCACCCTGGAAGTCCTGCTTTTCAGCCTTCTTCTGAGTTCTTTGAAGTCCTGCTGTAGAATACCCCTCCTTTTCTTCCCGACGTCATTAGTGCCAACATGCACCGCCACCTCTGGGTCTTCACCTTCACCCTCGAGGATTCTCTGCACTCTATCAGCGACGTCCTGGATCCTGGCACCAGGAAGGCAACACACCATCCTCAAATCTTGCCTGTTGCCGCAGAAACCCCTGTCAGTCCCTCTCACAATGGAGTCCCCTATTACCACAGCTCTCCATGATGTCTGACTTCTCAGCTCTGCCTCTACAGCAATTTTCTGTAGTCTAGTTTGGGATTATGGTCAGCATGGACTGTTTGGACTGAAGGGTCTGTTTCCTTGCTGTTTGACTCTATCACCCTATGATGAATGATAGAATTGCTGAGAAGTACTGAGGATCAGATGGATCGTGGTATATAGGTTCACCAACCCCTTAAGGTAGGGGGCAGGTAGCTACAGTGGTTAAGAAAGCATATGAGATATTTTCCAAGGAGAGTGAATAGACCGGGCTTGGAGGGGGAGTTATGGTCTTTCCCCATGCATCAGCTGGCCTTGTCCTTTTGGATGGATTTGGAAAGTCTTAGACTCCTAAAACTCTGAAAACTATGTTATTTTCAAAGTGTCAAGGCACAAATAGGCTGCTTTCAAATCTTTCCAAGTATTAAAAATATTTCAAATATTCAGGCTTTTTAAACTAGCAAATGGTTCAGTATCATGTCCCATAGACGTTTTCCTTCAGCTAAAATCAGGATACTCGCCAGAAATTCTAATTAAGAACTCATTTTCAGCTGGATTAATAAAACTTCACAGTTCTGACTGTCATCCATCTGAAAGATTAATTTTAATGCAAGGGAATAAAAATGAACAATTATGTTCTAAAACTCTGCTGAAGTATATGAGTTCATGGAAAAGGTCTGATGTTCGTGATACGTTTGGGAGGAAACAGGAATGATAATGTAATTCTGGAAAACCGTTGCGACTTGCACCTGGAATGACAGGGCTGTAATCATGTAGAAAGAGGCCATTTGGCCCATCCTGCCAGCAGTGGCTTTTCCATTCGGCGTCATTACTGAGAGCCAATCTCCTCCGTTGTCCTCATAGCCATGTACAATATCTCTGGGATTCGGTATCTGATTGAAGACAATGAGCCTGTGAGAGTCTCTGAAGCAGTTAGCCTGAAGTTATGCCTGTTTGCTATTTCCTACAATGGGATGTGGGTGTTGCTGGCTTGGATTGCCGCTGAGGGAAGTGCTTGAGAGGCCAAGTGGGAGGCTTAACATGGAGATACAATCTTAGGGAGGGCCCTTCCATTGGACATTTGGGAATCCACAAATGGAGATAGCTCACTCCTTCTCGTGCCTAGCCTGTCAGCAGCCTGTGCACTGCCCAAAGGTATTGGGAGCCTTCACCAGCCAAGAATTAGCCCTTTGAGCACCTCAATAGCCCTCAGTATGGGTGGGTTGCCTGACACTGTATCCTACCATGGGAGACAGCTTGGTAACAGGCAGTAAGCTGGTCACCAGTTTTATTTTACAATAGTCCCACCCATTCCCCGTTCATCAAAGATCCTTAGACAGCATCTTCAAAACCACAACCACTCCTGGTTAGATGTTTTGTGGATGACACTAAAATATGTGGTATGATGGGCACTGAAGAAGGTTGTCTAAGAATACCAAGAGAGCTTGATCAATTGGGTCAATGGGCTAAGGAGTGGCGGATGGAGTTTAATTTGAATAAATGTGAGGTATTGTATTTGGTAAAACAAACAAGAGAAGGACTTATACAGTTAATGTTACTGGGTAGTGTTGTAGGACAGATAGACCCAGAGGGTCAAGCACATAACTCTTTGACGTTTGCGCCACAGGTAGACAGGGTGGCTAAAAAACATTGAGCATGCTTACCTTCATTGCTCAGACCTTTGAGCATAGGAGATGGGAAGTCATGCTAAAATAGCACAGGATGTTGGTTGTTTCAGAATGAACCATCCAGAAGGCAGTGAGTGTGAAAGTTACTTCGGTGCACTGAGTATAGGTGTTGGGGGCGCCACTCTTCTGGAGTACTGTATCCAGTTCCAGTCACCATATTATGGAAAGGATGTTATCAAACTAGACAAGGTTCAGAAAGATTTACCGGGATGTTGCTGCAAATGGAGGGTTCAGTTATAAGAAGGGTTGGACAGACTGGGACATTTTTCACTGAAGGCGTGACCTTATAGATATTCGTAAAATCATGACAGTTATAGATAAGATGAACGGCAGGTGTGTCTTTTCATTAGGGTGGGGATTTCAGGACAAGGGTGTATTTTTTTAAAGTGAGGGGCAAGAGATTTAAAGAAGTTATGAGGGGCAAATTTTTTTTACACAGAGAGTGATTCATGTGTGGAATGAGCTGTCGGAGGAAGTAGTGCATGTGTTTACAGTTACAATGTTTAAAAGGCATCTGGATAAGGTTTGGAGGGACGCGGGCCAAGTGCAGACAGGTGGGACTAGTTTAATTTGGGATTACGGTTAACATGGATTGATTGGACTGAAGGTGCTGTTTCTGCACTGTATGACTCTATGACAAGGGCAACAGATACATGGGAAACCCCCTGAGCCACTCACCATCCTGACCCCTTCACTATTGCTGGGTCAAAATCCTGGAATTCCCTCCATTAGGGCATTGTGGGTCAACTCACAGCAGCGTTGACTGCAGCGGTTCGATAAGGCAAATCAATACCACCTTCTCAAGGTGGGGTGCAGGCAATAAATGCTGGGCCCAGCCAGCGACGCCCACATCCCACAAATTAATTAAAGAAAACCATTGGAGAATTACAACATGTACATTTTAGAAATGTGTTTATGTGTACTTAAACGAGGCTTGAAAATAAACCTCCTGAGTTGAATAGTTCTGTGCCTTAGAAAAACACAGACAAAGGAGCTGAAAAGGGATCTTCTGATGTAATGGCAGTAATCCAGTTTCTGGCCAGAAAGCCTGGGTTGAAAACTTTACCTGATCCATTTGAGTGTCACATCAAACTAGAACAGAATGATTAAAAATGTCTATTACAGGGCAATATAAATTGACAGAAGCAGCTGTTTCAGAATGAACCATCCAGAAGGCAGTGAGTGTGAAAGTTACTTCGGTGCATTGAGTATAGGTGTTGGGGGCGTCATGTTGTGGCTGTTCGTTGATCGGGCCATTTTTGGAATACAGCTTTCAATTTTCCCTGCCATGAAATGGTTCAGAAAAGATTTACGAGGATGTTGCCAGGGTTGGAGGGTTTGAGCTACAGGGAGTGGCTGAATAGGCTGGGGCTATTTTCCCTGGGGCTTCGGAGGCTGAGGGGTTATAGAAGTTTATAAAATCATGAGGGGTACGGATAAGTTGAATAGCCGAGGTCTTTTTCCTAGAGTAGAGATGCTCAAAATTAGAGGGGAAAGATTTAACAAGGGGGCTAAGGAGTAACATTTTCATGCGGGGGGGGGTTGCGTGTGGTGAACAAGCTGCTGGAGGAAGTGCTCGAGGCTGGTACAAATATAACATTTAACAGGTATTTGTATGGACACATGAATAGAAATGATCTAAAGCGATATTGGCCAAGTGCTGGCAAATGGGACTAGATTAATTTAGGACAGCTGGTCGGCATGGATGAGTTGGACCAAAGGGCCTATTTCCATGCTGTATGTCTCTGTAACTCTATGACTCTATGTTCCAAGATTGTCACCCACAGCAACCAAATTACAACGAAAACAGCTTATTGATATTTTTTAATCAATCTGTGCAGACAGACTATTTACCACCTCTGGATTTTGTTGGGATTTGAATATAGGCCTCCTGGCTCAAAGGTGGGAACCTATCACGGCCCCTGCAGGCCCCAACAACATCATCATTAGACTCTTAAATAAAAAAAAATCAACTTCTGCTACAGTGGGATTTGAACCGAGGTCCCGGGAATATTACCTGCTCACGTGGATTAATAACTGAATGATAACCCTATTAGGTCATTACCTCCCCCTCAGCTGGGTTTGCAGCACACCTCTACATCAATAGCTGAGTTTTTCCTACAATCTCTGTGTTTTCGTGAGAGGATTGATCCCAACAATTGAATATCTGTGTCTTTGTTAGCGTTGTTTGAGCAATGAAGCCTATCTAAAGAGAATACATCAGATTTCCACAACATTTTTAGCCATCACAGATGGACTAGGCTGATGGATTTACTTACAAACAAAACAGACGCAAAATAAATAAGTAACATCGTAAAGTGAAAAATTCTTATGTTACAGAATTGGAATCAGTTCAAAGTGAGTCAATGCTCCAGTCATGCATCTCCCAGGATTTAAACAATTACAGTTGGATAAATCCACTGATCTGCTCTTCCATTACACTGCCTCCAGCCCTTCAGGGTAAGATGCAGCATGCAGAGGATGTGAGTTACAGGTGCCTGACAGAGAATGGTGCTTTTGCCAGAACTGAACACCGTCAGCCAACAGTGGGACATTCGCTGCCAACCTTCTCAGATTCAAAGCCAATTCTTCTGAAATAATCATGCTAATAGTTAGACGAGGGAACTGTGACTCTGTCTCTGCTGGTATCTCCCTTCATACATGCTCTCTCCAGGCAACAATTGGAAACCACATTTTTATAGAGAAGTACACACAAGTCACAAGCTCATACAGATCCTCAGTCCCAAGCATTCTGTACTGGTGTTTAAAGGTGGGAGTGTCTATTATACCAGAGGGTGTAATCTCAGAACAAGTGGTGGCAAACTAACGACGGAGGTGAGGAGGGATATATTCTTTCAGAGGGAAGTGAATCTGTGAAATTCTTTACTGCAGTAGGCTACTGAGCCTGCGTTAAGTATATTCGAAGCTGAGATAGAGGGATTTTTAATCAATGTGGGAATTGAGGGTTATAGGAAAAGGCAGGAAGGTGCAGTTGAGGATTATCAGATTTTCCATCGAGTGGCAGAACAGACTTGATGGGCTGAATGGCATACTTCTGATCTTTTGGTCCAGTCTCCACACAAGCTTCTCCCAACTTTATACATCTCACTCCATCACCATAAACCTCATGCATTTATCCCTCTTGAATGCATCTGGATATTTTCAAACCAAATCTGTTCTGAAATACTGTGGCACAGCAGGTGGAGGCAGGAACTTGGATCTCCAGGGGTGGGGTTACTCTCAGCACTCTCTGTCAATGATTTATAACTGGTCACATCTCAACTTCGTCTGCTGGAGAACAGAGCTCTCGGTAGCTCAGTCACTCCTGCAATTGAAGCTCTGCGGTCTTGCTATTATCTTACAAACCATTTGTCCTCCATCTCCTGGATCTCTTTTATTAAGTCAAGGCCTGGGGTGAGCTCTCTGCTTCCCGCTGGTGGTGGAGGTATGGGAGGCTTTTAAGACCTTCCCACTTCTTTTTTAACCCTTTCATGGGATGAGGGCATCACTGGCCAGGTCTGGCATTTAATGCCCAGGGGGCAGTTAAGAGTCAAACACATTGCTGTGGGTCTGGGGCACACATAGTCCAGACTGAGTGAGGATGGCAGTTTCCTTCCCTGAAGGACGTTAGTGAACCAGATGGATTTTTCCAACAATCAACAACGAATACACGGTCACTACTTGGCTCTGAATTCCAGATTTTTGTTGAGTTCAAATTCCAATCTGCTGTGGTAGGATTCAAATGCAGGTGCCCAGAACATTCCGGGGGTCTCTGGATTCACAGTGCAGAGATAATACCACAAGGCCATCACCTCTCCCAACATTAAGAGGCCATTCTGCTTGTAACACGTATTGATCCCTGGCAGGGGAAGGTGGGGTATGGTGGGCAGACCAGAAGCTTTCACAGTGTACAATATTGTCAGGTAGGTGGGGTGAACATGCTGTAGCCATCGCAGGCAAAAACCCCAAGATTTGTCAAACTATAATCAAAATCCCATTTCCCATTTATACTCTTTCAAACCTGATTGTTCCACTCCCCCTCAATCACCCCTTTTCTGGGATCTACCAGCCAAGTCTGTTCAAAATTCTAGACTTAACCTAAAGTCCAGGCTCCAGCCTTTGCCTTCCTCAGAGGCTACCAGCAGTCCCAGCTGGGGCCACCTGGCTGGGTTGGCGCTAAAGAGCAACTGGTCAGTTAGATTTGGATTTCCTCCTCAGTGGGAACAGTTGGGTTATATGTGGAGGTGGGAAATATGGCATGCTTGTAAACGACAGGTCCTGAACTTTGCGTCATGGAGTGTAGACAATATTCAATATGAGCTTAACACAACTTTTCAGCCCAGTAGTCCACTGGTAATGAGATAGTAGGAACTGCTGATGCTGTAGAATCTGAGATAACAAGGTGTGGAACTGGATGAACACAGCAGGCCAAGCAGCATCGGAGGAGCAGGAACCATTTCTGAAGAAGGGTCCAGACCCAAAATGTCAGCATTCCTGCTCCTTGGCCTGCTGCATTCATCCAGCTCTAGGTCAATCAATGCTAGTCTTTTTTTTGTCTTACTTTCTGTGGTCATGAATAATGTTAACAAATCTCTGATTCTATTTAGATAGCCCGGTGAATTGTACATTTGTAGAATCACTACCGTGCCGAAGCAGGCTATTTGGCCCCATCAAGCCCACACTGATCCTCTGAAGGGCATCCCATGCAGACTCAACCCTTACCCTATCCCTGTAACCCTGCATTCTCCATGGCTAACCCATCTAGCCTGCAAATCCCTAGACACTATGGGTAATTTCTCATGGCCAATCCACCCTAACCTGCACATCATAGGACTGTGGCAGGAAACCGGAGCACCTGAAGGAAACCCACCCGGACACGGGGAGAGGGTGCAAACTCTACACTGACGGTCACCCGAGAGTGGAATCGAACCCGGGTCCTGATGCTGTGAGGCAGCAGTGCTAACCACTGAGCCACCGTGCTGCCGTTCATTAAGTTATTTTGTCAGTGGATGCCCTCTTTTAACTTTTGGATTACCTATCTGATTAATTTGAAGGTGATCACTCTTCCCTAACAGCGAACCCAATTAGCATGCGTCAATTGCAAAGTACTCTGGCTCATGATTGGAGCCTGACATGTTGCCAACTTTGATGGTAAATGGTTGCAAAGGACCATCAGTTCTTGGGTTGGCTTATGTATTGACCCTTTACATCTACAGGATCGTTGAGGGGAACTATTTACATGTTCCCATAGGTTGATGACTTCTGAGAGAATTGCTGAAAGAATGGAGCAGGTATAAAATGCTCATTATATTTAACAGTTGATGTTCACATCAAGCAATCCAATCTTATCTCTCGCACCCTGTCAGTAGCTTGGTGCTGCTCAGTACAGAATGATACATCAGCCTGATTGCAAATTAGGAAAATAATGACCATCAAAATGAAGCCATTTAAAGGTGCATTGAGGTCATAAGAGTTTGGCTTCCTAGGTCACATCAGAAAAGGGCTTTGTTATAATCCTCATGACAGTGCACTCTGTTATTACTAATCCCAGCCATAATTCAGCACAAAATCCAGGCTGACCCCCAGAACTCAACTGAACAAATGCAGTGGCTACAAGAGCTGATCAGAAGCTCCACAGTGAGTAGCTCACCTCCTGACTCCCCAAACCCTGCCCACCATCTACAAGGCACAAGTGTGATGGAACACTCCCCACTTGCCTGGATGGGGGCAGCCCTAAAAACACTCAAGAAGCTTGACAGCATCCAGGACAAAGCAGCCCCCGCTTGATTGGCACCACATCCACAACAATTTTCTCCCTCCCCCACCGACGCTCAGTAGCAGCAGTGTGTACCATCTACAAGATGCCCTGCAGAAATTCACCAAAGATCCTCAGGCAGCACCTTCCAAACCCACGACCCACTTCCATCTAGAAGGACAAGGAGCAGCAGATACATGGGGACACCACCCCCTGCAAGTTCCCCTCCAAGCCATTCACCATCCCAAGTTGGAAATATATTGTTATTCCTTCAGTGTCGCTGGGTCAAGATTCTGGAACTCTGCTCCCAGAGAGTATAGTTGTGTGTCTGTAGCTCATTTCCATCAAATAAGTGGAACAGCAGGAAAACGATGTTAAAATTCAGTCTGATAATCATGAACAAAATGAGGACTGAATTCTTTTCTTTCGCAGAAGAATTCAGTCATCATTTTGTTCATGGTTAACATCTTTGCATTAAAAAATCATTGTTTGCTCATGCAATCTGCAATGGCTGACCAACTTGGGAAGTTAAATCAGCCAATCAAAACAGGACTGAGTGAGGATAAACAGCTCTATTGTCATCAGTTTCAAAGTTAATGCTATTTCCAAATTTTGCGTAGAGCTGGTGATTCAAGGTGGCAGTTCACCACGACCTTCTCAAGGGCAACTAGGGACGGGCAATAGATTACTTTTTTCACTCATGATGTGAGCATCACTGGCAGGGCCAGCAATTATTGCCCTAATTGCCTTGACAAAGTGGTCTGTTGGCCATTCCATGGACAAATGACAGAAATGAAACAAGCCATGCTGTCTGTGCCGCCCCTGGTTCTCTATCTGCCTACCTTTGTCTAAACATTAACTTGTCCAGTTTTTGAAGAGCCATCCAGTCCATAATGAACATAATCCCAAACTAAACTAGTCCCACCTGCCTGCTCCTGGTCCATATCCCTCCAAACGCTTTCCTATTCATGTACTTATCCAAATGCCTTTTAAACATTGTAACTGTGCACACACCCACCACTTCCCCAGGAAGCTCATTCCACACACAAGCCACCCTCTGTGTAAAAAAGTTATCCCTCACATCTTTTTTAAATCTCTATCCTCTCGACTTAAAAATGTGACTCCTACCCCATCCTGGGGATAAGACACCCCTCACTAACTCTGCCTATACCCCTCATGATTTTATAAACCTCTATGAGGTCACCACAGCCTCTTATGCTCCTGTGGAAAAAATCCCAGTCTATCCAGCCTTTCGTTATAACTAGCGTGAGGCCATGTACTTCTATTGGACTGGTCCTCGCTAATGGGCAAGGTACTGCAGCTGTTTGCCATTGTCTTCTGCAAGATGGCTGACCCAGTCTTATTATCTGCCATCATAGAATCCCTACAGTGCACGCAGAGGCCATTCAACCCATCAAGTCCACAACCGACCTTCTGAAGAGATTCTCACCCAGGCCCAGCCACTACCCTATCACTGAAAACCACACACTGATTGCGGCCAATCCACCCAACCTGAGCACTATGGGTAATTTAGCACGGCCAAGCCACCCAACCTGAGCACTATGGGTAATTTAGCACGGCCAAGCCACCCAACCTGAGCACTATGGGTAATTTAGCACGGCCAATCCACCCAACCTGAGCACTATGGGTAATTTAGCACGACCAATCCACCCAACCTGAGCACTATGGGTAATTTAGCACGGCCAATCCACCCAACCTGAGCACTATGGGTAATTTAGCACGGCCAATCCACCCAACCTGAGCACTATGGATAATTTAGCACGGCCAATCCACCCAACCTGAGCACTATGGGTAATTTAGCACGGCCAATCCACCCAACCTGAGCACTATGGGTAATTTAGCACGGCCAATCCACCCAACCTGAGCACTATGGGTAATTTAGCACGGCCAAGCCACCCAACCTGAGCACTATGGGTAATTTAGCACGGCCAATCCACCCAACCTGAGCACTATGGGTAATTTAGCACGGCCAATCCACCCAACCTGAGCACTATGGGTAATTTAGCACGGCCAATCCACCCAACCTGAGCACTATAGGTAATTTAGCACGGCCAATCCACCCAACCTGAGCACTATGGATAATTTAGCACGGCCAATCCACCCAACCTGAGCACTATAGGTAATTTAGCAAGGCTACTCCACACAATCTGAGCACTATGGGTAATTTAGCACGGCCAATCCACCCATCCCGGATACCATGGGTAATTTAGCACGCCCAATACACCTAACCTTCACACCTTTTCAGTGGGAAGAAACCGGTGCAATACCACACAGACGCAGGGAGAATGTGCAACTTCCACACAGTCACCCGAGGCTGGAATCGAACCCGGGTCCCTGGCGCTGTGAGGCAACGGTGCATAGAAAATAGGGGCAGAAGGTGGGCATTCTGCTCTTTGAGCCTGCTCCCCATAGCTCTCGGTCCCTTTAATGTGATCATGGCTGACCATCCAATGTAGTCCCCTTTCCCAATTTGTCCCCACACTCTTTGCTCACTATTGCTTGAAAAACTATATTTAAATCCTTCTTGAAAACATTTGACATTTTGTCCTCAATCACTTTCTGTGGCAAAGGATTCCACA
The DNA here is from genome assembly GCF_030684315.1 of Stegostoma tigrinum. Classification (NCBI taxonomy): domain Eukaryota; kingdom Metazoa; phylum Chordata; class Chondrichthyes; order Orectolobiformes; family Stegostomatidae; genus Stegostoma; species Stegostoma tigrinum. Next base: position 6,478,979 of record NC_081392.1, read on the forward strand.
GGCTCCCCCACTCTCTGGGTGAAGACATTTATCCTTATCTCAGTCTTAAGTGGCTTACTCCATATCCTTAGATTGTGACGCCCTGGCTCTGAATTCATCAGTCACCAGAGACATCCTTCCTGCTTTTATCCTGTTAGAATGTCTCAGGTTTCCATTGTCATTCTTCTGTGAGTAGAGCCAGTGAGTAGAGCCTGAACCGATCTCCTCATATGTCAGTCCTGCTATCCCTGGCATGATTTCTGAGGAAGGGTCTAGGCCCACAATGTCAGCCTTCCTGGTCCCCTGAAGCTGCTTGGCCTGCTGTGTTCATCCAGCTCTACACCTTGTTATCTCAGATTCTTCAGCATCAGCAGTTCCTACTGTCCCTGGAATCAGTCTGGCTGCATTCTTTTGACACCCAGAGCATCCTTTACTGGCCAACAAATTCTGGAGCAGAACTCGAACACCGGAGCTCCTGGCTCACAAGTAGGGACACCACCTCTGTCCCTAGAGACCTCCAATCAACCTATTATCAAATTCTTCTTTCTGCGTTTGCCTATGTGTGTATCAGAAGGATGTCCTCAAGCGAGACTTCAAGTTGACTGGGATCACATTTGCGAATTCCTCACTGCTGACTAGAATGCCTGGACCAGCAGGAGAGGGCTTGGAAAAATCGGAGAGCAACAAAAAAGACCTCAGTTGGTCTCAGGCCAGCACAATTTTCCGACAGTAGCCACAGAGCAAGAGGCACTGATGAGTTGGCCACTACAGCTGCACAAGGCAACATTCGATCAGGACCGGGGTGTGGCCAATCTGAGACAAGCCAGGCCCATCATCGTTTTTCTTAAGTTTCCCTATAAAAGTGTCCAGGCCATTCAACGTGCAAATCCAGATCATAGTGAATTCAGCAATTCTGTAATCAACCATCAAGCAAGGGGTTTATAAGGCCTTTGTATTGTACAATCTGCCTGTATAGCACTCAAAACAACACTTTTCACTGTATCTCGGTACATATGACAACAATAAATCAATCAATCAATATAGTGCTTTTATTAACGGGATGTATAAAAGGAAGAGGATTAATCAAGAGCAGGTGGGGAAAGAGCTAGCATGGGCTCATGGGTGGGCTGAACGGATTCTTTCTCCATTGTAAATGCGACAGCTCTGTGAGAAAGCGATGGGAAGAGATTCCGTAGAAGTGACGATGGTTTTGTTAAGGAGCAATGAGAAGGATTATGAACCTAGACCTCAGACTCTTCGATTTTCCTGAAGGTAGAACTGACATTTCTTTTGAATTCTCCCTTTAGTGAAGCCAAGTGCCTACAATGCTGACATGGTGCATTAACGCGCAATTAATACACAGCTTCAGATCCATTACTGCTATTATATAATGTCTTGGGCCATTAATTTATACAAGAGAGAATTAAGTGTGATATGTAGTCTGTTTCTGCAGTAACCCTTCAGGCAATTTCATTTGAGAATATTGCTGGGATTATGTAATTAACTGCTTTATATCCCTGAATTATAACTGAGCAATAAAATCTACTTGATCAGGCAATAAGTGGGACACTTAATAAATGGGCCAAATCTGTAGAATGGGATTTCTATTTTTCAAATCCTTTCCCATCAACATTTAAAAGAAATTGGAAATAGAGAACTCTATAAAATGACTTAACTTTCTGAAACAGACACCTACTTCTATGCGAGCCCAGGCAATGTGTAGGGTCTGGTTTGGATGATTCATTGACATACATTAGACAGCCGATATTGAAAAGATCCATAACTTTCCCCAATCATTTCATTAGATTTTAAATTGGTACCACTCAGTTTGAGCTATTTAAAAAAAATGATTCCAATCAAATTAATTGTGCTAATTTTTTTTTTAATCGTCATTTTTAAATTTTCTGTCACTGATCCTTTTGGAAAAGAGATCTAATTTCTTCTGTCCTGTGTGCTAATCTGTTTAATTTGGCTAAGACAGAAGCTAAGTGAAGACTTCTTTAGTCAAACAGCTTGGTTCAGATGGTGCTCTGCTATTGATTGATTGATTTACTGTTGTCACATGTACTGAGATACAGTGTAAAGTGTTGTTTTGCATGTTACACAGGCAGATTGTACCATACAAAGTGCTTCAGGGTAGCAGAACAGAGTGCAGAATACAATGTTACAGCCACAGAGAAGGTGCAGAGAGAGAGATCAGAATTAACATTTGAGAGGTACGATCAAAAGTCTGATAACACTGGGGAAGAAGCTGTTCATCAATCTGTGGTACATGTATTTAAACTTTAATATCTTCTGCATGTTGGAAGAGGGTGCAAGAGAGTGTAACTGGAGTGGGAGGGGTCTTTGATGATGTTAGTTGCTTTCCTGAGGCAGTGGGAAATGTAGGTGGAGTCAATCGATGGAAGGCTAGTTTGTACAATGGACTGGGCTGTGTTCGTGACTCTGTAGTTCCTTAAGGTCTTGGAAAGAGCAGTTGTTATACCACACCATGATGTATCCGATAGGATGGTTTCTATGGTGATTCTGTAAAGATTGGTAAGCGCCCTTATGGATATGCCGAATTTCCTTAGCTTCCTGAGAAGTTGTGCCTTCTTGAACATCTTCTCCACCCGCTTCGACAAGGAAAGATGCAGACAGGGGCATGGCCTCCACTCCGCTTCCTGAAGTCAATGACCAGCTCCTTCACTTTGCTGACGTTGATAGAAAGACTGTTGTCTTTACACCCTAAGCACTCAATCCCTTTCTTGTATTGTCTTGTTATTGCTTCAGATCCAACCTACAATGGTGCTGTTGTCAGCAAACTTGTAAATGGAGTTGGGGCAGTTTGGGAATTTGGCCACACAATGGTGAGTAGGTCAGGAGTATATTATGGAGCTGGGTACGCAGCTTGCGGGCCAACAATGTTGAGAGTTATAGTGGAAGAGTTGTTGTCACCAATTCTTAGTCATTGCAGCCTATGGGTCACAAAGTCTGGCACTAAGCTAACCCACACTGACAATTGTCTACTTTGTATCTTCTCACATGCAGGATTGGCGGGGCAATTATTACCCAGTTGTGCCATGTCATAAATGATCCTGGGCACCCCCGGGCATTTCCAAGTGCCAGGCGTTAACTAGAAAGGGCTGGGCTGGTCACACCATACGGCAGAAAGGAGAGACAGAAAGAGGATAGGTGAAAAAGGAAGAGAAGGAGGAAATAAAGAGAAAAGAAAGAAGAGAGAAAGGACGAGTAAAGAGAAGAAAGGTAGAGAATACAAGGAGGGAAGAAGAGAGAAAATTAAAGAAAGGAAGAGGAAAGGAAGGTTAAAGAAACAAAAGAAGGTGAAAAGGAAGGATGGAAGGAAGAGAGAAAAGAAGTAAAGAAGGAAGAGTGCAGGGAAGAAAAGAAGAGAGAAACAAGCAGGAGGTACGAGAGAAACAGGAAGGAGGTACGAGAGAAACAGGAAGGAGGTATGAGAGAAAATATAAGGAAGAAAAAGAGAAAAATAAAGGGAGGGAGGAAGAGAATAAAGAAGAAAGCCGGAGAAAAAGAAAGGCATGAAGGAAAGAGAAATAAAGAGAGGGAGAAAGAGCAATAGAATGAAAGAAAAACTTGCATTTCCTTTGACAACTTCAGGAAGTCCCACAATGCTGCACAGCCAACGAAGCTGTGCGCTACTGAAGTGCAGTCATTTGTAAGGTAGGAATCGCAGCCATTGCCACGGCAAGATCCCACAATCAGCACTGAAGCAAATGGGGCATCTGTTTCGAAGTGGCATCGTTTGAGGAATAAACAGCAGCTAGGGCACTGGTCAGGTTTGAAACCAGTAAAACTTGGAATATTGCCATGGAGTGACTTAATACCTCCACCTGAGGGACCAGCTGGTTTAACATCAAAAAGACAGCTGCTCCCAGGGCACAGGGCTTCCTCAGTCAGATGCTGGCGTGTCAACCTGGATGCTGTGCTAAAGTGAGATTGAAATGGGACTCTGACCTAGGGCGGCTCCCGTCACTGATCCCCAGGGAAACCAATCACCTGGCCTGTCAGGTATGGGTGCCCTCTTTGAGATCCCAGACATGGGTATACTGTACATTTCGGCACTCGTACAAAAAAAAAGCCCAGAGGCACTCAAACTCGGAATGAGTCAACGCCAGGCCTTATTATAAAGATTGCTGACACAGAACAGCAGCAACAGCTACAACATTACATCATGTTCGGAAGACAATAAGAAGCCAACTCCATTTCAATCTCCAAATGATGTTGTCAAACCATTCCAGAGTTCGTGTCATGAATTCTGACATTAACAGCACACTGCCCTGCTCCCCCATCCACTTCAAATTTTCTAGCTGTAACTCCTTCCTACACAGCATTTCTAAACACAGAGGCACTTTGCCAAGAAATGTTGTATTTAACTAGGAATGATCCTCTGATAGAGAGCACCAGACAACTCATTTGTAAATTGTTGGATTGTAGCCCGTTGAACCAGTTCTTGAGCGTAAAAAAAGATAAACAGAAGGGAGGGGGAGGAGAAAAATGAAACGATAAACAAGAACATATTTCACATAAAGATAACCAATCTCTTATTCCCACTGAAAACTCCTCGTCCCCTGTAAGCACTGAATCTTCCAGCAGTGTCTCATTGGAAATGACTGCTCTTAATATGAGCCTGGACTTTTTATTCAGATTTGCTCTTGCAAACACATTGACAGTGATAATGTGACCTGTGACTTTGGCAATGAGTGGCACAGTGATCTGCTGCTGCCTCACAGCACCAAGGACCTGGGTTCGATACCACCCCTCGGGCGACTGCCTGAGTGGAGTTTCTTCCTTCCCCCTGTGTCTGCGTGGGTTTGTTCCCACAGTCTGAAGAGGCACAGGTTGGGTGGATTGACCTTCCAAAATTGCCTGTGGTGTGCATTAGGAGATACAGGGTTACAGGCACAGGGTGGCCCTCTTTGGAGGGTCATAATGGACTCAATGGGCGAAATAGCCTGCTTCCACACAGCGGAGATGCTATGAATGTTTATAGTCAAATAAGGCAGGAAGGTTTCCAGCCCTTAAGGCTTTTTGTGAACAGGTTGAATTGTTTAGGACATTTCGGCAGCTTTCATGGTTACTTTCTGGTCAATTAGCTGTTGCATTGAATTTAATCGCGCAATTTGCCTTGGAGGGATTTAAACTCACATGCTCTGGCCTGCGAACATAATAATGAAATCACTAGGCAGCCCAGCCCCTCTTTCTTGCATTCTGTGTCCAAAAGCAGGCCTGGTTTACAAAACACCGTTGCAAAAGGCCAGTGAAGTTGCAAGTTGGGGGGTGGGGGGGGGGGGTGCTTGCTGTCTGAATCCTCACCAGCCTTCCAACCAACTGGACCCACCCGACTTGAGTTACGGGGAGAGGTGGAATAGGTTGGGGCTATTTTCCCTGGGAGTAAATTTGCCGGCGGAGGGTCTCACTCTATTCCCATCCCATGGAGTCGCTGGTCATTGAGTCGGAAAGACTTACAAATCCTTGTCTGGTCAACATAGCTTCCTTGGCCTGGACTGGGTCTCAAACCCAGGGGTTTTGGCTCAGAGGTAGAAAGTAGCTACTGTGAGATGCCACACAGAGGTACCACTGCACCACAAGCCCTCCTATCAAACTCTGCCTCACACTTCATTAACAAAACTTTAGTTAGACACTAATTCTGTTGGATACCCAACGCGCTAGCTTCTTAGATAACAAGGTGTAGAGCTGGATGAACACAGCAGGCCAAGCAGCATCAGAGGAGCAGGAAGGCTGACGTTGCAGGCCGAGAACCGCTAGCATCATGCTGGGAATTCAAACTGATGTTCCAGTCACCCCTTAATCCTAACATTTTAGATCCCATGCTGCTCTTAAAAAAGCAAGTTGGGGAATTCTGCCTAGTTCTGAGGAAGGGTCACTAGACCCAAAACGTTAACTCTGCTTTCTCTCCACAGGTGCTTCCAGACCTGCTGAGATCCTCCGGGAATTTCTGTTTTTGTTTCTGATTTAATTCTCTGGTCTCTTTGCCTGAGCTCTGCTTAGTGTTCTGCCAATACTTTTCCTGAACCAAAACAGGGAGAAGACCTCCTGCTCATTTATGTCAGTGCATTTGTGGGAGCTTCCTGTGCACAAAAATGGCAGCTGGCTTTCCTAACGGCACAACAGTGATTGAATATCGAAGAGGCAATTTAATGGGCTGGGAGCCCTTTGGGATGTTCGTGACTGGCACTATATAAATGCAACCTTCTCTTTTCTTCACTTAAGTGCATGCCCACTTTGTGAGGTCATGCCTGACAGCAACTGACTTAAATAATTGGGTGTATTTCCATGAGGCAGTAATGATGAGATACCATGATAGGTCCCATCATTATCACCTCCTTTGTTCTCAGCAGTAATTATACAGCAGGCGGTCTTGCTGGGGAAAGAACAGAAAATCATTTCAGACAACCAAACTTAGAAATCTTTAGGAATCATTTACCTTCGCATGTTATCTTTGTACCTTTTCATTCGGTTACAGCCTAACACTTTACTGCCTTCCCTTAGAGTCAGAGATATCAACAGCACAGAAAAAGGCTTTTTGGCCCATCTAATCTGCACTGGCCAATAACGACCTCCTAACTATTCTAATCCCATTTCTCTAGCACTTTGCTCATAGCCTTGGCATTGCAAGGGCACATCTAAAGACTTCTTCAATGTAATGAGGGTTTCTGCCTCTCCCACCCTCACAGGTAGCGAGTTCCAGATTCTCAATACCCTCTGGGCAAAAAAAAAATCCTCACATGCCATCTAAACCTTCTGCCCCTTGCCTTAAATCTATGCACCACGCCCCACCTCGGTCATTGATCCCTCCATTAAGGGGTAGTATCTCTTCCGGTCTACCCAATCTATTCACCTCAGCATTTTATACATCTCCATCATGTCCCCTGTCAACCTCTTCGGCTCTCAGGAAAACAGTCTTGTTCTGCCCCATCCATCTTCATAACTGAAACTCTCCAGCTCAGGCTCCATCCTGATGAATCTCCTCTGCACCCTCTCCAGTGCTATCACACCCCTCCTAGAATGTAAATTCCATGCAATAGTCTAGCTGAGGCCTAACCAATGTTTTATACAGTTCCTGCATAACCTCTTAGACTCAATGCCTCAGCCAATAAAGGTGAGCATCTTATATGCCTTCTGAACCTTTTTATCCACCTGTCCTGACACATTAAGGCCTGGTGGTGATGCACTCCGAGGTCCCTCTGATCCTCAGTGCTTCCCAGGGTCCTTACAGACATCATGCATTCCCATGCCTTCTGCACAAGTGCATCACCTCACATTTATCTGGATTGAATTCCGTTTGCCACTGAGCAGCCCATCTGACCAGCCTATCTATACCCTCCTGTAATCTCAGGCTATCCTTCTCATTGCCTACACCCCAACAATTCTTGTGTTTTCTGCAAACTTAATGACCAGACCCCCTACATTCAAATCTAAATCACTTATATAAACCAAAAATCAGCAAGGACTCCAACACTGATCCCACTGGGCACAGATTTCCAGTTGGAAAAATATCCCTTGGCGAGCACCCTCTGGTCCCTGCCACTCTGCCAATGATGGATGCAATTTGCCAAGTTTCCTTTGATCACATCACATCTTACCTTTGCTATCAGTCTCCCAAGCAGGGCCTTATCAGAAGCCTCGCTGAAGTCTAAAGTAGACGATACCAACAGCATTGTCCTCATACACACACCTGGTAGCCTCTTTGACAAATTTGATCAAGTTGGTCAGACATGAACTCCCCTTAACAAAATCGTGCTGACTGTACTTGATTAATCCCTGTGTCTCCAAAGTCAGAAGGGTCCCCAGCCAAAACGTCATCTTTCCTGTTCTTCTGCTGCTGCCTGGCCTGCTATGTTCTCCCAGCTCCACACTGTGTTATCTCTGACTCCAGCAGCTGCAGTTCTTGATATCTCATCACCAGGTTAGAGTCCAACTGGTTTATTTCACCTAACAAAGGAACAGCGCTCTGAAAGCTTGTGGTTTAAAATAAACCTGTTGGGCTATAACCTGGTTTCAAATCACTTCTGACTTTGTCCTCACCAGCCCAACACCAGCACCTCCACATCTCAAAATGCTGATTAATTCTGTCCCTCAGAATTGATTCCAATAGTTTCCCTATAACCGAAGTTAGACTGACCAGCCTGCAGGTTCCCAGTTTATCCCTTACTCCCTTTTTGAATAGCAATACCACATTGGCTGACCCCCAGTACTCTAGTGTCTCTCCTGGACAAAACAGGTATTGAAAATTGTTGCCTCTGTTTTTTCCTCCCTCAACAACCTCGGATACATTTCATCTGACTCTGTAAATTTATCTACTTTTAAGCCAGATTGGCCACTTAGAGCCTCCTTTCTGTCTAATCTAATTTCTTTAATTATATCACAACCCTTGTCCCTGATTTCTATACTCATACCATTGATCATTCTAGTGAACACCAACCCAAAGTATTCATTTAGAACACCTACCTACATTCTCTGGCTCCACACACAAATTATCACTGTGGCCCCATCGACGTCCTGTCCAACCTCAGCATGACAACCCAACTCCTGTAATCAAAGGTCTGAACAATGAAGGCAAGCGTGCCAAATGCCTTCTTCACCACCCTGACTACCTGTGATGCCACTTTCAAGGAACTATGTACCTGCACCTATAAGTCTCTCAGTTCGACAGCACTACCCAAGGCCCTACCATTAATTGTAGAAGTCCTACCCTTGTTCGTCTTACCAAAATACAACACCTCGCATTTGTCCAAATTAAACTCCATCCACCACTCCTCAGCTTATTGGCTCAATTGATCAAGATCCATTTGTAATTTTCTATATAATCTGTAATTCTTGCTGTTGATTATACCACCTATTTTGGTGTCATCCACAGACTTACTGACCATTTTTCCTACATCCTCATCTAAATCCTCGATATAAATGATAGAAAACCGCCCCTGTTCGTTTTAAACAGGAAAATGGTGTCCGAACAAAGTGACACCATTTTTGAATGACTTTGTCAATTAGGTTAGAGTTGTGTCTGCAGCAATTTGAGACCTTCTAACCCACCTTTCGTACCCTAAGGTAAGCACCTCCAACCCTCTAATTTTGGCATGAGTACCCAATGTAGGATGGCAATGTAAGGGCATAGCTCTGTGCCAGAGGGTCGGGCTAATGCCCTGAGGACACACATTCAAATCCCAATCGAGCGAGTGCTGGGTTTTAAACTCAATGAATACAAGAATCTGGAATTGCGTGCATAATGGTGACCATAAAATCACCGTTGATTGTGATAAATACCCGACTGATTCATTTTGGGGAGAGAAATCTGCTATCTTTAACTGGTCTGGTGTGCATGTGACTCCAGACCCACATCGATGCAGTTGCCACTTAACTGATTTCAGAAATAGTCTAGCAAGCAATTCAGTTCAAGGGCAATTAAGGATAGCAATAAATGGTGGTCTGCCTAGTGACACCTACACTCCTCGAATGATTCAGTTGCCATTCCCTAATCTGGTATGGTGGCTTGGTAGGCAACACTGATGTCTCACAACTCCAGAGACTCAGGTTCAACCCTTGGGTGACTGTGTGGAGTGTGTACGTTCTCTCTGTGTCTTCGTGGGTTTCCTCCGGGTGCCCCAGTTTCCCCCCACAGTCCAAAGATGTACAGGTTAGGGAAGATTGGCCGTGCTAAATTGCCCAATAGCATCTAGGTTAGGTGGGGTAGCCACAGGAAATGCAGGGGTAGGATGAGGCTGGGATACTCTTTAGAGGGTTGACGTGGACTTGATGGGCTGCAAGGCCTGCTTCCATACTGTAAGGATTCCGTGATTCTCCCAAAGAAATATTTAAGAATTTTACCCTCAGAAAGTGGGCAACCAGTACCTCACTGTTGAAAATAAAGTTTTCTGCCTGGAACTGATTGACGTACCTGTTATATCTGATCTGACAAATGTTTTCACTTAAATGTTAATGGATTGCACTCACCAGCCCTTTTAAAATCACTTATTTGGCAACGTAGGACATATGTTGGAATAAAAAAAAGAGTGCTCTGACGTTGAATAGAAGATTACTTTAGCTCTTCACAAAATCCTGCAGCTAGCCTGAAGGGAAATCGCCCCCTGTCTGCTAACCACCTATATTATGCCTCTAGCCATACTTTCTCATCTGTTGTTTTGGATGTACAGTATCATACTTGCCAAAGCCGAATTCTGCATCAGGTTGTGACTACTCTAGGTCCCTGTAACCATGAAGTAGGTTTGCCAATTCAATCACAGGAGGGGAAGTGAGACAACATACCATGTGACTCATTCCCACCATCAGCTTATTCAGAGGAAGCTACCAGGCCAGACAAGAGTACAAGCTCTCCCACTTGGGATACTGGCCTGATCCTTTGGAAACGAACCTACGTATTTTTGTGTTAACCAATCCATTTGCATGGCTGGGCAGCTCTCCTACTTTGGTTGGAACCCAGAAAGAGGTGGGTAAATAACAAGATGTGGAGCTGGATGAACACAGCAGGCCAGGCAGCATCAGAGGGGCAAGAAAGCTGATGTTTCGGGTTGGGACCTTCTTCAGAAAAATAGAAGGGCCCAGACCCGAAGCGTCAGCTTTCCTGCTCCTCTGATGCTGCTTGGCCTGCTGTGTTCATCCAGCTGTACTCCTTGTTAGCTCAGATTCTTCAGTATCTGCAGTTCCTGCTCTCTCTAAGAGGCTGGTAAATATTGATGAATATTCCAGGAGTCTTTTGATGTGTGCCAACATTGCCTTTTTGTTAAAGATGGCACTTACAGGGCATATTCAGGTCCTGCTTTCATTGCAAGGCCATGGTCCTGGGTGGGATGCTCTTTGGAGGGGCGGTGTCGACTCATTGGGCCAAAGGGCCTGCTTCCACACTGCAGGGATTCTATGATTCATAAAGAGTAACACCACTCTCTGTTTTGTGCTACCAAATTTTCAACACATTTGGGGGCCTGAGGCTTCATGGTTCTGATCCCAACTCATGTCACTATTGGATGAGTCAAATCCCAGAATGAAATCTGGCTTGGTAGATCATATGTCAAAATTTGATCTGTGATGGTCTTTCGCAGGTACGCAAGGTTGTCGGTTTGGTTTTAAGAATAAAACAGAAGTATTTTTACGCATGAAATAAACAAGAAGTAAAATAAGTGAAGCCAAACTCTTAATATACCAATGTTTCAATATACTTGACAGAACAAAATTCTAACTACTCCTGAATAAAATCACATTCCAGGTAATCAGAATAAATCTAGAGAAATGTACCTTCCCATCCAACCTGCGCGTTTGATTTCATTGTTCTTCTCAGTTCTGGTCCCATGAGTTGTAAGGACTTCTGAATCTCCTGCTGAATCCTTAACATCTACATGAACAAAAAAGACACATCGTCAGCCTCTACAGTTAGCTTTCAGATTGTCTCTGTTCCAGAGGACCATAGAGAGAGAGAGAGAGAGAGAGAGACAGACAGACAATGGTGGTGGTTTAACTGAGGTGATGGGACCCTGTAACACAGTGATAGTGTTCCTCCCTCTGAGCCAGGTGGCCCAGGTTCAAGTCTATAATAACGTCGCTGAACAGGTCAATTGGAAATACAAATGAAAATTAGGTGGCTGTTTTGAAATGTCAGTTTCATACTGTAAAGTTGTGATTAATTCCATCAACATACTTGTGTTAAGCAGAGCAGGGCCTTCAAATACTGGCATAACAAAGGGCTGAGATTTGCCCTGAATAATCTATAGAGTTCAAACAAATACGCTTGCTTTGGGAGTTTCACGAACTCCATTCCTTCACTGAGATAACTGGTTGCCTTAACTGCTTGAAATAATCTCCTTCTTCTAGGAGAGACCAGACTTGGATTTGAAACCAGATAGGCTTCCTGAGAACTGAGCCCGAAAGTTGGCAAATCCTTGGTTTTAAACCCATGGTTCTGGAAAGATGGACTGAATTAATTTTTTAGCCCCTTCGCGTAAAGAAACCAGCACCTGTATGCAACTAGTTCAAAATCCAATCTCTTGGCAACAGTCATAGGATACCTATAGTGGGGAAGCAGGCCATTGAGCCCATCAAGTCCATACTGACTCTCTGAAGAGCATCCCGCCTCTCCTGAACACTATGGGGCAACTTAACACAGCCAACCAACGTGTCTTTGGACTGTGGGAGGAAACCCACACAGACACAGGAAGAACATACAAACTCCACACTGACAGCTGCCTGAGGTTGGAATTGAACCTGGGTCCCTCGCACTGTGAGGAAACAGTGCTAACCACTATGCCACACACAAAGATGAGATATTGAAATATTTATGAATCACAGAAATTCATCACATTATGGGTATCAACTGCAGCTAATTCTCACCGCAATTCCCTCACATTGATGGGCCAAGCCCTGTTAAATCACAGATGGAGTATGTGCACATAAACTGGATCCCCCAACTCTGCAAGTAAAAGGTATGGGAAGAAGCATGCATCCATATCATTTCAGAAATCAGTGCCTGGTCCAATCATTCCCAGAACGCCTCAGTTAGAGCCCTAACCATGTTGTTTCAGTGAGGGATATTGAATGCAACAGGAACAAATGGTAAAGTGTCACATCCATTCAGATTCAGTACAATGGGATTGCGCGGTAAGAAATTTCATTCTTTGGGGATTCCATTTAAAAAACAGATTTGCATTTATATGTAGCACTTTGTACTGCCACTAAATGTCTCAAAATGCTTTAGGGCCAATGACATAACTCTGTTTCGTCACAAAGTAATACAGGAAAGACAGCACAGCAAACTGAACAGTAACGTGATGATGACCAGGTCATTTTTTCTTATGATATTGTTTCAAAACAGAGAGGTGAGACCTTTCATATCACTCAGTTTAGCCTGTCACTGATATTAGGACCCCCCAGTATATTGACCACCGTCCTCTGAGGTTTATGGGGGTGGGGTGACAATTGTTTTGATCTATGCATTGTCCCAATTGGGAGTTCAACCAACTGATAAGATAGCTAGGAAAAGGCATCAATCATTTGTATACGTACCATTGGGGTTAAGCAGACTTAATTCACTGGGATTCTGCACTGAGGGAGTGGATGAGGCAGATTCTGGTCCCTGGAAATGCAAACTAACAATCGTGACCAAAAACGTGCTCATTTGGGCATTTTCAATCCATTTCACCAAATGATGACTTGACTCAGGCACTAATGAAACCATCTCGAACCAATCACTCACTCGACAAATGCCCTGCCAACTGGTCCAACATCCCATTGATACCAAGTGATCTGTTCTGACGGCGACAGCTCAAACAGGCAGGCAAACTGAAGCCCAAGTAGATGCTCGAAAGATGAAAGATGGGAGCGCTGGTCACAAATGTGTCAACAACTGCTTTTTTAAATATAAAAAACCCACTTCCCAGTGTCGTAAAGCAAAGGTAATTACACATTCAGTGGCCAGAATTATAATGAACACTTCAGTGACAGTAATAACCATAAAGCCCCTTCAAAACAGTGTTATCGCTATATTTATTCCCCCTTTAGGGGTTAATTCAGCTGTTTAAGAGGAATTACATTGATTCATTTCAAAAGGAGCAAATTATTTCCAGTAGGAAGAACTGTGCACAGACACTGATTATTCACCCCTTGATTTGATTCTATCTTGTCACAATATTTGATTCAAGGCAGATAATTCTTGAACCTATTTTGAAGGCCACTCTCTACCTCTCCTGCTGGGTTTCTTCATGAAACCCACATGTGCACCCTTCTCTGAGTTACAGGGCGGGATTTCCCAGTTTTGCCTTGAACTTGTGAAGATGTCGCAATTGTTCAGGAGGCAAAAATTCCATTTACTTTTTTCTATTGAGCTCTCGGATCTATTTCAGGCTGGTCAGGGTGCCTGTTCTGCACTCGATAACATGTCATGAATACTTATTTTCTTCATCATTCACAGGATGAGAATATCACAACATTCATTGTACATCCCTAATTGCCCACAGGATAGTCAAGAGTCAACCATATTGCTGTGGGTCTGGAGTCATATGTAGGCCAGACCAGGCAAAGATGACAGATTTCCTTCCCTGAAGGACATTAGTGAACCAGGTGAGATTTTTCTTTTCCCTGACAGTAAATACTTCATTAGAATCTTAATTCCAGATTTTTGGTTACCTGCCCAGTCTTTTGGAATTACATTCACAGGGACAATTCTGTCAGCTACAAAAGTTAGGGCAGATAGATAGGTGAAGGGACAGGTAATGTTGAGGAAGCAGGGAGGCTGCAGAAGGACTTGGGCTGGTTGGGAGAGTGGGCAAAAAGGTGGCAGATGGAATATAATGTGGGGAAGTGTGAAATTATGTACTTTGGTAGGAAGAATAGAGGCATAGACTATTTTCTAAACATACAAAGGCTTTGTAAATCTGAAGCACAAAAAGACTTGAGAGTCCTAGTACAGGATTCTCTTAAGGTTAACATGGAGATTCAATTGGTAGTCAGACAAACAAATGGAACATTAGCATTCATTTTGAGAGGGCTAGAATACAAGAGCAGGAATGTACTGTATCCGCAAAAGGGTCTGTTCAGGGACATCTGAAATATTATGACCAGTTTTTACCCACTACCTAAGGAAGGATGATCTGGCCTTGGAGGGGGCCAAGAAGGTGTTTACAAGAATGATCTAGGGGATGAAGGGCTTGTTCTATGAGGAGCAGTTGTGGACGCTAGGACTGTACTCAATGGAGTCTAGAAGGATGAGGGGGGGAATCTGACTGAAACTTATAGAATACTGAGAGGTCTGGGTAGAGTGGGCATGGAGAAGTTATTTCCACCAGTAGGAGAGACTTGGGCCTGAGGGTACAGCCTCAGAGTGAAGAGACAACGCTTTAGAACTGAGATGAGGAGGAATTTCTTCAGCGAGAGGGTGGGGAATCTGTGGCACCCTTTGCTGCAGAGGGCTGTGGAGGCAAAGTCATTGAGTGTAATTTAGACAGAGATAGATAGGTTCTTGATTACTAAGGAGGTCAAGGGCTACGGGAGAAGGCAGGAGAATGGGGTTGAGAAAAACATCAACGATGATCGAATGGTGGAGCAGGCTGAATGGCCTAATTCTGCTCCTACATCTTATGGTCTTATGAGTCACGACCCTGATACAGCTGAGGTGTAAACCTGGTAGCTGGATACCATCTCCACGTCCCGAGGGATACAAATGTCATAAGTTATTAGTTTCTTTCGTAAGCAAGGCACTTCTTTTACCCGAGTGCTTCTGGTGTTCAGGGTGAAGACTCTGCATGCCGATCAGCTTTTCAGTTCCAAGTAATACACGAACACCAAGAGTGCTGGAGAAACTCGGCAGCTCTGTAGTGTGAGAGAGAAAGCAGGGGTAAGTTTTCAAGTCCAGTGAGCCTCCTTCAGAAGCCATTCATGTGCAGGCTGCTTTCTTGTTGTTATGGAGGAGCGGAGGCTGGCCAGGGCAGCCATTGCAAGGCAGCAGACTGATTCCAGCAAACCTATCTCGGGAAAAACAACTGGGTCTCAACCAAGAAGGGGTATCAACTTAAGTAGTGACAGCGGGAAAAGGAACCAGGAAAAGTGGGAGCTGTGCATTAAAGATGGGGAACATGATGGAGTGAGTGGGAAGGGAGAACAAAGTGAATTGAAGAAGGACCAGGGTAAGGCCAGGCATCAGGATCTGGATGGGAATGGGATCACAAGGGATGCCTCACTGCAGCTGTACAAGGTGCTGGTGTGACTACATTTGGAGTACTGTGAGCAGCTTTGCTCCTCTTATTTAAGGAAAGATATAATTTTGTTGGAGAAAGTTTGGAGAAGGTTCACTAGGACGATCCCCAGTGTGGAGGGACTGTCTTATGAGCAAAGGCTGAACAGTTTGGGACTGTACTCCCTGCAGTTTAGAGGAATGAGCAGTGATCTTATTGAAACATACCAGATTCTTTAGGGTCTTGACAGGGTCAATCTGAGAGAATGTTTCCCCTCATGGAGAGTCTAGGATCAGAGGGTATACTCTCAGAATAAAGGGGCACCAATTTAAGACTGAGATGAGGAGGAATTTGTTCTCTCAGAGGGCTGTGAGTCTTTGAAACTCCTTGTCACAAAGAGCTGTGGGGCCGGAATCCCAGTATATATTTAACGCTGAGATCAATAGATTCTTGATCAATTGGGGAGTCGAGGGTTCCAGTAAAAAGAAAGAAGCTGGGCATGAGGAATGTCAGGTTAGCCATTATCCTATTGAATTGTGGAGCAGACTTAAGGGGTCTCCCTTATTCCTATTTCTGATAATTTTATGAGAAGTGCAGGAATAACATGAGAGTTACTAAAAGGACCAATAGCCGCAGGAGAGTCTGAAGGAAGGATGTAGAGAGAAACTCGGCAGGTCTGGCAGTATCTGAGCAATGAGAAGGAAACAGTGTTAATGTTTTGAAACTGAGACGACATTTTGAGTTCTGAAGAAAAGTCATATTGAACTTGAAACATTAACTCCACTTTCTCTGCCTCCACAGATGTTCCCAGTCCTGCTCAGTTTCTTCAGCATCCTCTGTCTTTGTTTTAGAAATCTTAAAGGTTGAATTTTGATTTGATCGGATTGATTATTGTCACATGTACCTAAGTACAGTGAAAAGTTTTGTTTTGCGTGCAGTACAGGCAGATCATACCATACAAATATCATTGGGTGATTGAACAGAGCAAGGAATGTAAAGTTTCAGCTGCAGAGAAGGTGCTTAAAAAACATCAGCATTAGTTGTGAAATTTAACAGATCCATTCAGCAGGCTAACGACAGCTGGGAAGAAGCTGTCCCTGAATCTGTTGGAACGTGTCTTTAAGCTTTTATATCTTCTGCCTGAGAAGAGGTTGGGAGAGATTATAAACTGGGATCTTTGATCATGTTCTGCCTTTCTAAGGCTGCAAGAAGTGTAGATGGAGTCAATGGATGGAAGTTTGGCTTGAGTGATGGACTGGGCTGTGTTCACAACTCCATTCAGTTTCTCATGGCTCTGGGCAGAGCAGTTGCTGTACCAAGCCGCGATAGAATGCTTCCCATGGTACATCTATAAAAGTTGGTTAGGATCCTTATGTACCAAAGGAAGTTAGTACAAAGTGGTGCATTTGTTTTCCCCAAGTGTACAGCTACACAGAAATGTGAACACCTGTGTGTCAAAGGTGACTTCAGAGTTATTGAATTATTGCTAACATCTCGGTGCCACTTCTTCTGCCATAGCTGAGCTTGAGACAGTCTCTGCCTTACTTCAGGTGGCTGTATTAGCCATTCCCTATTGGGCTCAGGCATAGAGAGATATGGGCTGCCATAGGAAGTGGGAGGTTGGTCTCCTGCACAGCCTCCTTATAGAGGCACTTAGATCCTTGACAGAGGGGAGGTGCCAGGACAGCAATCCTCTGGAGTATCCTGAGAGCGCTTGCCTGTTTCTCCTCCTTCATTGCACAATGAAACTTCTCTTGAGGCCACCAATGGGTGGGGGCAGGGGGAGTGTGGTGGTGAATCAAGATCTCTTAGCCCTCCCCCACCACCGCACAACACTGAGCCATGAATCCTTCACTAAAGGGATAGAGCGCAGGTCCAAACATAAGTCCAGCAGATAGCGTCTGCTCTGCTGCCCCTGGGTTTCCACACAGTACACCACACTGCTCATGGGGTTAGCTTCCCACTCGCATGTCTGACCCCTGACACCAGACAGGAGATGGACACGCTCCTCTACCCAACACTCCAGTCTCGAGTATCACCACCAGACCTTCCTCAGCTTGTCTCTGAACCTCTGTCAGCTCTTGCATGGCCGAGGCCGAGCTCGGTCCAGCAGGGACCTATCCTCCAGCAGTGCCCTGTGTCAGGGCCGTGCCCACCAGAATGAGAGCCCAAGCCCACTCCGGGGGTCTCGCCACAATGGTGGACAGTGAGGAGGAAGGCTTTGATGGAACATCCTCTGATGGTTCTGAATCTGCCTCCTCAGAGGGGTGCTGATTGGGACTGTATCAGGTGGGGGCTGGAGGGTGATATTCCTGTTCTCTTTGTCCCAGTTTGAGGATGGGATACGGATGATGCAGAGAAATATGCAGGGGATCCTGTCAGTGTTTGCTAGCTGCCACCATCACTCAAAGTTCCACTGAGATGTTGCTACTTGGCATTTGGCTGGGAGTCACTGTTTGGAGCCCTTCTCCCCAGGCATACCCAATTTACCCCTCATTTCCCAGCTCAGTGGCCTGTTCATCAGAGGGAGACAGGAGTATGTCTAGTATCCAGCCCCGCTACACTGAACTGCACATTTATTTTGCACTTTCTTCTCTTGTGTTAGCATGAGCACTCTGCCAGCATTGCTAATATGGTAGATTTGTCAGTCCCACAGCTATCAGTGTCCTTTTTCCTTCATTGTAACCACATTGTAGTTAAGAGGAAGTTTGGAATTAAGGTCCTGAGTGAGAGGCCTGTGGGCTTTTACTCATTGGAGTTTAAAAGAATGGGAGCCCTTATTGAAACATACAAGATAAGACCATAAGACATAGGGGCAGAAATTAGGCCATTCGGCCATTTGAGTCTGTTCTGCCGTATGGCTGACAAATTTCTCAACCCCATTTTCCTGCTTTCTCCCCGTAACCCTTGATCCCCTTACTAATCAAGAATCTATCCATCTCAGTCTTAAATGTACTCAATGACCTGGCCCCCACAGTCTTCTGTGGCAGTGAATTCCATAGATTCACCACTCTCTGGCTGAAGAAGTTTCTCCTTGTCTCCCGTTCTAAAAGGTCTTCCCAACTCTCAGGCTGTGTACTCGGATCTTAGACTCTCCAACGAATGGAAGCGTCTTCCCAACATCCACCCTGTCCACTAGATCCCCCCTCATCCCTCTGAACGCCAGTGTGTGTAATCCCAGAGTCCAGGCTTGACAGGGTGGATGTGAGAGATTGTTTCCCCTCGTGTGGGAGAGTCTGGGACCAGAGAGGCTCAGTTATTACAGAGAAAAGATTTCTTCTCAAAATGAATCTGTGGAATTCTTTGCTGTTGAGGTTTTGACATTAAGTATATTCAAGGCTGAGACAGATTTTTAAATAGTAAAGGAATCAGAAGAGAAAAGGCAGGAAAGTGGAGTTGAGGTTTATCAGATCATGTGGTTCAACCTACCACAACCCAAGCTACAAATCTACTTTAAAATCTTAGTTTCTCAGGTCAGCTGTGATCTCATTGAATGGTGGAGCGGGTTTGACAGGCCAAATGGCCTGCTTCCACTCCTACGTCTAATGGTCTTTTGTACAGCCATAATAAACCGTGTTACATTGAAGCCTGGGTCTGAGGACAACTCTTGACGCTACCTGCTCCTTGACCAGGCTGTGAAGAGCCACATGATCAAAACTCTGCCTCCAGGACCAGAAGATTCTGCTGTCTGTCTGGGTTTTTCCGAATCCCAACAGACCTCCGGCTGAAGCGGCAAAATGTCATTCGTCAATGTCTTTCTCATGTCCCTTTGGTCAACGTTCAAAGTTTGTGATATTTCTGAGGGATGTGAGACTGAACCAATAAGCGTCCAATCCCTTTGTAACTCCACAATGGCCAAGATCCATAGTTTATTCCTGGCAATTTCCAAGGCATCTCACAAGGTCTAAAATAATCGATCATCATTCCTATATCTTGTCTGACATGCCAATTTGGACCAAATTTAAAAGGATGGCCTAAAGAGGTGAGAAGGGGTGCCTTCATTATCTGTATGGTGCATCAATTGTGCAAATAATGGGGAGAGTAAAGGGTTTTCACAAAATTGAAGGCAGATCCTTAATATACTATAAAATCACAACTTCTGTGTCAACTGCAGATGAATGGACATCAAAGCAGTTAGATGCCAGAATAAGTTTGTCTCAAGCGCTGATCCATTTTGCACTGTGAAAATGTGCATATACTCTCTCTCTCTCTCACCGTGTTTTAATTCTGGAAGAAGAAGAAGGCGGCAGACATATCAAAGCAGAAATCTCTACGAGTAGTGACATAGCCAGAAAGGCAGAGAACTGACAGAAGATGCATCCATTAAACATTAAACGCACTATCAATATCCCAATATGTTCTTAACATTTGTTGCTTGGTTTCTCGACTAAAAGAATTTATTAGAGTGCAGGCCAGTGACCATTCTGTAGATAAAAAGTTGAGCCGTGGATGTTGTAAATCCAAAACAAAAATAGAAGTTGCTGGGAAATCCCAGCAGGTGTGGCAATTTCTGTGGAGAGAAATCAGAGGTAGCATTTCATTCTGAGTGACCCTTCCTCAGAGCTTCTCTCCATGTGCACTTTGTACACATCTGGTACTCTATACAGCAGAGGGACAAGCCAGAGTCATAACTATACTCAATACAAGTTTCAGTGGGAAGGGTAAGAATTTGAACATTATCATGTCTCTAAGGCTCAATTCTCCTGCCAGGGACATTCTCTGGTCCCCTATCCCTTTAAAAGCCATTCTTCTGAAATTCAAACATCCCCCTGGAATCCTATCCCTCTCATGCCCAAACTCCCCCCATCCCTCTACAACTTCAAATCTTCAGTGGAAGACTTTCTAAATCACTTCTGTGGTTAAACAAGGCAGTAAGAAACCTGAATTTGCCTGTCGAATTTCACTACAATTCACATGTAGATTACACACTGCAGATTCTACATTATTTAACAAGCTTCATCCTCCAGTGAGTCCCCTAGTCCCCACAGAACTGATACCGTAATGTTGTATTTGATGAGCCTTTGATATTTATCCAAAAGTGTTTATCCCTGTGACCTTCAGGCCTTTCATCCCAGAGATACTGTGACTGGAGGAAGGCTCTCTCTTCAAGGAATGATTTCATTGCTCCTGAAATCTGCATCTTTCTCTCAGAACATGGACAACAACCTCCAAGCTCACTTTATGTCTGCTTTTCCCAGCTGACACTATCTGTCTTTAAACTCTTAACACTTCGACCGAATGCTGAGTTCCAAGAGTAATCTTCCTCCTGTGTTTTTAATCTTGCTGCGGTCTCTCGTCTTTGCCTGATGACCGTCTTGCTTGATGACGATCCTGCACTTCTAATTATCACCAATTCCCTGCTGCCCACCTTTCCCATTCTCACTGATCCACATTGGCCCCTGCTCCATTGGTCCATTAGCTTCTCCAATTCTGGCCTATTGGCTGTGCTTGATTTCCATTGTTCCACCACTAGGGGTTCATGTATTCAGCTGCCTGGACCCCAAGCTCTGGAATCCCCTCCCTATACCTCTTTGGCCCTCTCTCCTCCTTCACTTCTGGAGTTGATGACGCAGTAGCATGAGTCCATTACTTGAGGATAAGACTACATTGGGCCCCCAACAGA
This sequence comes from Stegostoma tigrinum, assembly GCF_030684315.1. Classification (NCBI taxonomy): domain Eukaryota; kingdom Metazoa; phylum Chordata; class Chondrichthyes; order Orectolobiformes; family Stegostomatidae; genus Stegostoma; species Stegostoma tigrinum. The sequence goes on from NC_081392.1 coordinate 6,500,294, forward strand.
CAAACGTCCAACTTCAGAATTTACAAACAAGATCTCAAACCATTATTAATTTTAAGGATCCAATATGCAAACATCTGCTCATACTTACAAATGGATGTTTTATACAGTACTGTATTGAGTTGCATACTTGTGCACAAATCAACTTACAATCATAACCTGAGGGCTGCCTACCTATAAAGGATTGACTTATCCCACTAATGAAATATACCTGTATGACTCCTACCATCCGGTGCTATAGATTGACTACAAATCCTTGGGACGATGGTGAGGCAATGGCCTAAGCGTATTATTGCTAGACTATTAATCTAGAGACCCCAGTAATGACTTGAAGGGCCTGAGTTCAAATCCTACTACAACAGTTGGTGGAATTTGGATTCCATTAAAAATCTGGAATGCTCTAATGATGACCGTGAAAGTGGTGTCAGTTGCAAGGGGGAATACAAAGAAGTCATCTGGTGAATGCACAGCCAAAGGAAGAAATGGGTTCTGCTCAAATCTCAGACTCCTTGACCATCTCTGCTCTCATCAACCGTGGTTGTGTCCTACAATATTGAGTTTTAACCTTCACCTTGACTGCAGAATGGAGCAAGTCTATTTCCAGAGTTGCTGGCCGCTTCCCAATTCTGCACCAGTAAGTCCTGGGTCACAGATATTTTTCATTTGCAAAGCGAGAGCCAGATGTACCTGTCACCCAGCCCTGTTAATTCATTCCCAGACCTGAAAGAATGCTCGCTGACCCATTCATATTGGGAACTGAAGATAAAAAAATCACAACATTAAATCACTTAATGTGGATGCTCTCCTGTTATACATGGCTAAGTGGCAGCTCTTCATTCAGTGTCATTATCTCTCATCCATGATTATGGCATCTTGACTGGATACAAAAGTAAGAAGAGAAAACCCATCTGGTTCATGAACTAGGGCAAGGAAATCTGCTGTCCTTACCTGGTCTGATGTGGAGACATTGTTGTTGGACTGGGGTGGACAAAGTCAGAAGTCACATGACACCAGGTTATCGTCCAACAGGTTTATTTGAAATCACAAGCTTTCAGAGCCTCTGTACTTCTTCAGGTGTTAGTCAGTGAGGAAGTATCAGACACAGAGTTTATTAGTAAAAGATCAAATGTTCACACCACTGATGAGGATGTATCAAAAAAAACCTAAGATGCTGTGAAATCTTTAATCAGTTAGAAGGTTTGAATTGATTAACATGGTCTGGCTTTCATGTATCTCCAGGCCCACAGCAAAATGGATGATAACAATTAGCCAGCATCGCTCTTATCCTGTGAATTTTGTTTTTAATTAGCCAGCGACACATTCATCCCCGAATGAATAAATTACATCACTTCCTGTTGAGATGGTAATGATTGACAACAGTTTAAAATACACACACTGGAAAGTGCGTAATATATGCATATATTCACAACAATTTGAAGATACTATGTCTTAAATTTTGCTATCCGTCCCTAAACCTCATTAACTTCTCTCGTGTCTTTTAACATGCTTTAATGCCTTCTCCATTGAGTGTTTGCTTCTATTTTGCCAATTTGAGAGGCTGAAAGGCCTTCTTCTGCGCTGACCACTTTCATAACTCAATGATTCTAATACCTCGTTAAATAGCTGGATATTACATTCTGTTCCTATAGAGCACCTTGAGATGGTTTTACCCACAGTGACTGTTCGACCAGACCTGATGCTACTGGAACACTGGGTCAGCTTTCGGAAGTACTGTAATTATCTGCTGCTGAGAACAGTCCTTGGAATCCATTTTAATTCATTCTTTCTTTCATGGGATGTGCGTGTCACTGAGAAAGCCACCATTTGTCGTCACCCATCCCCTAGCTGCCCTTAAGCTGAGCGGCTTGTTTGACCACTTCAGAGTCATACAGTCTTAGAGCGGTACAGCGCAGAAACAGGCCCATTGGTCCAACTCTTCTGTGCCAACTCAGATTACTTTAATTAATCTAGTCCCATTTGCCAGCATTTGGCCCATGTCCCTCTAAACCCTTCCTATTTGCGCACACATTCAGATGCCTTTTAAATGTTGAAACTGTACCACTTCCTCTGGCAGCTCATTCCAAACACACACCACCCTCTGTGTGAAAATGTTGCCCCTGAGTTCGCTTTTAAATATTTCCCCTCTCACCTTAAACCTATTGAGTAGTTAAGAGCCAACCACATTACCATGGGTCAGCAATCACACTTTAGGCCAGGCCAGGTAAAGATGGTAGATTCAAAGACAGAAATTGCTGGAAAAGCTCAGCACGTCTGGTGGTATCTGTGATGAGAAATTAGAGTTAACATTTTGGGTCGAGTGACCCTTCCTCAATTGCCTTCTCTGGAAGGGGATTAGTGAACAAGATGAGAATTTACGATCATCAACGATACTTCTCGTGGTCACTGTTATTGTGGTGACCTTTCAATTCCAGATTTATTAATTAAACTAAAGATTGGCAGGGTGGGAATTTGAACCTGTGTCCCCAGAGAGTTAACCTAGGCCTCAGGATTTAACAGTATTACTATGACACTACCAGTTCCTCCCAAATCCTTGGTAAAGTGTCGAGTTAGAATTGTGAGGTGACACAAAGATTGCAAAATGGCAAAAAGGTCAGTGCATGGAGGTTATAGATGCTGTCGCCATGGTGACAGGCTGAGTGTGAGGCCTTCTCTAGGCTCAGTGAGCAGTTCCGAGGAAGGCCTTGGAAAGTAGGGAGGGAGGGATGTTGATGATGACCTAGCATCTGCCTGTCATTCAGTGGACGGTGGCTGCTTTGCCTTAAAGGCAAACATTCTTCCAACGCCCCACTGGCCAGCATTTAACAGCGGGAGACATTTTGATTCGGAGCTCCGCGATCCTGGGAAATCATCACAGGCTGCACTCCATGCTTGTTTCCTGAATGCTGTCTCTCAACCTGCTCTGTCAAGATCACATTCATGGAATTCAACCCACTGTTAGTACAGCATGTTAAAAAAGTTAAAAAACATTCCCATAACTCTTCACAGGAGTATTATAAAACTTATCGTGGCACCAAGCCATGTCAAGAGATATTAAATCATTTGACAAAAATGGTGGGTTTTAAGGAGAGGCCTAAAGGAGGACAGAGAGCTCAAGGGAATGGAGAAGTTCAACGAGGGAATAACAGAGCTTGAGGCTTATGTACCCAGAAGTAAATAACCATAAAACTTACAAATGACATGTACTGACCCAACTTGTACTTTCAAAGTAGAGTTTCACATCAGCATGACAGAGACCGGCTTTCATTTCTGCCATCATTCAACTGAACTTGAAATTCTATCAGCTGTGGGGACTTGAACCCACATCTCCAGAGCATTAATTAGTTAAGGCCTCACAGATTGCAAATCAAGTGGTATTAGCTCAATGCTATCACCTCCCCACAGGAGCTGCCTTCTGAACATCAGATGATCCGACAAAATACCACCCAGTGAGGCGCTGATCTAAGCTGGCCTGCCAAACATTCGCACCATATTAGGACAATCATTGCTGAGTTGGGTTGGTTGTGGAGCCAGAATGTGTAACACTTACCAAAATGCATCTGCCGAGACCTTGAGGTGCACTGTTAGGCTAGTCAAAGAAAGGATTGCAAGGACACCTCAAAGACCTCACTGAGGTGATCTGGTATTGATTTCAAATTGATGTTGACCGCTGCGTCTGGTGAAAAGGCAAATTCAGAGGCAGAGAGAAAATGTGAAAAGAGGGAAATTCCAAACCAGCAACTTGTCCAAATCTCCGTTGTGTGTAGTATCCTGTCTTACCAGCAGCAGGAGGTTCCAGTGTCAGAATGGCCATTGACCCAGCCATTAATGAACATGGTCACCTCTGCCTCAAAGGGTGAGTAAACACATTGGCCTGGACATTGGGTAGGCCTCATCGGCTCCAACATGAATAGTTTTACTGGGTGTCCGCCCATTCACACAAGTTCAAAATTCACATGACACCAGGTTAGAACATAGAACATAGAACATAGAACATAGAACAGTACAGCACAGAACAGGCCCTTCAGCCCACAATGTTGTGCCGACCATTGATCCTCATGTATGCACCCTCAAATTTCTGTGACCATATGCATGTCCAGCAGTCTCTTAAATGACCCCAATGACCTTGCTTCCACAACTGCTGCTGGCAACGCATTCCATGCTCTCACAACTCTCTGCGTAAAGAACCTGCCTCTGACATCCCCTCTATACTTTCCACCAACCAGCTTAAAACTATGACCCCTCGTGCTAGCCATTTCTGCCCTGGGAAATAGTCTCTGGCTATCGACTCTATCTATGCCTCTCATTATCTTGTATACCTCAATTAGGTCCCCTCTCCTCCTCCTTTTCTCCAATGAAAAGAGACCGAGCTCAGTCAACCTCTCTTCATAAGATAAGCCCTCCAGTCCAGGCAGCATCCTGGTAAACCTCCTCTGAACCCTCTCCAAAGCATCCACATCTTTCCTATAATAGGGCGCCCAGAACTGGACGCAGTATTCCAAGTGCGGTCTAACCAAAGTTTTATAGAGCTGCAACAAGATCTCACGACTCTTAAACTCAATCCCCCTGTTAATGAAAGCCAAAACACCATATGCTTTCTTAACAACCCTGTCCACTTGGGTGGCCATTTTAAGGGATCTATGTATCTGCACACCAAGATCCCTCTGTTCCTCCACACTGCCAAGAATCCTATCCTTAATCCAGTACTCAGCTTTCAAATTCGACCTTCCAAAATGCATCACCTCGCATTTATCCAGGTTGAACTCCATCTGCCACCTCTCAGCCCATCTCTGCATCCTGTCAATGTCCCGCTGCAGCCTACAACAGCCCTCTACACTGTCAACGACACCTCCGACACCTAGTCCAACAGGTTTATTCAAAGACTCAACACCCTCGTCACCACAAACTGCCAACTGGAAGTGGAGAGGGTGTCCAAGAAGATCACACATATTGACACAGAGTCTTCGAATAAACATGTGGGACTATAACCTGGTATCATGTGATTTTTGACATTGTCCATCCCAGTCCAATACCAGCAACTCTACACGAGGTTGTTTTTAAATTCATTCATTCATGGGATACGGGTGTCACTGGCTAGGCCCAGCATTTATTCCCCATCTCTATTTGTCCCAGAGGGCAGTTAAGAGTCAACTACATCTCTGTCAGCCTGGAGTCTTGTGTGGGCCAGACCAGGTAAGGATAGCAGCTTCCTTCCCTACAAGGCATTGATGAACAAGATGGGTTTTTTTAACAACTATTGACACCAGTTTCATGGTGTCATTAGACTCCTAATTCCAGATTTTTATTGAGTTCAAATTCCACCATCTGCCATATCAGGATTCAAACCCAGGACCCCAGGATTAACAGCGCAGTGATAATGCACTAGGCCATCACCTTCCCTTATGAGGGGATAGGGTTTAGTATCTCATGGGAAAGTTAGCTCCTCTGACAACCTCAGGGACCACACTGAGATATTAGACGAGGGTTTTGTACTCAAAGCTACATTCACTGAATCCCTACCGTGTGCGAAGCAGGCCATTTGGCCCATCGAGTCCACATTAACAATCTGCTGAATACCATTCCATCCAGACACACCGCCTAACCTATCCCTGCATTTCCCATGGCTAACCCACCTAGCCTGGACAAAAAGGGAAATCCCCCATGGCCAGTCCATGCACCCTGCGCATCTTTGGACTCTGGGAGGAAACCGGAGCACCTGGAGGAAACCCACGCAGGCACTGAAAGAATGTGCAAACTTCACACAGACAGTAGCCCAAGGGTGGAATCGAACCCAGGTCCCTGGTGCTAAGAGCAGTGGTGCTAACCACTGAGCCACCATGTGGCATTTTCCTCTGAGGTCTAACTGCACACAATCTCTTTCTCTCGTTCTCTCACTCTTGCTCTCCCCTCTGTCTCTCTCTCTATCTCTCCCGCTCTCTCTCTCTCGCTCGCTCTCTTGCTCTCTCACTCTTGCTCTCTCGACCTCTGTCTCTGTCTCTCTCCCTATCTCTCCCGCTCTCTCTCTCTCTCTCAGACACACAAACACACACACACACACGTTAACATTCTACTCACTGTGTTTCCAACTCTATCTGAACCCATTTTAATCTCCCTGAGAAAATGGTCTTAGCGGAGATTAATTGAGATTAACTTGTGGCTGGAATGGTAACTGGGAATTAATGAGCACAGAATGCTTCACAGGGAGAGAGAAACTGTAACACCAAAACATTCTGTTCATCTCTCTTCAATTGGACATCCCACATTTGGTAAAGTGTGTTCCTTGTTTCTGGACTCTCCACTCCTCCACTGTTCCTACATTTTCAGATTTGTAGCTGCTGTTAATTTCAAAATTATGTTTGCATCGAATGCCACTTGCAAGCACAGTGTTCATTAGCATTTCCAACCATCCTGGTGGGCAATTGCTGAAGTTCATTTTTGTTTTATTCATGCATGGGCATCACTGACTGGGCTGGCATTTATTATTCAATTCCACTTGACCCTGAGCAGGTGGTGTTGAACTGCGTTTTGAACCACTGCAGCCCATGTACCATAGGTAGACCATTCACTGTTAGGGAGAGATTTTGACCCAGCAACAGTGAAGGAATAATGATGTATTTCTAAGAATAGATGGCTAATGGCTTGGAGGGGAACATGCAGGGGGTGGTGTCCCCATGTATCTGCTGCTCTTGTCCATTTAGATGGAAGTGGCCGTGGGTTTGGAAGGTGCTGCCTGAGGATCTCTGGTGAATTTCTGCAGGGCATCTTGTAGATGGTACACACCACTGCTACTGAGAGTCAGTGATGGAGGGAGTGGGATGTTTGTGGATGTGGGGCCGATCAGGCGGGGCTGCTTTGTCCTGGATGGTGTTGAGCTTCTTGAGTGTTGTTGGGGCTGCCCCCATCCAGGGCAAGGGGGAGTACTTCATCACACTCTTGACTTGTGCCTTGGGACAGGCTTTGGGAGCCAGGAAGTGAGTTACATGTCACAGTATTCCTAGCCCCTGACCTGCTCTCGTAGCCACTGGGTTCATGTAATAAGTTCAGTTCAATTACTGGTCAATGGTAACCTCCAGGATGTTGACATGGGGGATTCGGTGACTATAATTTATTGACCATCAAAGGGAAATAGATTTTCTCTTAGTTGAGATGACAATAGTGTGGTACTTGTGTACCACAAATATTACTTTCCACTTGTCAACCCAAGCCTGGATATTGTCTGGGTCTTCCTGCATTTGGATATGGGCTGCTGCAGTGATGAGGAGTCGCGAATGGTGCTGAACATTGTGCAATCTTCGGCGAACATCCCCACTTCTGGCCTTATGATGGAGGGAAGATCATTGATGAAGCAGCAGGTACGATAGGGTTAGGGTTAGGGTTAGGGTTAGGGTGAGGGTTAGGGTTAGGGTGAGGGTTAGGGTTAGGGTGAGGGTTAGGGTTAGGGTTAGGGTTACAGTTAGGCTGAGGGTGAGGGTGAGGGTGAGGGTTAGGGTGAGGGTTAGGGTTAGGGTTAGGGTTAGGGTGAGGGTTAGGGTTAGGGTATGGGTTAGGGTTAGGGTTACAGTTAGGCTGAGGGTGAGGGTGAGGGTGGGGGTTAGGGTTAGGGTTAGGGTTAGGGTTACAGTGAGGCTGGGGGTGAAGGTGAGGGTGAGGGTTAGGGTTAGGGATAGGGTTACGGTTAGGCTGAGGGTGAGGGTGAGGGTTAGGGTTAGGGTTAGGGTGAGGGTGAGGTTTAGGGTTTGGGTTAGGGTTCGGGTTAGGGTTAGGTATAGGGTTACGGTTAGGGTTAGGGTTAGGGATAGGGTTACGGTTAGGCTGAGGGTGAGGGTGAGGGTTAAGGTTAGGGTGACGGTGAGGGTGAGGGTTAGGGTTAGGGTTAGGGTTAGGGTTAGGTTTGGGGTTAGGGTTAGGGTGAGGGTGAGGTTTAGGGTTAGGGTTAGGGTTAGGGTTAGGGGTTAGGGTTAGGGTTAGGGTTAGGGATAGGGTTACGGTTAGGGTTAGGGTTAGGGTTAGGGATAGGGTTATGGTTAGGCTGAGGGTGAGGGTGAGGGTTAAGGTTAGGGTGACGGTGAGGGTGAGGGTTAGGGTTAGGGTTAAGGTTAGGGTTAGGGTTAAGGTTAAGGTTAGAGTTAAGGAGGACACTACCCTGAGGAACTCCTGCAGAGATGTCCTGGAGCTGAGATGACTGATCTCCAACAACCATGACCATCTTCCAATGTGCGAGATATGGCGCCGACCAGCGGAGTGTTTGCCCCCTGGTAACCATTGATTCCAGTTTTGCTCGGGCTCCTTGATCCCACACTCAGGCTTGATCTCAAGGGCTGTCACTCTCACCTCACCTCTCGGATTCAGCTCTTTTGCCCATGTTTGAACCAAGGCTGTAATGAGGCCAGGAGCTGAGTGGCCCTGGCAGAACCCAAACTGGGCATCACTGAGCAGGTTATTGCTGAGCAGGTGCTGCTTGACAGCGCCGTTAGTGACATCTTCCCTCACTTTACTGACGATCAAGAGGAGACTGATGGGGCGGTAATTGGCCGGGTTGGATTTGTCCTGCTTCTTGTGTACAGGAAATCCCTGGGGAATTTTCCACATTGTTGGGTAGATACCAGTGCAACTATCCAAGAAAGGACCTTGAGTCAGCTTTTGCACGTCTTGAAGAAATACCCAATTTCTTCAAAAACCCAAGTGTGTTTGGAATCACCGTTACAAATCAGGGGCCACACTCACAGGCTTTGCCCGTGACACAGGGCCCACTTGGACCTACCACTCACAGTGAAAGCTTGCAACTAATTCTGAGGTCTGTGGTGCACTTTCAAGCTTGCTGTTCTGGGGTCTTCCTGCTATTGTTTGTTTTCAGGAGGTCTGTGTGGGTGGGTGGATTTTTTTTTAATGAAGTCAGTGAGAAAAGGGCTATGAGTTGGGACAGCCATTTGATAGATTTAGAAAAGCCACTAGGCTTTGAGAGTAAATGGGTTAACATCTGCACAGTCCCAGAAAACAGGACAGATATCAACTGGGGCACAAGTAATTGTATCGCCCTCCTGAGATTGAGTCATGCAATCTTTGCTCTTTTTCATGTTCAATCACTTCTTGGCCCAAACATTTTAACTCTTTTTCCTCTTCATGTGGTTTCATTAATTTCCTGTTGCAATCAACATTTTGCACCGTCAGACCTGAGTCAGTTCTTGTAGATGGTACACACTGCTGCTAATGAGCGTCGGTGGGGGAGGGAGTGAATGTTTGTGGATGTGGTGCCAATCAAGGAGGGGGGGCTGCTTTGTCCTGGATGGTGCTGAGCTTCTTGAACGTTGTTGGAGCTGCCCCCATCCGGGGCAAATGGGGAGTATTCCATCACCCTCCTGACTTGCACCTAGTGAACAGGCTTTAGGGAGGCAGGAGGTGAGTTACGTCCCAGCCTCCAACCTTATGCTGCAGGCCCTGGAGCGTTGGTGACCCTTGAGTCACAGAGACAGCCCAAACCAGGGAAAAGTCCATATTTTCTGCCCTTTAATTGCAATTGCCCCCTCTCTGAAGTAAAATATGAGTTCCTAACAGTGGCCTCTGGGATTAGGGGGAGGGGATCGTTCAGCTATCAATATCTGAGGCAGATGTTAGCCCAATTGTCCTCATCTCATCATAAGCCTGCGCTTTGTATCCCTCAGAGTCAACAAAGAACGCAGGGAAGCCACAACAATAATACCCCCTCAGGCAGTAGCACTTATCAGGGGGAGCAGGAGGGGAGGCAGGTAGGGGAGGGAGTGTGTGTTTATAAAGGATGCCTAAGTGCAGCTTCCTCACATTCATATTGTCTCACCATATCCATTGTATGTGCTTCCCATTCTCACAGCACTGTACAAACAACATGGGCATTAATATTGGGTCAGTGCTCATTTCTCGCCAATTGTCCGATGAGCACTTGTCCTATTTTGCACTCTATTCTGCACGACCCACAGAGTCCCCTCGCCCATAAACATCATCCAAAGAAAACCATCTGTGATTCTCAGGTCCGCTTAGCTCTGAGACTAAACTGGGCGAGTGGGCTACAGGAGGTGGAGAGAGAGAGAGCGAGAGAGAGAGAGAGAAGAAAACATCCACAAAGCACCAAAGAGATAATTCACAAAATTCTGGTCAAATTGAATCCAGGCTAGCACTAGCCCTTCAAGTGACAGCAAGTGCTATCAGCATCTACCCATTAACCCATTCACTGCAGGCCATTCAGCCCTCCGAGTCAGCCCCACCATTCAAATCTGCTAATGTATGATCATTTAAGGGAGGCAATTGATGCATTTTGGAAGGTCGAATTTGAAAGCTGAGTACAGGATTAAGGATAGGATTCTTGGCAGTGTGGAGGAACAGAGGGATCTTGGTGTGCAGATACATAGATCCCTTAAAATGGCCACCCAAGTGGACAGGGTTGTTAAGAAAGCATATGGTGTTTTGGCTTTCATTAACAGGGGGATTGAGTTTAAGAGTCGTGAGATCTTGTTGCAGCTCTATAAAACTTTGGTTAGACCGCACTTGGAATACTGCATCCAGTTCTGGGCGCCCTATTATAGGAAAGATGTGGATGCTTTGGAGAGGGTTCAGAGGAGGTTTACCAGGATGCTGCCTGGACTGGAGGGCTTATCTTATGAAGAGAGGTTGACTGAGCTCGGTCTCTTTTCATTGGAGAAAAGGAGGAGGAGAGGGGACCTAATTGAGGTATACAAGATAATGAGAGGCATAGATAGAGTTGATAGCCAGAGACTATTTCCCAGGGCAGAAATGGCTAGCACGAGGGGTCATAGTTTTAAGCTGTTTGGAGGAAAGTATAGAGGGGATGTCAGAGGCAGGTTCTTTACGCAGAGAGTTGTGGGAGCATGGAATGCGTTGCCAGCAGCAGTTGTGGAAGCAAGGTCATTGGGGTCATTTAAGAGACTGCTGGACATGTATATGGTCACAGAAATTTGAGGGTGCATACATGAGGATCAATGGTCGGCACAACATTGTGGGCTGAAGGGCCTGTTCTGTGCTGTACTGTTCTATGTTCTATGTTCTATGATGAAATTAAGTTTCAAATCGTCTCTGGCACAGGAGAAGTGCTAAATTGGGTGATTGATCTATTGTCGGCACGTGCCAAAATACTGTGAAAAGTATTGTTTTTCATGCAATACAGGCAAGTTGTATCATACAAAGTGTATCAGGGTAACAGAACAGAATGCAGAATACAGCGTTTATAACCACAGAGAGGGTGCAGAGAGAGAGAGGGATTAACATTGACATTTGAGAAGTCCAATCAAAATCTAATAACAACAGGGTAGAAGCTGTTCTTCAATCTGTTCATAAATGTATTCAAACTTTTATATCTTCTGCCCGATAGAAGAGGGTATGACTGAGATCGGGGAGCGGGGTGGCGGGGGGGGTCTTTGATTACATTGGCTGCTTTCGTGAGGCAGTGGACAGTGTAAATGGAGTCAATGTGAGGAAGGCTGGTTTGTGTGATGGATTGGGCTGCGTTCACATCTCTCTGCAGTTTCTTGCGGCTTTGGGAACAGCAGTTGCCATATCACCCTGTGATGCATCCAGACAGGATGGTGCATCTATAAAAATTGTTATGAATCCTTCGTGGACATGCCAAATTTCCTTAGCCTCCTGAGGAAGTAGAGATATTGTTGTGCCTTCATGACCATCACACCGTCATGGAGCTGACCAGGACAGATAGTTGGTGATCGCCACTCCCAGAAACTGGGCACTCTCGGCCATCTCCGCTTCAGCACCATGTATGCAAATGGGGTGTGCCCTTAGCTCCACTTCCTGAAGACAATTTGAGGACAGCTAAAGTGGGATCATTAATCAAGAAGGGTGGTAGGGGGTATACCTGGAAAATACAGACTCAGTGAGAGGGAACTATTGGGAAAAGACATGAGGTTCCAATTTAGTCTCCACTTGGAGAGGCTGGGCTTATTTAACAATAGTCAGCATGGCCTTGGTAGGGGAGGGAGCTGCCTTCATGAACCACTGCAGTCCATCTGCATTGATCCACAATGCCCTTAGGGAGGGAACTTCAGGATTCTGACCCAGCGACACTGAAGGAACGGCAATATATTTCCAAGTCAGGATGTTGAATGGGTTGGATGGGAACTTGCAGGGGGTGGTGTGCCCATGCATGTGCTGCCCTTATTCTTCTAGATGGAAGTGGTCGTGGGTTTGGATGGTGCTGTCTGAGGATCTTTGTTGAATTTCTGCAGGGCATCTTGTAGATAGTACACACTGCTGTGACTGAGCGTCGGTGGGGGAGGGAGTGAATGTTTGTGGATGTAGTGCCAATCAAGCAGGGGCTCTTTAGTCCTGGATGGTGTCAAACTTCCTGAGTATTGTTGGGGCTGCACTCGTCCAGGGCAAGTGGGGAGTATTCCATCACACTCCTGACTTGTGTGTCGTAGATGGTGGGCAGGCTTTGAGGAGTCAGGAAGTGAGTTACTCACCACAGTATTCTTAGCTTCTGGTCTACTGTTATAGTCCCTGTGTTTATATGGTGAGTCCAGTTCAGTTTGTGGTCAATGATAGCTCCCGGAATGTGATAATGGGGGTTCAGCGATAGTAACACTGTTGAATGCCAAGGGCTATGGTTAAATTATCTCTTATTTGTGATGGTCATAGTCTGGCCTTTGTGTGATGCAAATGTTACTTGGCATTTGCCAGCCCAAGCCTGGGCATTGTCCTGATTGTGAATCATGAATGAATGTTCTGAAAAATTGTCTTTGAGAAGGTGATGATACACTGCTGAGATCGATGTGGTGTTGGTAAACCGATGCAGCCATTAGGGAGGGAATGTAGTTTTTTGGCCCAGCGACACTCAGGGTATGGCTAGCAAAGACTTGGGCCAAGAGCAGGCAGGTGGGATGAGTTTAGTTTGGGATTATGTTCAGCATGGACTGGTTGGGCCGAAGGGTCTGTTTCTGTGTGTATGACCCAATGACTAGCTGATCTAAGTTGAGGTCAGGTTGGTGTGTGGCTTGAGGGGTAGTTGGGGTGGTGTTCCCATTTCCCAGGCACGTCCCAGCAAAACAGGATACAGAGGCACATCAGGGAAGGTGGTTAAACTTGGTCAAAGAGGAAGGAAGAAAATTCTGGAATTTTAAGTCCTTAGTGGACGAAAGGGCAGCTACAGATGGAGCAGGAATGAAAATCTTCCCAGGCATAAACACCCTGTGCCACTCGGGAGGTCCTCGATCTAGGACTAATGAGGATTATTACAACGTCTGAAGCCTCTCGTTGTAGTTGGATTTCAGAAACGCCAACGACCAAAGGAAAGGAAGGGAGTGTCATGATGTGCTGACCCTCCCCATCTCTCCCCAGGCCCGGCAACCTCTATTTAAACACAGTGTAAAGGAATGCAAATGAGGCCAAGACGGTGGGAGGAGAGCCATAAGCATCAGCTTCATTACAACTTTTCCATTTAATGAGGGTTAAAGCACCCATGAATGATTCCAGCAGTGATTTAGTCTCAAATTATTCTGTCATTCTCTGCAACATATTCTTTGTGTTGTTGGAAGAAAATCGTGCAGAACAAAAAACATTAAGCTTGGAAATCCAATTCAAATTAGGTTGATGGTTGTACATCAGGAGATTAACAAGCCATTAAAGGCACTCGTAGATGAGATGATAATTCTCCACATCATCATAAATTTTGGGGGAATGGAAGGGGAGCTGACTGCTCTCGTCCTCCTCAACTGAAAGAACACAACGGAAATGTGTACAGAGCTGACAAACTGGTGAAGAAAGGAGGCTGGTGCATTTCACTCACTGGCTGTCTCATTCATATTCTCTTCATTTTTAAGTGCCTATCAGTCCAACTAAAACCAGAATAGCCAACCCCTTCTCTTGGACACCCTTGTGGTTATAAAAACACAAGGATCAATACTGGTCACTAGGGACGTACCCAATTTTAATCGCACATGCCCATTGGTAGTTATGGCTTCAGATTTTAGAATCACAGACAAGCAGGCCATTTGGCCCATCAAGTCCACACTTCCCTTTTGAAGAACATCCCACCCAGACCCACACACCTGATAACCCTGCATTCCCAATGGCTAATGCACCTAGCCAGCACATCTCTGGAAAGCTGAGCATGGCCTATCCACCCGACACCTTTGGGCTGTGGTAGGAGCCGAGGCGCCCAGAGGACACCCACGCAGACACGGGGAGAATGTACTAACCGTTCAGCTACCGTGCCACACAAAGCTTGTTAATATAATACAAGTATATTTTATCTATGGCAGAATTGTGTTATTCCAGTGATGTGGGTTCAGTTGTGACATTCCAAGGTGTTACCAATCATTGAATATCCCACTATCAACATCCTGGAAATTCCCAGAAACTGAGCTGGACTAACCACATAAATGCTTTGGCTACCAGAACAGGCCAGAAGCTGGGAATACTGTGGTGACTAACTCCCCTCCTGACTCACCAAAGCCTGTCCACCATCTCCAAGGCACAAATCAGGAGGGTCTTGGAATACTCCCCACTTGCCCTGGATGGGGGCAGCCCCAACAACACTCAAGAAGCTCGACACCATCCAGGACAAAGCAGCCCCCGTTTGATTGGCACCACATCCACAAACATCCCATTCCCCCCACCACCACCCACCCCCCCGACTCTCAGCAGCAGCAGTGTGTACTATCTACAAGATGCTCAGCAGATATTTACCAGAGATCCTCACGCAGCACCTTCCAACCCTACAACCACTTCCATCGAGAAGGATAAGGGCAGCAGATACATGGGGACACCATCCCCTCCAAGTTCCCCTCTGAGCCACTCACCATCCCTTGGAAATATATTGCCATTCCTTCACTGTCACTGGGTCAAAATCCTGGAATTCCCTACCTAAGGGCATTGTGGGTCAACCCACAGCAGGAGGACTGCAGCGATTCTAGAAGGCAGTTCACTCCCACCTTCTCAAGGGCAACTGGGAATGGGCAAGAAATGCTGGAGCCAGCCAGCAACACCCACACTGCATTAACAAATGGAATTAAAAAATTGCCTGCCCCAAGCTTTGGAATTCCCGACATTACCCATTCCACTGCTGTCTCACCTCAATGACAGCACTCATTAAAAACCAATCTCTTTTTCTCAAGCTTTCAGTCACCCTAATCCCCAAAATTGAGCTAATGTCAAGTTTGTGTTTAATGGGCCATCTGCAAAACCACCTTTGAATGTTTTGCTGTGTGAAAGGTGCTACGTAAATGCAGGCTGTTGTTTTGGTTCAATGAAAGCTGCCCCTGTTCAGTATGTTCCCAGCTCAGGGTCACTTTTCCTCAATTTGCCAGGACGTGTTTCATTCCACCCAGGGCTGTTGAGCTCAATCTCAGAGATAAGGACCAGGAAGGGCCTTTGATAGGAGTTTGGGGAGAAGCATGGAACCAGTGAACAATATTGTGGTGAGGAGATAATGGGAACTGCAGATGCTGGAGATTCCAAGATAATAAAATGTGAGGCTGGATGAACACAGCAGGCCAAGCAGCATCTCAGGAGCACAAAAGCTGACGTTTCGGGCCTAGACCCTTCATCAGAGAGGGGGATGGGGGGAGGGAACTGGAATAAATAGGGAGAGAGGGGGAGGCGGACCGAAGATGGAGAGTAAAGAAGATAGGTGGAGAAGGTGTGGGTGGGGAGGTAGGGAGGGGATAGGTCAGTCCAGGGAAGACGGACAGGTCAAGGAGGTGGGATGAGGTTAGTAGGTAGCTGGGGGTGCGGCTTGGGGTGGGAGGAAGGGATGGGTGAGAGGAAGAACCGGTTAGGGAGGCAGAGACAGGTTGGACTGGTTTTGGGATGCCCACCGCATCCCAAAACCAGTCCAACCTGTCTCTGCCTCCCTAACCGGTTCTTCCTCTCACCCATCCCTTCCTCCCACCCCAAGCCGCACCCCCAGCTACCTACTAACCTCATCCCACCTCCTTGACCTGTCCGTCTTCCCTGGACTGACCTATCCCCTCCCTACCTCCCCACCCACACCTTCTCCACCTATCTTCTTTACTCTCCATCTTCGGTCCGCCTCCCCCTCTCTCCCTATTTATTCCAGTTCCCTCCCCCCATCCCCCTCTCTGATGAAGGGTCTAGGCCCGAAACGTCAGCTTTTGTGCTCCTGAGATGCTGCTTGGCCTGCTGTGTTCATCCAGCCTCACATTTTATTATCTAACAATATTGTGGTTCTGTGTTTGCACACACAAACTTACCAATCTCACTCCAGGATTGCTAAATCCATCCATTGTGAAGGTCTTTTTATATTCATTCATGGCATATGGGCATCACTGGCTGCCCAACATTTGTTACCCCTTGAGAAGGTGGGGGTGAGATGCCTCTTGAGCAACTGCAGTCCATTGGCTATGGGTAGACCCACAAAGTCCCTTAGGGAGGGAATTTCAGGATTTTGACCCAGTGACTGTGAAGGAATGATGATATACTTCCAAGTCAGGATGGTGAATAGCTTGGAAGGCATTTTCAGGGAGTGGTGTTAAACCATAAGAAATAGGAAAAGAATTAGGTCATTCAGCCCATCACATTTGCTGTACCATTCAATCATGGCTGATAATATGTTTCTCAACCTCATTCTCCTGCCCTCTCCCTGTAACCCTTGATCCCCTCAAGAACCTATCTATCTCCGTCTTGAAGACTCTCAATAACTTGGTCTCTATAGCCTTCTACAGCAACAAGTTCCACAGATTCATCACCCTTACCTTCTTTAATCATCGTCTTCAACAAATGTCTTCTCCACATCCACATCCACTCTATCCAGGCCGCTCAGCATTCTGTAAGTTTTAATGAGACTCCCCCCACATCCTTCTAAACTCCATCTTATAAACTTTATCTACAAAAAGGAAGTTGTTAAGTGCTGCACATCCTTCCCAAGGTACAGAGCCCAAAACCGCTCACAATATTCTAAATATGGTCTGGCCAGAGACTTACACTACCTCAGCAGTACATAAAAACCCTACAGTGTGGAAGCAGGCCATTCAGCCTATCATGTCCACACTGACCTGCTGAACAGCATCCCAACTAGATCTACCCCACTACTGTATTCCTGCATTTCCCATGGCTAACCTCCACAGCAACCCCCCCCCCGCCCTCCCAGGCTGCACATCCCTGGACACTATGGACAATTTTGGAAGGCCAATCCACCATAGCCTGCACATCTGCAAATTGTGGGAGGAAACTCACAAAGACACAGGGAGAATTTGCAAACTCCACACACACAGTCACCTGAGGGTCGGATCAATCCTATGCCCCTTGTGCTGTGAGACAGCAGTGCGAACCACCATGCCACCCCACAAACCTGCTCATGTAATGTAGTCTTCTTCAAATGAATACTAACAGTACATTTGCCTTCATAATTTCAATTTCAACTGTACTTGCATGTTAACCTTTTTAAAAATCCCAAATGAGGACTCAAGTTCCTTGGTGCTTCACATTTCTCTTTTAGAAAATAGTCTACGGAGGATGTTGGTTGTAATCCCCCTGTGCGTGGGAACAGTTCACCTATTCTTTCAGTGAGAACATTTTGGAGCTGCCTCCACAGGAAGGCTTGGTGGGACGAGTGGAGTAGCCGGAGGGCTAGGCCTGTGTCCTAGACTTTCCACCTTCTCATCACGTTGGTTAGCACATGGACCAGTCACAAATGCAGACTCTGTTTCAATGATCTATGGAACAGTAATAGGAAGGAACTCAGTCACTATTGTGCTCACTCATCAAAATGCATCAATCCTTAGCACTTCCACCTCCATTTCCTTGGGGATGTGTCACTTCACACCCTCCTGATGGTTTCAGGTCTTCACAACCTACTAGTCCTCAGTGCTCCCAGTGTGTGTCTCACAGTCAATCCTAACTGCCGAATCCCCTCGTGTCTTTGTGTCTCATTCCCCCCATGGAACTGCCACCAAGATTGATGAGGGTCTGAGGTTCCAAAGAGGTTTCGAACACAACGTGTCACTTCCAAAGGAATTCCACTTTATCAAACTTACTAAAATGGGTTGTAGTGTGTCAGGCCAAGCAAAGAGACAGCCTCATAACAGGTGACACAGTTATAATGCCTGGATTCATCAATTTTCTGGGCAAAGATAAGGAAATCAAAGGGTCTTTCAGGCCAAACAATACACCCTGACAAAGGCCTAAAGCCAGACAAGGCCAAATTAGTAGGTTAAAGAGGAGCCTCAATGGCATTGAATTTGCCATTTTTTTCCCCCTAAGTACAAGAAACCTTTGTTTATTTGCTTCTAGATTACGTTAAAAAGCAAATTAATTCAAGTGCTTAAAATGGAGAAACAAAGATTAGTGAAAATTGAGAAATCTCTCTCACTCAAATTAAGAAAGTCTCATATAATGATTGCAAACGGCCTGGGACCCACAAGGTCTGGTAGCATAATCAGTGAATAATTTTAGCAGCAAAGAGATGAATGTAAACAGAATCTGAATGAGGGAATGGAGATGAGATTGTGCTGCAGAGAGCAAGTAGTGAATCAATGGGCCAAATAGTCTCCAATCCCATATTTTAGTCTGTAAGGAAAGGTTCACAACTGTGATTTTGGTGGAGTCGGCACATGAAGTATGCTGGCATAGGATACCCACCATTGTGCCACCCATCCCTGACCCACTCCCTGTAGTACAGGGCATTGTCTGTCATCCACATACTTAGCTCCCTGTTATTAGGTCTCATTGAAGCCCTCAATTGCCCTGTAAGTTGGCAATTAAATACCGCAATCTACCATAATGTATTAGATAGTGGATGGCAGGCTAAAGTGGATGGGCTGTTTTGTTCTCCAAAGCCAGATGTGAAGGTAGAGGGGGCTGCACCGCCATCGGGGTGGGGGACAGGGTGGCAGGGGCACACTCCTAAAGAATTTACTGCCTCACTGCTTTGTGCCTGGCCTCTAAACCCTGACCATCATCATCCTCAACCCCTCTCTCAGTTGGGCTGATCACACCCCACTCAAGATTCACCTTGCCCAGAGTCCATGGCATCTGCCTGGGTCTCTCAATAGCACCCCTTTCAGGGGGTAGAACTGCGAGAATTGTTGGCCAGTCAGGTGGACCACTTTCTAGGGTATTATGGGAGTCTGGCCCTCAGATGGCGCAGAGTCACTGTTATATTGTAATGGGGCGATCTTATTGGAAGTCACTCCATCTGCAGCTGACATTTTCTCTGCGTTTGAAACATGAGGTTTGCGAGAAAGTGGGTCTTCCTCGACACTACCTGCTTTAAATGAAGAGGCTCAAACCCAAAGCCTTTTTACTGATTCTTTCATGAGATCTGGTTATCATTGGCAAGGTCAGCATTTGTCACCTGACCCCAGTTGTTCTTGAACTGAGTGGCTTTCTCAGCCATTTCAGAGGGCATTTAAGAGTCAACTAGATTGTTATGGGCCTGGAGTCACATGTAGGCCAGGCCAGGTAAGGATGGCAGTTTCCTTCCCTAAAGGACATTAGTGTCCTAGATGGGTTTTTGCAACAATTGATTCTAGTTTCCTGGTCACCATCGCTGAGACTAGCTTGCATATCCAAATCTTTATTAATTAATGGAACTTAAATGCAATTTCTTTTCTAGCCACTATGATGGAACGTGTTGCTAAGTCGGGAGAATGTGGAGTGCTGTATTACTCACCACTGCATCACCAGCTCCTGTCGAACTGCAGAGTTCAACTAAATTCAAACATGAGATTGAAATGGAGCCTCAGGGACTCAACATATTGTGGAACCGACTGACTGAAACACAAAGAGGCCCTTTTGCCCGTCGCCCTTGTGATGGCTCTTTAGGAAGAGTTACCCAATTACATCTGCTCTCTCACCCCACTACCTCACTCCTTCCCCATATAACTTTTCTTCAAAGTACAAATGCCAGGCTCAGGGTTAACAAGACACTGTAACCGCAGTCTCTGTAATCCTTCATTTTAATTCACTCACAGGATGTGAATGTCACTGGCTAGGCCCAGCATTTATTGCCCATCCCTAACAGCCCAGAGATCAGTTAAGTGCCAACCATATTGCCATGGGTCTGGAGTCACAAATAGGTCCGTGAACCAGTTGGATTTTATCCCCAACAGTTGGCAACATTTTTACAGTTGCCATTAGACTCTTAATTCCAAATTTTAAAATTCACTTTCCACCATTCTATGATTTCGGTGGCATGGGGGCTCATGGTCAGCACTGCCGCATTGCTGGGCTCGTTTCCGCCCTCAGGTGACTGTCTGTGTGGAGTTTGCACTTTCTCCTGTGTCTTGCTCCAGTTTCCTCCCACTGAACTGTCATTGAACTGAGTGGCTTGCGTGGGCATTTAAGAGTCAGCCATACTGCTGTGGGTCTGGAGTCACATGTAGGCCAGGCTAGGTAAGGGTGGCGGATTTCCCTTCTTAAAGGACATAAGTGAATCAAATTGGCTTATTCCCAATTCCTCCGCCTCCGCCGCATCTGCTCCCACGATAAGACATTCCACTCCCGCACATCCCAGATGTCCAAGTTCTTTAAGGACCGCAACTTTCCCCCCACAGTGATCGAGAACGCCCTTGACCACATCTCCCGTATTTCCCGCAACACATCCCTCACACACTGCCCCCGCCACAACCGCACTAAGAGGATCCCCCTCATTCTCACACACCACCCTACCAACCTCTGGATACAACGCATCATCCTCCGACACTTCCGCCATTTACAATCCGACCCCACCACCCAAGACATTTTTCCATCCCCTCCCCTGTCTGCTTTCCGGAGAGACCACTCTCTCAGTGACTCCCTTGTTCGCTCCACACTGCCCTCCAACCCCACCACACCCGGCACCTTCCCCTGCAACCACAGGAAATGCTACACTTGTCCCCACACCTCCTCCCTCACCCCTATCGCAGGCCCCAAGATGACATTCCACATTAAGCAGAGGTTCACCTGCACATCTGCCAATGTGGTATACTGCATCCATTGTACCCGGTGTGGCTTCCTCTACATTGGGGAAACCAAGCGGAGGCTTGGAGACCGCTTTGCAGAACACCTCCGCTCAGTTCGCAACAAACAACTGCACCTCCCAGTCGCAAACCATTTCCACTCCCCCTCCCATTCTCTAGATGACATGTCCATCATGGGCCTCCTGCACTGCCACAATGATGCCACCCGAAGGTTGCAGGAACAGCAACTCATATTACGCCTGGGAACCCTGCAGCCATATGGTATCAATGTGGACTTCACCAGTTTCAAAATCTCCCCTTCCCCTACTGCATCCCTAAACCAGCCTAGTTCGTCCCCTCCCCCCACTGCACCACACAACCAGCCCAGCTCTTCCCCCCCACCCACTGCATCCCAAAACCAGTCCAACCTGTCTCTGCCTCCCTAACCGGTTCTTCCTCTCACCCATCCCTTCCTCCCACACCAAGCTGCACCCCCAGCTACCTACTAACCTCATCCCACCTCGACCTGTCCGTCTTCCCTGGACTGACCTATCCCCTCCCTACCTCCCCACCTATACTCTCTCCACCTATCTTCGTACTCTCCATCTTCGGTCCGCCCTCCCCTCTCTCCCTATTTATTCCAGCTCCCTCTCCCCATCCCCCTCTCTGATGAAGGGTCTAGGCCCGAAACGTCAGCTTTTGTGCTCCTGAGATGCTGCTTGGCCTGCTGTGTTCATCCAGCCTCACATTTTATTATCTTCAAATTGGCTTTTGTCCTGGTTTCCTGGTCACCATCAATAAGATGAGATTGATTTGGCTGTGTTAAATTGCTCATTGTGACCTAGGATGTAAGGGTAGGTGGTTGGCCATGGAAAATGAGGGTTACAGGTTGGGTCTGGGTGGAATGCTCTTCAGAGATTCAATGTAGGCTCGATGGGCTAAATAGCACACTGTAAGGATGAAGTGACTCCTTTCCCTTGGCAGGATTTGGGCTGAAGCCCCCAGAATATTACCTATATCACTAGAGTTATAGTTTGGAACTAAGGTCATCACTTCTATGTCTAAGTAGAACTCCTCGAACCCCACAGAGGGTCCTAGTCTGCTGTGAGCCTACTGCACTGCTACTGCATCTGCCAGACCCTGTTCGGGTTAGTCTTCTTAAAGTTTCATTGTTTTTTCACTCTGTCTTCACTGTATACACAGAACCATTTAACTGAGGGGCTTTTATTTTCAGACTTTGCTTAGTCTCTCACTAAGTACTGCCTGTGGCAGTGATGTGCAGACACACACTCCTCCCAGAAGAGGCCCACTTCAATATCCTGTAGTATTTCTTTAGCTTCTTGCTTCTTCGCCCCAGAATCCAATTGATTTTTCAATTCAGCGTAAACAATCTACAGTCACAACGGCCCTGGCCTTGAGAATGACCCTGCCTCTGGCAGTAGCAGACAAAGATCGCACAGTTCCATCTTCAATTCCCCTTAAAGTAGAGCCTCCATCACTTTTATTGATGGAAACTGGTTGCATAGAAGCTTTTCTGAAAAGGCACTCCGGAGAATCAGGAAAGGGGAAAAGTCTGCTATTCGCTTTAATCCACAGCAATGAGGCCCCCACAAAATACAAACAAGAACAACAGGAGGCCATTCAGCCCCTTCAGCCTGCTCTCCCATTCAAAAAGACAGCGGCCAATGTGATTTTAACCTCGACTCTACACTCCCGCTTATCCCCCGTTAATGTTTCGCCTCCTCAATCATCAAGAATCTCTCTACTTCTGCCTTAAAGATATTTAAAGATTTTGCATCCACCGTCAGTCGAAGAAAGGAAGTCCAAAGACTCACAACCCTCTCAGAGAAAAAGAAATGTTTCCCCGTCTCTGATTTAAATAGGCACCCCTTATTTTTAAACAGTGATCACTAGTTCTAGACTCTCCCAGAAGAGGGAACGTCCTTTCCACATCCACTTGGTCAACTCCCCACAGGATCTTATTTGTTTCAATTAAGTCAACTCTGAGAGTCTGGCCTTTCCTCATGAGTGGCTCAGTGATTGGTCCTGCTGCCTCCCAGCGCCAGGGACCCGGGTTGGATTCCACCCTCGGGCGACTGGCTGTGTAGAGTTTGCACGTTCTCCCCAGGTCTGCGAGGTGTTCCTCCAGCTTCCTCCCACAGTCCGAAGGTGTGGAACTTAGGTGGATTGGTCATGCTAAATCATCCTATTGTATCCAAGGATGTGTGGGTCAGCCATCACAAAATGCTAGGTTATGGGGATGGGGATAGGTCAGGGAGGGTCAATGGAAAACCTCATGGAGTAAATGGCCTCTCTCTGTACTGCGGGGATTCGATGATTCAATCACAGCTAAGATCAGATCAGGCTAATGGGGAAGGAATAGGGTGACATTTCAACTTCTGTCCATATAAACTCCCTCCCCAACTCTCAAATAAATGAAGAGAGCACATGCCAGCTTCAGAGTGAAAGCATTGTTTTGAGTGTATGAGCCCCACCTTCAGATTCATAGTGTCCTTACAGTGTGGAAACAGGCCCTTCGGCCCAACACATCCACCCCATTAGTCCAAAGAGGACCCCAGCCAGACCCATCCCCTTATTCCTTTAACCCACCTAGCCTGCACATGGTTGGATGCGAAGGGGCAATTTCCCACGGCCAATCCACCCAGCCTGCGCATCTTTGGACTGTGGGAGGAAACCGGAGCACCCCCACACAGACACAGGGAGAATGTGCAAACTGCACACAGACAGTTACCCAAAGCAGGGATTGAACCTGGGGTCCCTGACGCTGTGAGGCAGCCACTGAGCCACTGCAGTACTCAGGACATTGCCGGGAATGGAGGGTTTGAGAAAGGCTAGATAGGCTGGGACTTTTTAAACTGGAACTTAGGATGTTGAGGGGTCACCTTTAAGAGGTTCATAAAATCATAAGGTGAATGGCAGGTGAATGGTCTTTTCCCGAGGAATGGGGGATCTCAAGACGAGGGTTCTCATTTTTAAGGTGAGAGGGGAAAGATTTAAAAAAGGCATGAGGGGAATTTTTTTTACACAGGGTTCATGTGTGGAATGAACTTCCAGAGGAAGTGGTGAGTGTGGGTACAGTTACAACATTTAAAAGGCATTTGGTTAAGTGCATGAATAAGAAAGGTTTGGAGGAACATGGGCCAGGAGCAGGTAGGTAGGTCTAGCTTAGTTTGGGATTATGTTCAGTGTGGACTGGATGGACCGAAGGGTCTGTTTCTGAGCTGTTTGACTCTATTTCCCTCCCTAAAGAGTGTTAATGATATCAGATAAGACTTTTGAACAATCATTATGTGAATGCTAATACTAAAACCAGCGTTCTAATTTAGTTATTGAGTAAAGACACAGTGTTCCCAGGGTGGGACTTACGTCTAAAGCATCAGCGTCTGGATTACTACCTTAGTGGTGTTACCATTACATCACCATCTGCCTCTAAGTGCACCCTTTATGACTCCAGCAGTAGGGAGACCAGTGCATGTTGTTCGCAATGTTTTGCTTCAACATTTAAGGTAAATGAATGCTACTTAATCTTAGGGAGTGATTGGTAGGTTCTCAAGTCTTAATCTCCTGGATGGACCATCAGAATCACCATCCTACCGGGCACCACAGATCTCTCACTGCAGTTGACCTTGTGATATTGGTGAAGATGACTGCAGTTCAGAGTAACTCCCTTCCTATCACTGACACTCCCTACTGCCTGGTACCTCCTCAGCATAAGTGATGATCAATTTTTGCCTCACAAAGGTCCTGTATGCCCCATCCTACCGACTTCCATTGAGAACAAGCAGGGAAAATCAGGGGACGATTCAATATCATCACTGATAAGGAACCTGACCTCACAGCTCGATCTTTGACCTTGGGGCTTCTGAATATTTTGACTCGAGCTGAAAGGCCCAGCTCGTGGAGACTTTTCCTGTCGCCTGGTATGTTGCTATATTCCCCAAACAACTGGGCTCCTGCAGAGGTCTTCACCACTTGCTCCTGCAGAATGGGGAGTCCAATTCATTGTGGATAACCTCAGCTCGCCCCCAACCAACCCCCTCCCCACCTCCCCCGCCCACCCCAGACCCCAGGAGGACGCTGGTGGCAGCTCAGATTTCTCTCCTAAATTAGCTCCTCGGGCCACATGGGTCAGAGCTTCGAGCAGACTCTGTGAACAGGAGTCCGGGCCTTGGGCTGTACTGTCGTTTACTCAACTTTCTCTCTGAAGAAACCCTAGCCATGGCCATTTTGATGCAGGCCTCAGGCTGTGCATTTCCTGTATTTAGTCTGTCAGACTGCCTCCTTGGGCACAAAGCAATTAGCAGCAAGTGGAGAGGGCATTATGTGTCTCGTAATCAAGGCAATGCAGCAAAATGCTGAGAGACTGCCACATTAACTCTTTCACTGCCGGATAGCAGAATCCTGCAGACTCCCAAATGAGTGCCCCTTTACTCGGGGTGGTAGCAGGGGAAGGGTGGGCAGCCCCCCTTGTGAGTGTTTTTTTTCTCTCATCTATCACGAGGACGGACCTGAGGTGGGGTGGTTGGGGAGGTTCAGCAAAGTGCTTTCCTGATTTAAGGTAACAATGTGTGGAGCCTGATGAACACAGCAGGCCAGGCAGCATCAGAGGAGCAGGAAAGCTGACGATTCGGGTCAAAACTTCCCTGCTCCTAAAACGCTGCTTGGCCTGCTGTGTTCACCCAGCTTCACACCGTATTATCTCGGATTCTCCAGCATCGGCAGTTCCTGCTATCTCTGTCCCGATTTAAGGGATCGACACCATGTCCTCTCAGATCAAGTGCAGCTGCCCCACTGTCGGCCAACAACAACTGGGCATTCATACAGCACCTTTGAGGTAATAACACCTTGAGTCGTAGTCACAAGGCAGCAGGGCGGCACGGTGGCTCAGTGGTTAGCACCGCTGCCTCCCAGCGTCAGGGACCCGGGTTCGATTCCACCCTCGGGCAACTGTCTGTGTAGGGTTTGCACATTCTCTCCGCGTCTGCGCGGGTTTCCTCCCACAGTCCAACCATGTGCAACACATCCTGGCTGTAGGGGTAGGGTAGGGTGGTGGGTCTGGGTGCGATGCTTTTCAGAGGGTTGGTGTAGACTTGATTGGATCAAAGGCCTGTAGTGAGGCAGCAGGCCGAACCACTGAGCCTCCATGCCACTGTAGAAGGTGAATAAGGCATTTGCAACACTTGCTTTTATTGGCCAGTGCATTGAGTACAGAAGTTGAAAGGTCAAGTTGCAGCTGTACAGAACATGGGTTAGGCCACTTTTGAAATGCTGCATTCAGTTTTTGTCTCCCTGCTGTAGGAAAGATGTTTAAAACTTGGAAGGGTTCAGAAGAGATTTACAAGGATATCGCTGGGGTTGGAGGGTTAGAGCTATAGGGAGAAGCTGAATATACTGGGGCTATTTTCCCCTGGAGTGTCAGAGGCTGAAGGGTGACCTTACAGAGGTTTATAAAATCAGGAGGGGCTGAATAGCCAAGACCTTCTTTCCCGGGGTAGGGGAGTCCAAAACTAGAGGGCATAGGTTTCAGGTGAGGGGGGAAAGACTTAGAAGGGCCCTAAGGGGCAATTTATTCACACAGAGGGTGGTGCATGTCTAGAATGACTGCCAGAGGGGGTGGTGGGGGCTGGTACAGTTACAACATTTAAAAGGCATCTGGATAGGGATATGAATTAGGAAGGGTTTAGAGGGATATGGGCCAAATGCTAGCAAAGGGGATTAGAGTAATTTAGGATATCTGCTCACCATGGACGTTGAGAGAAGGGTCTGTTTCCATGCTTGGCATCCCTATGACTCTATGTTCCCTTATTCAAATAATGTTGGCTCTCTAGGCTGCAGGTTTCCCAAAGACACACCCCCTAGACAGCGTAATGTTTTATGTGTAACTTCTAATCTCTGTCTTGCCGCAAAGTGTGTGTTTAAACCAAACGCAATTATTCTACAGCAAACACAGAGAACATTGGAGAAACTCAGCAGGTCTGGGAGTGTCTGTGGAGAGAGAAACAGTGTTAATGTTTCAAGTCTGATATGATTCTTCTTCCAAATAACAAATTTCACATGTCATGTCTTCAAAATGGTGAATAATATCCAGGGGCACTTCATGGAAATGTAGGGAAGACTAAAAACTGGATGGAAAGCCAAAGACAGGGATATTAAGACCAGTTAGCAAAGTCGTGGAGAAAGAAGTGGTTTGTGAAAAAGGAATTTTTTAAAAATTACTTCTTTCATGTGATGTCAGTATTGCTAGCTGAGCCAATGTTCATTGTCCATCTATACTTTTTCTTCGGTCATTCACTGGGCTGAGGGTGTCACTGACTTGGCCCAGCATTTATTGTCCATCCCTAATTGCCCAGAGAGCAGTTAAGAATCAATCATATTGCTGTGGGTCTGGAGTCACACATAGGCCAGACCAGGTAAGGATGGCAGTTTCCTTCCCTAAAGGGCAGTAGTGAGCCAGATGGGATTTTCCAACAATTGACAATGGATTCATGGTCACCATTAGAGTCTTAATTCCAGATTTTTTTGAATTCAAATTTCACCATCTGCCGTGATACGATTCAAACTCAGCCCACACCTGGATCTCTGGATTAACACTCCAGCCATGATGCTGCTAGGCCAACACCTTCCCTGTAATCGGGCTTGGGGAGGTGGTAATGAGTTGCTTTCTTGAACCACTGCAGTGCACCTGCTGCAGAGAGGTCTGTCAGAGAGGGAATGCCAGGATTTGGGTCCAGCAACCCTGAAGGAAAGGCAATATATTTCCAAGTCGGCATGGTGAGTGACTTGAAGGGAAACTTACAGGGGGTGGTGTTCCCATGTATCTGCTGCCCCTTGTCCTTCTAGATGGAAGTGGTCGTGGGTTTGGGAGATACTTCCCCAGAGCAGGTGAGGGAGGTGGAAAGGTGCAGGGATGTAGGGAGGAAATTCAAGGGCATGAGATTTGCATATCAAAGACACAGGCACATTTTTGGTGTGGACTAAGATGGAGCTTGGTGTGGTTAATGATTACTTGCAGGACAGCGTGAGTAGTGAGTGTTTGAAAGGTAGCAGAGGAGGAAGATACAGAAGCAGGGATAAATAAGACCATAGATAGATTTATGCACAAGGCTGAGATTTGTAAACATGAAACAAAGGGAAGCATTGGCTTAGTGGTAATAGCAGCGGACAGTTAACTAAGAAACCTGGATAATATTCCGGGGACCAGGATCCAAACCAATGGCAGATGGTGGAATTGGAACTCAATAAAAATCTGGAGTTAAGAGTCTGATAATGATCATATGTTGGAAAAGACCACCTGGTTCACTAATGTCCCTTTAGAGAAGGAAATGGCCATCCTTACCTGGTCTGGCCTACATGTGACTCCAGTCCCACAGCAATGACTCTTATCTGTCCTCTGGCCAATCAGGGATGGGCAATAAATGCTGGCCTGGCCAGCAATGCCCTCATCCCATGAATGAATAAAGGAAAGTGAGGGAACAGGAGAACAAGGGTCACTGAGGTCATGAAATATGGCCAAAGCTGACTCACTGTGAGATTGGATACAGGCGGCAATGTTTGTATGACATAAGATATACAGAGACAAATGGACCCAAGTAGAAGTGATCAAGGCTAAGGGATCATTAAAGCATGCAGGAGTGTTCTTCCGGGTGCAGCAAGGTGGAAGAGGGTGGTTTTGATAACAGTAAGGATATAGAAAGGAATGTTCAGTTGATGTTAAAGAGCACATTTAACGTTCATGCAGTCCGTCTCAGCCTGAGGCCTAGGCTGAGATAGAATTGTTCTCAAACTCTAAAGACCACTGGGCCGGAAGAAATTGTGACGTCGGCCAGGCAGCGTGGTGGCACTGAGGCTGCGGAGGGACAGGAATGGTGGGGAAATTGAAAAGGTCCAATAGGGAGTCACAAACCAGCCAGGCACCATGCAGTGTGGGAAGCAAAAGAGGATCAGAAGTTGGATCCATTAAGCGGGAGAAAGGAAAGGAAGGTCAAAGAAGGTCACCACTGGAGCTGCTCTGGCTATGATTGGATATAGGGAATGCAGTTTGTGTACTGTCTCATTTTAGAGCCAATTTTATTGATTTATATTTATCAATGTCCCATCAACGTTGTGCTCACAGCGCACGGACTGCAGCAGTTCAAGAAGGCAGCTCACCCCCAACTTCTCAAGGATCAACTAGGGATGGGCAATAAATGCTAGTCCAGCCAGCAATGCCCACACCTCATGAATTTTTAAAAAAAATGTTTACTAACGTACATCCTTCCAGAGAATTACCCCCAGTCACCACTGTACACATGATGGAAAGCCCTCCTTCCCCCTTCGGCCCCTTCGTCTTCTGTTGTCAGGTATCAACTTTGAGGCTCACCTTGGCACTGCCTACAAGACACCAATGTCTGGTTTCATAGTCAGTGTCAGGACTTTCTGAGTAGATTTCTGAACCCCCCAGCATCAGGGTCTGACAGGGTAAGGAGCCCGGAGTGTCCTTTCCCCAGATGAGAACAATCGGAGCTGGAAGGTGGGTTCACCATCCAATTAAGGACAAACAGCTGGCCTTTAATGCTGGAGGACCAATCAATGGCCTGCCTGAGCAGAAGATTTAAGAGCAAGGAGGCTTCAAACTAAGTTCCTTTCAGCTAGACCGTCACTGCGTGGGGTGCAGGGAGACAGGGGCATAGGTCTATAAGGTTGTACGGTAATTGGTGATTGTTCACATAACTAAAGTCATGAGACTTTGCTTTGCTTTCAAGATTTTGTGATTTGAAAATTCAAGATTTTGTGATTTGAAAATTCAAGATTTTGTGATTTGAAAATTCAAGATTGTGGGATTTGAAAATTCAAGATTTTGTGATTTGAAAATTCAAGATTTTGTGATTTGAAAATTCAAGATTGTGGGATTTGAACCACAACCACTTCCATCTACAAGGACAGGGGTAGCAGATACTTGGGAACACCACCCCCTGCAAGTGTCCCTCCAATCCACACACTGTCCTGACTTGCAAATAGATCACCCTTCCTTCACCGTCACTTGTCAAAATCCTGGAACTCCCGCCTTAATGATTCAATTTGATTTGATTTATGTGGTCACGTACCTAAGTACAGTGAAAAGTTTAGTTTTGCAAGTAGTACAGGCAGATCGTAGCAAACAGAGACAGACAGATCATAGGGTGCTTATACAGGGCAAAGCATACAGATAACACTGCCCAGAAGGTACGCAAAGCAAAGTCAACATTCACAAGATCAGCATTATATAAAGTTAGAGAGGTCCATTCAGCAGTCTAATAACAGCAGGGAAGAAATGGTTCTTGAACCTGTTGGTGTGTGTGTTCAAGCCTGACAGAAGAGGTTGGAAGAGATTATAACCAGGGGCTGGGAGCGGTCCTTTATGATGTTGGCAGTTTTTCTCCGACAGGATGCACTGAGCACTGTGGCACACCCTACAGCACATAGACTGCAGCGGTTCAAGTAGGCACCTCACTACCACCTTCTCAAGGGGCAACTAAGTCCGGGCAATAAAATGCTGACACAGCTGGTGATGCCCACATCCCTAAATGATTAAAAATGAACTAGCCCGATGATGTTACCATTACACCATCATCTGACCAACTGCGAAGTCTTTCCTTTGAAGTTGCCCTCTCCTCTCCCATGTTTCTCCAATCCCTGCTGACCAGGTGCGATCTGAAAGACAGGGTCATACAGTCATAGAGATACACAGCAGGAGAGACTTTCAACTTTCCATTTTGGGGGGGGGGGGGCCGCGGGGGGAAGAGATATAGAGCCGGGGTACTGTCACCAGCTGGTAACCTACAGACCCCGGCTAACCTACAGGGACTGAAATCGCGCTACTGACGCTTGTGAAAATTAAATTCTAATAGCAACATCTGAAATAGAAAGCGAGCATCAGTAATAATGATTAAGGAACTAGTGTGTGTAAAGTTTAGTGTAAAAATTGTCCTTAAAAACCCATCTGTCCTTCAGGGATGGAAATCTGCCATCCTTACCTGGTCTAGCCTACTTGTGAGTGCAGGCCCAAAGCAATAGGGTTGATACCTAACTGTCCTCTGAAATGGCCTGAGTCAGCCACTCATTTTAGGGGCAATTAGGGATGGGTGACTAACCCAAGCCTTGTTAGTAATGTAAGGAAATCACCTGGTTCCCTAGCTTGCTCAGTAGCACCATATGCAACACAATTTATCAGATTTTGCTCCTAATTAATTGGTTTTGGGATCTTGCTGTGAGTACATTGCTTGCTAAGAATTGAGAGTGAACTGTACTGGGCTGCACTGAGAGGCTGGAGGTGCTACCCTGTAAATGTGTATCTTCTTTATTAAAGTTATTGGCCGTCCATAGCTGGTCTCGTGGCTCAGCGGTAGAGCTCCTACCTCTGGGATAGAGGGTCCAGGTTGCACCTCAAGCTGTGATGATCACGGGGAGGCAGTGGTCTAGTGGTATTGTGGCTGGACTGTTAATCCAGAGACCCAGATAATGTTCCAGGGACCCGGGTTTGAATCCCGCCAAGGCAGAGTGGAATTTGAATTCAATAAAATATCTGGAATTAACAATCTGATGATGACTGTGAATCCATTGTCGAGTGTTGGGATAAACCCATCTGGTTCACTAACGTCCTTAGGGAAGGAAATTGACATCCTTAATTGGTCTGGCCTACATGTGACTCCAGACCCACAGCAATGTAGTTCACTCTGAACTGCCCTCTGGGCAATTAGGGATGGGCAATGAATGCTGCCTGGCCAGTGACACCCTCATCCAATAAATGAATAAGAAGGTCCGTGTCAAAGCAGATTGGCTTGAAGAGAAAATAATTTGCCTGAAACATGTGACTACTGAGAACTGAGGTCAGATAAAACAGGTGGAGTTTATTGAAGATAATAAAATGTGGAGCTGGATGAACACAGCAGGCCAAGCAGCATCTCAGGAGCACAAAAGCTGACGTTTCGGGCCTAGACCCTTCATCAGAGAGGGGGATGGGGGGAGGGGACTGGAATAAATAGGGAGAGAGGGGGAGGCGGACCGAAGATGGAGAGTAAAGAAGATAGGTGGAAATGGTTTGCGACTGGGAGGTGCAGTTGTTTGTTGCGAACTGAGCGGAGGTGTTCTGCAAAGCGGTCCCCAAGCCTCCGCTTGGTTTCCCCAATGTAGAGAAAGCCGCACCGGGTACAGTGGATGCAGTATACCACATTGGCAGATGTGCAGGTGAACCTCTGCTTAATGTGGAATGTCATCTTGGGGCCTGGGATGGGGGTGAGGGAGGAGGTGTGGGGACAAGTGTAGCATTTCCTGCGGTTGCAGGGGAAGGTGCCGGGTGTGGTGGGGTTGGAGGGCAGTGTGGAGCGAACAAGGGAGTCACGGAGAGAGTGGTCTCTCCGGAAAGCAGACAGGAGTGGGGATGGAAAAATGTCTTGGGTGGTGGGGTCGGATTGTAAATGGCGGAAGTGTCGGAGGATAATGCGTTGTATCCGGAGGTTGGTAGGGTGGTGTGTGAGAACGAGGGGGATCCTCTTGGGGCGGTTGTGGCGGGGGCGGGGTGTGAGGGATGTGTCGCGGGAAATGCGGGAGACGCGGTCAAGGGCGTTCTCAATCACCGTGGGGGGGAAGTTGCGGTCCTTAAAGAACTTGGACATCTGGGATGTGCGGGAGTGGAATGTCTTATCGTGGGAGCAGATGCGGCGGAGGCGGAGGAATTGGGAATAGGGGATGGAATTTTTGCAGGAGGGTGGGTGGGAGGAGGTGTACACCTCCTCCCACCCACCCTCCTGCAAAAATTCCATCCCCTATTCCCAATTCCTCCGCCTCCGCCGCATCTGCTCCCACGATAAGACATTCCACTCCCGCACATCCCAGATGTCCAAGTTCTTTAAGGACCGCAACTTCCCCCCCACGGTGATTGAGAACGCCCTTGACCGCGTCTCCCGCATTTCCCGCGACACATCCCTCACACCCCGCCCCCGCCACAACCGCCCCAAGAGGATCCCCCTCGTTCTCACACACCACCCTACCAACCTCCGGATACAACGCATTATCCTCCGACACTTCCGCCATTTACAATCCGACCCCACCACCCAAGACATTTTTCCATCCCCACCCCTGTCTGCTTTCCGGAGAGACCACTCTCTCCGTGACTCCCTTGTTCGCTCCACACTGCCCTCCAACCCCACCACACCCGGCACCTTCCCCTGCAACCGCAGGAAATGCTACACTTGTCCCCACACCTCCTCCCTCACCCCCATCCCAGGCCCCAAGATGACATTCCACATTAAGCAGAGGTTCACCTGCACATCTGCCAATGTGGTATACTGCATCCACTGTACCCGGTGCGGCTTTCTCTACATTGGGGAAACCAAGCGGAGGCTTGGGGACCGCTTTGCAGAACACCTCCGCTCAGTTCGCAACAAACAACTGCACCTCCCAGTCGCAAACCATTTCCGCCTATCTTCTTTACTCTCCATCTTCGGTCCGCCTCCCCCTCTCTCCCTATTTATTCCAGTCCCCTCCCCCCATCCCCCTCTCTGATGAAGGGTCTAGGCCCGAAACGTCAGCTTTTGTGCTCCTGAGATGCTGCTTGGCCTGCTGTGTTCATCCAGCTCCACATTTTATTATCTTGGAATCTCCAGCATCTGCAGTTCCCATTATCTCTGGAGTTTATTGAAAGCGACTTTGGCCGATTTCATTTTCTCCTCAGCCAGGAGCATTCAGCTTCCCTGGGCTCAGCTCCGTGAGCAGTTTCAGGACTCCCCTTATCACTCTAAATAAAGGTACTTGGCAGGTAGTGAATAACGATCCAAAGCATTCAAATCATCTGCGTTTGATTAGTCACTTTGTAGGCCCCTAATTACTGAAAATTGGGTAATGACCATTTTTGTCTGGGGTAGGCCTCAGCATCCAGAAATTACTGGAGAGCAATGGGTTGCGGCGTACCTGTGTTTGTGTTACAGAATTCCCATCGGAAATCAACAGGGACTTTGAATTTCAGGCCTGAGAAAGATAGGCGCCATGCTCGAAGTTCAAGAATAAGAGAAATCAAAGTTGTCGTGCTTAGTTTTGGCAGAGTCTGACTGACAGTGACCCCTTAGGCCAATAGAGAAAGCAGAAACCAACAGCACACCAGGCCCCTTCGATTTTAGTCTCACAGTCGGACACAGATGTCCCCCTATTGTTTTTAAAATGAAGCTTTAATTTGGTAAATAGGAGTGTACAGGACCGGTATTGGACTGAAGCTGCGACCCGGAGGGCCGTTTGAGCCGAAATCCTCATCCCGTTTCCTAAATAAAATAAAATTGCTTGAACATATGCGTTTTAGAAGCCTCTACCTGCAGGGTTATGGCCCAAAATGGAACATGTTCCTGAAGGCGGGTGTGGGGGGCTGTTGGCTAAGGGAATTGGGGGTACACTTTAGCCAACTAGAGTGGCAGGGGAATAGGGCTCCAACCGCTACAGGCCAGATTGCAAAGGCCCTCTCTTTGCTTAGCTCAGTACATTAGCGGAGCACTGTGGAGGGAAGCAAACACCTCCGCAAACAACTGTAAAAAAAAATTGGTCTTAAAATTACTCCATTTTGAGTGCCCTCTCCCTCACTCAGATGCCAAGGCAGGGTCCTGCTGCTGTTTTCAAGCTCATGCCAAGGCCTCTGCCCATCCATCCATCTTCCGCAGCCTGTCATCTTGGACAACAGGGCCACAGACTGGGATTTTTCATTAACCATCCCCACAAATCACCACATTGGAGTCTGACAGCAAGGGTCGGAGCCCACAGGGAAAGTCCTGCCCCTGAACATTAGCTAACAGCCCTCTCCTTTCCATTAACACAGGCACATCCTATTGGACAGCCTGATAGCTCAGTGGTTAGCACTGCTGCCTCAAGGCACTACGGACCCAGCTTCGATTCCACCCTCAGGAGTGTGTGGAGTTTACACATTCTCCTTGCATCTGTGTGGGTTTCCTCCGGGTACTCCAGTTTCTTCCCACAGTCCAAAGATGTGCAGGCTAGGGTGGATTGGCCGTGCTAAATTACCTGTGGTGTCCTGGGAAGTGCAGGCTAGGTGGGCTAGCCATGGGAAATGCAAGGTTAGAGGGGTAGCGTGCTTGGGTGGGACTTGTGGACAGTGTGGACTTATTGGGTCAAATGGCCTGTTTTCATTCTGCAGGAATTCTGTGAACTGCAAATGTGGTAGCAGCGAGCTGTATATCTGCAAGATGCAACTCAGCAAGGCTCTTTAGACAAACTCACACCATTTCCATCTAGAAGAGCAAGGAGAGAAGATTACATAGGGAACACCCCACTTCGGGCTCACCAGCCTAACATCTCGCTGGCGCTCTGTGGGTGTAAAATGATTGAATGGCTCAACAAGGCAGCTCTAAAGTTTTGAGAAGATTTAAGGCTCGGGTTGTGGACATTTTGTCTCCCCGCCAGGTCACATCATCAGTGCACCTCCAGTGAAGCGTCAGCATTCTGTCCCGGAGATAACAGGAGCTGCAGATGCTGGAGAATCCGAGATAACAAGGTGTGGAGCTGGATGAACACAGCAGCCAGCAGCATCAGAGGAGCAGGAAAGCTGACGTTTCGGGCCTAGACCCTTCATCAGAAAAGCATTTCAGAAATAAAATGCTTTTCTGATAAAGGGTCTAGGCCCAAAACATCAGCTTTCCTGCTCCTCTGATGCTGCTTGGCCTGCTGTGTTCATCCAGCTCCACACCTTGTTATCTCTAGTGTTCTATCCCGCTTGTTATTTATATGTCTTGGTTTACAGGAGTGGCTGGTCTTACTTCTGGTTCTGGAAAACAGAACAGTGGGACAGAACATCGATGCTTCAGCAGAGGTGTACTGACAGTGATATATCGAGCAGGGTGACAAAGCATCTGCAAACAAACACATGGGTTCAGCGAGCAAGAAGGCATCTCACCGCCGGCTTCTTAAGGGGCAAGTAGGGATGGGCAGTAAATGCTGAGCCCAGCCAGAGACATCCATTGGCTGTAAATGAACATAAAAGAAGGTGCTTTGAAAATGTTATCACTGTGGTGACTGAGAAAACACATCAGCCAATGTATACCCAGTGAGCTCCCGGCAACAGCAACAGTCCTTGAGAGGCAGACAACACCAGGGAGATCTCCCTGTATTCTGTCCAATAGCACCACGGGATTTTTAATTTTTATCTCCAAGCTGGAAGGCAGTGCCTCCCACCTTGCAGCTCCTTCACCTCCACTTCCATCCCTGGGTTTTCTGTAGGTAGGTGCAAAGTGGATGGGCCAAAGGGACTCCTCTCCCATGTGCAACTAACTCTGTGATAGAATCATAGAATCCCTGCAGTGTGGAAAGAGGCCGTTCAGCCTGCACCAACCTTGAGAGCATCCCAGCTCCATAACCCTGCATTCCACATGGCTAATCCACCTAGCCTATACAAATTAAGCGCAGACAATCCACCCTAACCAGCACATCTTTGGACTGGGGGAGGAAACCGGAGCAAACCCACGCAGACACGGGGAGAATGTGCAAACTCCCCTCAGACAATTTCCCGAGGGTGGAATCAAACCCGGATCGCTGAGCCACCGTGTCACCCTTAACAACCTGCACTCTTTTACAATATAAACAGTTTAAAGAGGCCATGGTGGGGCACCAGCTGACTTCTATATTCATTGCCAAGTTTCTAAATCCGACCATCACCCATCTCAGCCCCAGTATTTTCCAGCAGCCCATATTTGAGAGCCTTAATATTTTGATTTTTTAAGATTAGGTGTCAAATTGTATTTTTGTGGAGATTTCTCAGTCAAGAATCTTCAGTGTGTTAAATTAGGAGCATTGAGCACAATATAAAATTACTTAAGAGTATTATACTGAATGTAAAATTATTGGCTTTTCATTGACAAACTGAGAACACTTAACGGATCAGTCAAGCAGGATGCAACTAAGTCAGAAATCGCATAATTCTCCTCTCGTGATGGGGCTGTTGAGTATGGGCCATGCAGTCAGGAGTAAAATCACTCAACAACAATTCACCACAGAATAAAATTGCAGGAAATGCTGCAGCAAGCAAGCAGAAAGATCAGGTTCTGAGATTTCCAGTTAATCTTCATGTCTCAGGTATTCACTTACGTGGAATTGGCTGTATCTGTACTGGAGCATCTCCGGGGATTAAAACCAGCTCACTGGGTCATTAGCTTAGATTTAAAAATGTATTCCAATGATTACAGCACTGATTTGAACAAGCTACCCTGCAGATATTGAGCATTTAATGGCTCTTTAATCATGCGCACTTTTTGAAGCACCTATTATTTCCATGTTTTGTCTCATCCAATTGTTCCATTAAAAATTATTTACGCTAATGTCTAACATTCATAGAGCCTATAAGCACCATGGCTGCATGTGTCCAAAAGTGTATGTGTCCCCTTTCCAGCCCAGCACACGTATGGCTCACTGGTGAATGTGTGTGTGTGTGTGTGTGTGTGTGTGTGTGTGTGTGTGTGTGTGTGTGAGTGTGTGTGTGTGTGAGTTTGTGTGTCTGTCTATGTGTGTGTGAGTGTATGTGTGTTTGGGTGTGTGTATGTATGTGAGTGTGTGTGTGTGTGTGTGTGTGTGTGTGTGTGTGTGTGTATGTGTGAGTGTGTGTGTGTGTGTGTGTGTGAGTTTGTGTGTCTGTCTATGTGTGTGTGAGTGTATGTGTGTTTGGGTGTGTGTATGTATGTGAGTGTGTGTGTGTGTGTGTGTGTGTGTGTGAGTGTGTGTGTGTGTGTGTGAGTTTGTGTGTCTGTCTATGTGTGTGTGAGTGTGTGTGTGTGTGTGTGTGTGAGTGTGTGTGTGTGTTAGTTTGTGTGTCTGTCTATGTATGTGTGAGTGTGTGTGTGTGTGTGTGTGTGTGTGTGAGTGTGTGTGTGTGTGTTAGTTTGTGTGTCTGTCTATGTGTGTGTGAGTTTATGTGTGTTTGGGTGTGTGTATGCATGTGAGTGTGTGTGTGCCTGTGTGTCTGTATCTGTGTCGATGTGTGTGTGTCTGTCTGTCTGTCTATGTGTGTGAGTGTGTGTGTGTGTGTGTTTGGGTGTGTGTCTGTCTGTCTCTCTTTCTTGTGTGTGTGTGTGTGTGTGTGTGTGTATGTGTGTGTGTGTGTCTATCTGTCTGTCTATGTGTGTGTGTGTTTGGGTGTGTGTCTATGTCTGTCTGTGTGTGTGTGTGTGAGTGTGTCTGTCTGTCTGTCTATGTGTGTGTATGTGTGTGTTTGTACTCGTGGGTGTATCCACCAGAGCTCCATTTTGAGGAATGCAAGACAAGTCATACCCATGTGCATTACTTTTCAAATTTTACGGTCTCTTCAGACATCACAGTGTACACTGAGTGGATGAATCCACGTCTACATTTATTTGTCTGTATCTTTGCGGGTGTCTGTATTTGTGTATATATGTCTGTTTCTCTGTATAACTATATGTACATGATCTGTCTATCTACATCCACGTCTGGGCAGTGTGTCTGCATAGCTGTCTGTATGTCTGTCTGACTGTATATGTATTTGTTGGCCTCCATCCCTACCTGGGCCATGTGTCCGTATGTCTGTGTGTGTTTATGTATCTCTCTCTCTCTCTCTCTCTCTCTCTCCTTCTCTGTGCTGGTAATTATTCTTAAGAGCATTTTAATAAATAGCAAATGCTACATCTCTGTAATAAGCCCGTAAATGGTGAAAGTACACAGTACTGCTTTCAGAGCTCAAAAGAGGAAATGCCAGTTGACGATTTGGTTTGAGGCCCATCATCAGGTCTGGAATGAGACTCTAATTCTGTATCGCTGTTCAAGCGGGAGGCACGTATAAATATCTGATGCGCACTTCCACAATGGAGCATGTAGGGGTTTCCAAAAATAAGTACCAGCGTTACAGCCAATAGATGACAGTCATTGCAAAAGCAAATCCTATCATGCAGTATCTTAATTGCGTGCTAATGATATCTTGTCAGAATTGGAGGAGGCTGCACAATTTTTCATCAACTGTCTGTTCGCAACTTCATCTTACAACAATAATCAATGTTCAGCCAGCAAGTACATAAAGTGTGCAGGAGGGCACACTCTTTGAGGCGACTACTGATTTTAGTCTTGGCTAATTCTCCCATGAAGAGGATCCCGGGCAAAATGAACAAAGCTGGGATTTATTGCTGTTTGCTCTCTGTTCCTCTCATGTGAAGAGAAAGCTCAAAATATTAAGCACTGCTGCCCTCACTGAGGGATTTATGTTGAAGGACAGAGAGTTGTACTGTACAGAGCCCAGCAACATGAGGGGTGCTGAGTATCCCATGTAAAGGGAATGGGGTCGTGCTTGTTAGATTATCTTGGTCTATCCCTGGATGATAATGAACTTCATCACCGTGTCCTATTTTTGAGGAGAAATTTTGTGAAAGTGGAATTTGAATTCAATAAGAAAATCCTGGAATCAGGATGAAGATTGAAATGACTCCACAGAGGCTGGTATCTCGTCACCCTTTATTTAAACACATTGTATATGACATTGACCCAATTAGCTCAGAGTTGGTTTTCAGAGGGAACAGACCCCTGAGACTTCTGTTTATCTCTGTCAAACAGGGCTCCCTGATTGGACCTGGTTACCAGCCCCAGTCAAGGAACTCATATTCTACGACATCCACCTTGCTGACCTTGTTACAATAGTGATAACTGCTGCCAATTGTCAGAAAAACCCATCTGGCTCACTATCGTCCTTTGGGGAAGGAAATCTGCCATCCTTACCTGGTCCTTTTACATGTGACTCCAGACCCACAGCAATGTGGTTGACTCTTAACTGGCTTCTAGGCAATTAGAGATGAGCAGCAAATGCTGGCCTGGATAGTGACACTATTATGAAATGAATGAATAAAAAGGAAGAAGATTATCTTGCATATTCTTGACTAAAATACTTGTGCCATTTCCAGATGGTTAGCAAGTGAATTTTAACATAAGCATAGCAAATGGAGAGCAATGGGTAAGTGTTGAGGTAGAATGGGCAGTGCCCCTACCCCTGAACTGGAAGTCACTTGGTTCAAGTCCCACATTCTTCAGGGTGTTAATTTTGAATTGAGTCGCTGGTTATCTCAGTGCAAATCAGTGATACATCCAAATTCGGTTTATTTAGATGTCTTAAAACACTGTTGTGGAGGTGCCAGTGTTGGACAGGAACGGACAAGGTCAGGAGTCACATGATACCCGGTTAGATGCCTGATATTTGAAATCACAAGTGAAGTGATTCAAAATGATTTCAAATAAACGTGTTGAGTGTTATCATGTAACTTCTGACCTTAAAACAATGCGAGAGAGCTTTCAATTCACACACACTCCTATCCATTTCTGAAACGGTCTAGGTTCCTGCTCCTCTGATGCTGCTTGGCCTGCTGTGTTCATCCAGCTCTACGCCTTGTTATCTCAGATTCCCCAGCATCTGCAGTTCCTACTATCTCTCCTTATCCAGGAGTGACGTACCTCCTCCCTCTCTCTGGAATTTTCTTTGCGGGGCTTGTGAGGCTGTCATTTGTCTCAATGGCTCCACCCAGAGGCTAAAGCAATCAAGTACTGGACAGGGTCTGTGATCAGACAAGACTTGATCACACATTACACTGGGATTGTTGATCATGGGAGGTGAGTTGGTGATAGAGTCCAATGAGTTAATCATCAGCTGAGGAATCCTGCACCATATTCCCCAAAGGCAAAAAATGTTGCACACCAAACCAAATAAAAAGGGCGGGCATCATTCGACAAAAACAGACTGTGAAACTCAATGACCGCAAGTCTCCACATCCTCCAAGTTGGACCACAATAGGTGACAATGGGAACTGCAGATGCTGGAGAATACAAGATAACAAAATGTGAGGCTGGATGAACACAGCAGGCCCATCCGCCCAGCTGAACTCGCCCTCACCCTCAACAACTTCTCTTTCGATTCCTCCCACTTCCTACAGACTAAGGGGGTGGCCATGGGCACCCGCATGGGCCCCAGCTATGCCTGTCTCTTTGTAGGTTATGTGGAACAGTCCCTCTTCCACACCTACACAGGCCCCAAACCCCACCTCTTCCTCCGTTACATTGATGACTGTATTGGCGCCACCTCTTGCTCCCCAGAGGAGCTCGAACAGTTCATCCACTTCACCAACACCTTCCACCCCAACCTTCAGTTCACCTGGGCCATCTCCAGCACATCCCTCACCTTCCTGGACCTCTCAGTCTCCATCTCAGGCAACCAGCTTGTAATTGATGTCCATTTCAAGCCCACCGACTCCCACAGCTACCTAGAATAC
Organism: Stegostoma tigrinum; assembly: GCF_030684315.1. NCBI lineage: Eukaryota > Metazoa > Chordata > Chondrichthyes > Orectolobiformes > Stegostomatidae > Stegostoma > Stegostoma tigrinum. The sequence goes on from NC_081392.1 coordinate 6,541,461, forward strand.
ACCTCCTCCCACCCACCCTCCTGCAAAAATTCCATCCCCTATTCCCAATTCCTCCGCCTCCACCGCATCTGCTCCCACGATGAGGCATTCCACTCCCGCACATCCCAGATGTCCAAGTTCTTCAAAGACCGCAACTTTCCCCCCACAGTGGTCGAGAACGCCCTTGACCGCGTCTCCCGCATTTCCCGCAACACATCCCTCACAGCCCGCCCCCGCCACAACCACCCAAAGAGGATCCCCCTCGTTCTCACACACCACCCAACCAACCTCCGGATACAACGCATCATCCTCCGACACTTCCGCCATCTACAATCTGACCCCACCACCCAAGACATTTTTCCATCCCCACCCTTGTCTGCTTTCCGGAGAGACCACTCTCTCCGTGACTCCCTTGTTCACTCCACACTGCCCTCCAACCCCAACACACCCGGCACCTTCCCCTGCAACCGCAGGAAATGCTACACTTGCCCCCACACCTCCTCCCTCACCCCTATCCCAGGCCCCAAGATGACTTTCCATATTAAGCAGAAGTTCACCTGCACATCTGCCAATGTGGTATACTGTATCCATTGTACCCGGTGTGGCTTCCTCTACATTGGGGAAACCAAGTGGAGGCTTGGGGACCGCTTTGCAGAACACCTCCGCTCGGTTCGCAATAAACAACTGCACCTCCCAGTCGCAAACCATTTCCACTCCCCCTCCCATTCTTTAGATGACATGTCCATCATGGGCCTCCTGCAGTGCCACAATGATGCCACCCGAAGTTTGCAGGAACAGCAACTCATATTCCGCTTGAGAACCCTGCAGCCCAATGGTATCATGTGGACTTCACCAGCTTCAAAATCTTCCCTTCCCCCACCGCATCCCAAAACCAGCCCAATTTATCCCCTCCCCCCACTGCACCACACAACCAGCCCAGCTCTTCCCCTCCACCCACTGCATCCCAAACCAGTCCAGCCTGTCTCTGCCTCCCTAACCTGTTCTTCCTCTCACCCATCCCTTCCTCCCACCCCAAGCCGTACCTCCATCTCCTACCTACTAACCTCACCCCACCTCCTTGACCTGTCCGTCTTCCCTGGACTGACCTATCCCCTCCCTACATCCCCACCTATACTCTCCTCTCCACCTATCTTCTTTTCCCTCCATCTTCTATCCGCCTCCCCCTCTCTCCCTATTTATTCCAGAACCCTCACCCCATCCCCCTCTCTGATGAAGGGTCTAGGCCCGAAACGTCAGCTTTTGTGCTCCTGAGATGCTGCTGGGCCTGCTGTGTTCATCCAGCCTCACATTTTATTATCTTGGACCACAATAGGTGTCTCATTGTGTTGCAGGTTTCAAGCCTCTGTGGCAGTAATACAGCCAGCAGGATCCCAGAGCATCACGCCACCAGCATTCATGTTCATCCTGGGCAGATGATCCATGTTTCACAGAGATTCCCAGGATTCCTAATGCCAAGGGATCGAGCTCAGTGTAAAGGGAGGAGATCCTGGAGAGTGTCATTGTTCTCACATCTGGATTCGAAACTCGCCTGTGTGCAGTTTGCATATTCTCCCCATGTCTGGGTTTCCTCCCACAGTCTAAAGATGCACAGGTTTTCAAGTCTCACCTCCTCCTATGCCCACCGCAGGCACTAAATTCCTGCTCAGTGTTTAATCCCATCGTTCACTTTGGAATTAGTTGCAGAGACTAATTCTCTGACCAGTGGGCAAGGCCACTGCTGTGAGCATAACATCCAACTGGGATCAAACCAAAACTGATGCTCAGGTTGACAAAGGTAACTATGAAAAGACTAAAAGTTCAGAAATGTCATGTAAATATAATAATCTGATCAAAAGCAAACCCGATTTTCCTTAAGGACAGAAACTATATTGTGGTAACATCATGAAGGCTTGATCTTCCAGTTTCTGTTAGCATATGAGTTAGGAGCAGGCCATTCGATCATTGAGCCTGATTCTGCTGTCTGAAAAAAGATAATGGTTAATTTGATTGTGGGCCTTAAACCCATTTTCCGATCTCCTTTCTGACTCCCATTGCTAATCGAAAACCTACCTAGTTCTGCCTTAAAAATATTCAATGACCCTGCCTCCAATGCTCTCTGGGGAACAGGTTTCCACTGATTCTGTTCTGAGGATGGGTGCCGAAATGTTAACTCTGATTTCCCCTCACAAGTGCTGCCAAACCTGCTGCGCTTTTCCAACAATTTCTGTTTTTTGTTTCTGATTTCCAGTGTCCGCAGTTCTTTCAGTTTTTTCTTGGTATCCTTGAACCAGTTTAGACCATAAGACCATACAACATAGGAGTGGAAGTAAGGCTATTCGGCCCATCAAGTTCACTCCGCCATTTAAATCATGGCTGATGGGCATTTCAACTCCACATCCCTGCACTCTCCCCGTAGCTCTTGATTCCTTCTGAGATCAAGAATTTGTCGATCTCTGCCTTGAAGGTATCCAACGTCCTGGCCTCCACTGCATTCCGTGGCAATGAATTCCACAAGCCCACCACTCTTTAATTAGCTTCTGACTCAGTGGCATGTGTGTGCTGACAAAACAGAATGGGTGGTGCGGTGGCTCAGCGGTTAGCGCTGCTGCCTCACAGCGCCAGGGACTTGGTTCAATTTCAGCCTCAGGCAATCGCCTGTGTGCAGTTTGCATATTCTCCCCATGTCTGGGTTTCCTCCCACAGTCTAAAGATGCACAGGTTAGGTGGATCAGCCATGCTAAATTGCCCATAGTGCTCAGGGAGGTGGAGGGTGGGTGAGTTAGTCATGGGAAATGATAGGGAAGGGGGCTGGATGTGAATGGGATGCTCTTTGAAGGGTTGTTATGGGCTGAATGTCCTGCTTCTACATGATAGAAATTCTATGAAGTTAATCTTGGAAGTCCATATCAGCATAGTAGCCCAATGATATTGTTCTCAAGTACACTCTGGGGCAGTTATGTGGTTAAAGAAACGAAGTAGGCAAGCTTGAGTGAAATGTTGAGAGGCCAGCATTATTAAATGTCTTTATTCAGCAATTTTATAAAGTATCAATGTATCAAATACGTAGTTGCAAACTTCGAAATGGCTTTTCATTGACATTTTCTTTGACAACACCGTTTGAATCTGCAGCCTCTACCATCTAGAAGGTAGATACATGGGAAAACCAGCCCCTGCAAGCTCCCCTCCGAGCGACTCACCATCCTGACTTAGAAATATATCGCTGTTCCTTCCGCTTCACTGGATCAAAACCCTGGAATACCCGACCGGTCCATGTTCTGAGCAACTATACAGCTCAGGGACTGCAGGCTTCCAGGAAGGCAGCTCACCACCACTTTCCGCACTTTCAAGTGTGGAAAATACTAGTGATGCCCACATCTCATAAATTGGCTGCATGACGAATGAAACTTAAACACCCTTTCCTGGACAAGGTGGAAGTTCGCATCAATTGTGAGTTGAGTCCCTGAATAAAAAAAGGTGGCAGATAGGTTTTGGAATGTATCCTGGGGTCATGTGATATGGAGTCACTGTGGCATCAGCCTGAGCGCGCGCGTGCGCACACACACACACACACACACACACACACACACACACACACACACACACACACACACACAGTCAACTGTGTAAACAAAGGTCACAACCCCAGGCCTTCTCGGTTCTCTCCTGAGGTTAGGCCTTGTCCCCAACAATCAAACAATTCAAGTCTCTGATTGGTAAGAGAAGCAGGCAGCTTAGCTGCTGTCTGGCTGTCATCTGGGGCTCCTGATGGGTTGAGAATTTCAACAAAATAGGGATTGATTGCTACAATTAAAGGCTGTTGAAGTGTTGTGTAAAAATAGAACAATGGGGCCCTTTTAAACAGTGTTTATTTCACCCTTGCCTGCATAAAGTGGGGAAATCATACCAGCAATAGCTTTGTGGTCTGATCAGTGTGTAAAGAAATTAATTCCTCATTATTTTAATTCAAGCATCTTTTATCTTCCATTGATCTCTGACATTGCTATGCTGAGGCAGAGAACGCTGCCAGGATAAGTGCTTATGATGGGGATGGCCCCTTCAGCTGTCTTCTTGCTGCTTTATTGCTGAGTGAAGGGTTATGGTTCAACAGTGTAGGCCATGAGTGGAGATAGAAAGCCTAGGAATGTAGTTAAAATCAGCCACAATTAGTTGGATATGGAGTTTTATTTTAGGTGTCACCTGCAGCTAAGTATTGAGTGCACAGGATACAGTAATGGTGGGATCTGTGGCACAGGGGTAGTGTGCCTATCTCTAGGCCAGGAGGTGCGTAACATGTCTGAGAAGGCTGACTAAGAAATGTTGCCAGAAAAAGTCCTGGTTCCTGAAAATACTCCAATTGTAATGCCAATGACTTGACACTCCAGAACTAGCCTCAGCCCCCTCAGCCAAACTGTTCCAATACCGAGATACTGTTCCAGTCCGAAGCTGCGCTCGGTGGGTGTATTGGCCATGCTAAATTGTCCAGGGATGTGCAGGCTGGGTGGTTTGACCATGGTAAATTCAGGGTTGCAGGGATAGGGTAGGGGGCTGGGTCCTGGTGGGATGTATTTCAGACGGTCGTGTGGGCTCAACGGGCTGAATGGCCTGCTTCTGCACTGTAGGGAATCTATGATTCTACATCTACAACAAGGACGTTTACCAGGCAAATTGGAAATTATCCAAGTGTGTGCAAAAGCCAGGACATTCATGTCCTTTAAACCTGCTGTCCCTAGCCAGTCTGGCTCACACATGACTCCATATACGCAGCAATGTGCCTGACGTCCGAACACCTCTCTGGAATGGTCCAGTAAATCACTCTGTTCAACAGGCAATCAGAGATGGACAACAAATTGTAGCAATCAATCCCTATTTTGTTGAAATTCTGAACCCATCAAGAGCCCCAGATAGTAGGAACTGCAGATGCTGGAGAATCTGAGATAACAAGGTGTAGAGCTGGATGAACACAGCAGGCCAAGCAGCATCAGAGGAGCAGGAAAGCTGATGTTTCGGGCCGAGACCCTTTGGCCTGAAACGTCAGCCTTCCTGCTCCTCTGATGCTGCTTGGTCTGCTGTGTTCATCCAGCTCCACATCCTGCTATCTCAGCGCCCCAGATGACAGCCAGACAGCAGCTAAGCTGCCTGCTTCTCTTACCAATCAGAGACTTGAATTGTTCGATTGCTGGGGACAAGGCCTAACCTCAGGAGAGAACCGAGAAGGCCTGGGGTTGTGATCAGAGATGATGGGAACTGCAGATGCTGGAGAATCCAAGATTACAAAGTGTGGAGCTGGATGAACACAGCAGGACAAGCAGCATCAGAGGAGCACAAAAGCTGACGTTTAGGACCTGGATCCTTCATCTGAAAAGGGGAATAGGGAGAGGATTCTGAAATAAATAAGGAGAGTGGGGGAGGCGGTCTAGGCCCAAAACGTCAGCTTTTGCGCTCCTAAGATGCTGCTTGGCCTGCTGTGTTCATCCAGCTCCACACTTTGTTATCTCAGACTGGGGTTATGACCTTTGCTTACGCGGTTGAATGTGTGTTTGTACCATGCCAGCTACACTCACAGCCCACCTAAAGTACAAAAATATATTACCTTGCCAGCCAACTCCTGAGCACCTGTGAAATGATGGAGCAACTCATTGACATTGCTATTAAATGGCATTAACTCAACTGTAATCATGAGTTATTCAGCTGAATGCCCAGGATGGGCTGAATGGTCCAGTTCTGCATTGTAACCATTTTACAGTTCAAATTTTACCGCCCAGTAAAGTTTGCACTGAGTAATGGGAGTCCAATTCTGAGTAAATCGTAAATATTTTGAATCAATCTGTTTGGAGATCCTACTACACATCTCTAGTGCAGATGGGACTCAAACCTGGTCTTCCTGGCCCAGAGGTAGAGACACTACCATAGTCCCTATGAGTAATTCACACGATGATAGCTGGTGGCCTTTACCATCAATTCGCAAAATCTGCGATTGAAAGAAAGTCTTAGTAACAGCGACCATGATAATATCATCAATTGCTCTAAAATCCCATCTAGTTCACCCATTCCCTTTTGGAGGGAAATCTGCTGTCCTTACTCAGTCTGGCCTCTTGTGACTCCAGACACATTGCAACGTGGTTCATTGTTGGGTGCCCTCTGAAATGGTTTAGTGAACCATAGAGTCCTAGGGCAATTATGGATGGGCACCAAATGCTGATCCTGGCAGTGATGCCCACATCCCGTGAAAGTGTAAAGGTTGAATATAAGGTCAAAGGCTTTGAATAGAATTGAAGCTTTGTCCAAAGAGGACAATTGATCACACCAAAGGTCATGAAGAAAGGACAGGACAATGGACATGAGAAGTGTTGGATTGGCCATGGTCCTATTTAAGCAAGCTTGAGGGGCTGAATGGCCTACTCCTGTTGCTGTTTCTTACGGTCTTATACGATCAAACAATCCTCTTGTTGTTCTGTAGGTTAGGAGAGGAAAAAATCTCGACTAAATTTGTCATGTTTAGCGTATCTGCTTTGTTCAAGGGTACCCAACAGGTATTCCCACTGAATTCAACAACAAGTTCAAATATTTGAATATGACCTCCCTAGCCCTCCTTAGCAAGCACAGGCTGCCAGATATGGATTGAAGGAGGTTGATGATGAGGAGAAACCAGACTGGGAATAATTAAACCTACCTCCACCCCAGTGCACAATCAATAGCATTAAAGAGATAGATCTGCACATTGAAACATTGATGCCAGTTCCCATTAGGGACAAAATAGATTTTGTGAGGTTTTTTCCCAGTATGAAAGATAATTATGAGGCTCTGTACTTTGGTGGTAAACTCAGAAAGGTTCAATTCAGCTCATATATTGTTCTTCTCAATGCATGATCTGCTTTGTGACAGATGGGAAACTGAGTTTCTTATAGCCTAGAGATAATGGGAACTACAGATGCTGGAAAATCCGAGATGAGAAAATGCGCAGCTGGATGAACACAGCAGGCCAAGCAGCATCTTAGGAGCACAAAAGCTGATGTTTCGGGCCCTTCATCAGAAAAGTCTTTTCTGTCCGAAATGTCAGCCTTCCTGCTCCTAAGATGCTGCTTGGCCTGCTGTGTTCATCCAGCTCCACACTTTGTAATCCTGGAAGCATCATGACCCCATTGTCCAACACTAGGTTAGTCAGTACACCCCGGTTCCACATGAGGTCCCAGTCTCTCCACACTTCCACAAACGAGGGATTCAGGGAGTCCAGCAGGAGATTCCCTGGCCCCAGGCCCACCATCTCCAAGGCTGATGAGCCTCGCTTCAGTTAACATGAGAATCCAGGCCCTATAAAGCAGAGCGGAAACCTCCAGGTCAATGGTCAAAACACCAAGTGTATCCAGGCCCTGGGCCTAACTCATGACTTGTCTGCTCCACCTTGATGGGAACTCAATCTCCGTCCAACGCAGAAACATACCAATAGATATATGACTAACTTGATCGCTTGACAATGTCCCTAGGCATGAGGTGTGGAAATCAGATCAGCATCTGAGCCTAAGGTCTGCAATACTTCAATCATCTGCTTCACAGATGGCCCACAGGTAATGTTACTGGGCTCCTGATCCAAAGGCCCTAATGTTTTGGGGACGTAGATTCAAATCCCAGTTTGCTGAATTTAAATTCAAGTCATAAGTCTGGAATTGATTGTTAATGTCAGTAACGGTTGACACGAATCTCTCATTGACTGTTGTAAAACCCATCTCGTACTTTCGGGAAGGAAGTCTGCCAGCCTTACCCTGTCAGGCCCACATATGATTCCAGACCTACAGTGACGGGGTGACTCTTAAACTTCCTCTGGAATCGCTGTGTAATCCCCCTCAGCACAAGGGCGATTAGAGACAGGCAGCAAATGTTGCTCTCACCAGCAGCATCCACATGCCGTGAAAGGATTAAAAAAAAAACTACCTTTAATTTTCACTGCTTTCCAGGATTCTACAACTGTCAGCCTACCACAGAGAGTTAATATGCATATAGGACCCTGGAGCAAGTTTGCGATGTTATCACAGAGCCGTTCCTCTCTTGGCATAAATAACGCAATGTGGGCAATGTTAGTCTGACATACGATGACGTTGGATTTGATTGACAGAAGGATGCATTATTAGGAGATTATTCTCTATGTGTATAACGTTAAGATTACAGCCTGGTTACAACACGTTATAATATTTAGTCGAAAATTTTCATAAACAGTGTTATAAAGAGCACTCAGAGACAGTAAGAACTGGGGTGTGGTGAAGGCTCAGCAGGGTTTGGGGCTGGCGTTGGCTGTAGAGCTGGTGGCTGTGGGGGCAGTGGGTGGTGACGGAGGTGCCCTTAATGTAGGGGGCACTCTCGGTCTTGGCGATGGAAGCAATGGTATCTGCGGCATGCCTTGCGGTGCCGGAACTGGCATAGCTGGTATCGGCTGATATGACACGATCCCTGGCATCAGCAGGTGAAGCGATGGTGACCACATGGTTAATGGTGGCAGGCACATTGTGGGAGGGGTCCTGGGTAGGGTTGAGGACTTGGGGGGGGTGGAAGAGGCTTGTGTTTGGTGGCAGAAACCGGTAAGTTTGGTGTACTTACAGTTTTTAACGTCGGATAGGGCGGAGTAAAATGATTGGCTGAGGTTGTGGATCCTGCAAAGATCCTTTGCAGGTTTGCGAGAGGGAGGCTCTGAGCTGGGGTAGGGCTTGATTGTAGGGTCAGAAGTTACTGACACATTGCTGAGAACGTATGCTTGAGGAGCCACAGAAGAAACCATTTTTGGAGGATCAGGATGTTGATTAGAAATTGGAAGAAGGGTCCCAACCCAAAACGTCAGCTTTCCTGTTCCTCTGATGTTGCCCCTGGCCTGCTGTGTTCATCCAGCTCCACATCTTATAAAAAGCTCTACCTGGGTGCATCGATTAGTGAATGGAGAGACCATGAAGATTTTATGGGACCTGTGTGTCTCACCCATAATGACCTGTGGGAATCTGTGTGTGTCCTGTACCTCTGACCCAGTTGGATTAAGCATCCCTTCCCTCATAGCTTGGTGTGGGAGCTGAGCTCAGTGTAGACCAAGGAGAGATGAGGCGAAACTCTCTGAATGCATTGGGCACCTGGGAGTCTGTGGGAATCTCTGTGCCTTGAACATCTGAGCTCATACACTGCTGAAGCACTCATCCTTTGCAACTTTTAGACCAATCACACCAGCACTCCCTTGGCTGGCATTTCAGACTCGGTAAACTTGAGACCATTCAAAACCTCCACTGTCCCTACCCCAATTCGTGCCAAATCTGAAACAGATTCACAACAGACTCGAAACATTAACCCTGTTTCTCTTTCTCCAAAGATGCTGCCAGACCTGTTGAGTTCCTCCAGCCTTTTCCTGTGTTTGTTTCACAGTCTAACCTTTTTCACCCATCAGGTCAGGCAACATTTCAATTTAAACACTCTTACCCTTTTCTGAAAAGCCTTAAACTGTCTGGTCCACCCCTATCACTGGACACTCTTCCAGCCCCGTAACCCTCTGAGATATCCCTGTTTGTCCAATCATGGCCTCCAACACATCCTCATTTTAATCACGCTGCCAGATTTGATTGTCTTCATTTGCCTATGGCGTGAAAATCAGAAATCCCATGCTCTCACCTTTCATCTTTCTATCCTCCTCTAAAATGTTTCCTCAAACCTACCCAGCCTTCCAGCGCAGGCAAATTGCATCAGCAGTTTGCTAGCATTGGCAATACACAAGGACCAGTAGCTACTCTTTTTACTGATTTGGTTTGATTTATTACTGTCACATGTACCGAGGTACAGTGAAAAGTTTTGTTTTGCATGCAGTACAGGCAGTATCGTCCCATACAAAGGTCATTAGGGTAATAGAACAGAGTGAGGATGACAATGTTATAGCTGTGGAGAATGTGTGCAAAGTGTGAGATCAACATTATATTTAAACTTTGACAGGTCCATTCTGAATCTGATAACAGCCGGGAAGAAGCTGTCCTTGAATCTGTTGCTGCGTGTGTTTAAGCTTTTGTATCTCCTGCCTGATGGAAGAGGGTGTGAGGGATTATAACTGGGGTGTGAGGGGTGTTTGATGGCGTTGGCTGCCTTCCTGATGCAGGGGGAAGTGTAGATGGAGCCAAGGGATGGAAGGTTGGGTTGTCTGATGGACTGCGCTGTGTTCACATCTCTCTTACTGTTCATAGCTGCACTTGGGTGTTTGCTGGAGCCACAGACTAAGGTGGAGAAGGTGGGGTTAAGGTGCGTCAAGAACCGAGGGGTGACTTTGATAAGGGTGTATAAATTTTCAACAACATAGACAAAAGAAAAAAACAGTTTCTTTAGCTGACAGTATGTGAAGTAGGGGAAGCAGGTTTGGGGAGGGGCATGAGTTGCAGGGCGATCTTTGTTAGACAGGGAGGAATGCGAGCACAGGCAGAGGTTGATTTCAAAAGGAAATTGGATGGGCACATGAGGGAGGTACACCTACAGGATTACAGGGGTTGAGGAAATTAATGAGACTGAACAGAGAGAGTTGACATGGACTTGATACAAGGAGATGTTAGGGTGATTTAGACAATTTGAGTAATTGAGTAAATCCATTGCAGATAAAGTGTAACGTGGATAAAGATGAGGTTCTAGTCTTTGGTGTGAAAAACAGAAGCGTATCATTTAAATGATGAGATATTGGGAAGTGGGTGTCGCTGTACACCATAGAGGTGTACAGCATGGAATTAGACCCTTCGGTCCAATTTGTCCATGCTGATCAGATATCCTAAATTAATCTAATGCCATTTGCCAGCATTTGGCCCATATCCCTCTAAACCCTTCCTATCCATGTACCAGATGCCTTTTAAATGTTGTAATTTTACCAGCCTCCACCCCTTCCTCTGACAGCTCATTCTACACACACACCACTCTCTACGTGAAAATGTTGTCTTTTAGGTCGCTTTTATATCTTTCCCCTCTCACCTAAAACCTATACCCTCTAGTTTCAGACTCCTCTACCCTGTGGAAAGGACCTTGGCTATGCACCCCATCCGTGTGCCTCATGATTTTATAAACCTCTATAAGGTCACCCCTCAGCCTCCGACGCTCCAGGGAAAATAGCCCCAGCCTATTCATCCTCTCCCTGTAGCTCAAACCCTCCAACCTGGCAACAGTCACTGAAAGTAAAGGATGAGAGAAGATCTGACTGAAACGTATAAAATTCTAACAGGGCTGCACAGACTAGATTCCGGGAAGATGTGTTCCCCTGGCTGTGGGGGCCACAACCAGGGGGGCACAATCCCAGGAGATGGAGGAGACCATTTTGGATTGAGAGGGCTGAAGATTCCTTCACTCAGTGGGTGGTCAACTCTGTCCCACAAAAAGCCCGGGTCACTGAATATATTCAAGAAAGATATTGACAGAAAGATATTGAAACCTTTTTCTTAGATTTTAAAGGCATCAAGGAGTACGGGGAGAAAGTGTAGATATGGTATTGAGGTTCAGCCATGATTATATTAAATGATGGAGGAGGCTTGAAGGGCCGAATGGCCGGCTGCTAGTCTGTCCGAATGGCTTCCTCGTGTGCCATAATGGCTGTATTAACACTTGGACTAAACTTTTGGTCACTTGTATTGATATATCCTTAAAGTGGTTGAGTGTCATTGCTGTGAGGTGCCTGGGGACACTTAAGGGCACTACATAAATTAAATTAGTTATTGCCAGTAGTTGAGCTGGGGGCAGTTGGCGTCGACACCTAACGTAAGAACCCGAGAAATCAGAGGGAGATACCGTTGAGCAGATCAGAGTTGGAAACCTCTGAAAACAGTAGACTTTCTCATTCGAATCCCCCCACCCCTCCCAAAATTACACCGAACCACTTATCTGTAATGGCAAACATTAGCGAGAGAGCACTGAAGATATAATTAGAAGCAAATGGGGCACTTTCTAAATGGTTCAGCGATGGCTGGGCACACAGAGGAGAGCTGCAGACAGAAACAGCTACGCTTCCGAAGCCCAGTCTCTGTATGTGTGCATCAACACCCCCCTCAGCTTGGGGGGTGGGGGATCACACACACACACACACACACACACACACACACACACACACACACACACACACACAGAGTCAATGTAGGTGAGTGCGAGTTCAAATAAAGTCTTGCATTTTCAGTGTATGTTACCCACACACTGACAGCGGGCAAAATGATCAGACACAATAGCACATGAAACCCTTTGTCCTGCTCACTGCTTTTGATGTAAAGGTCCTCAGTTAAAATAACAAAGATGTTCACTTGAGGCCATTTTCACAACGAAGGTTCAAAACACTCGCTGAGATTTGATGGTCTTTTATACAAAGACCTTTGTGAGTTACTGTGCATTCTGTCAGTTTGTCCTTTTAAAGGTAACAGGATCCACTGGTATTTTGTAACTTCAGACGCAGGAAAATGGTCTTGCGAGGAGTTCCACATTGTGTCGTGTTAGTTACACTCTGGAGTTTAGCTTCGGAATAACTCTTCTGATTCTTACCCCTCCTATCCCCTCTCTCTGCTTGTGCCTGTCCTATTTGCACTTTACTAACTGAACACATTCCAGGCTTGGCAGCTGGATGATTTATGGCTTGTTGTGTTATTCCTGGGATGAAGAGGAGATTCCCTGTGGATCAAGGTTGCAATTTAAGCCTGAGATTGGGAAGGGGTCAGAGAGCCAAGGCAGCATGTGGTGGGGGGGGCACTTCCAACCTAACATGGCCATTCTTATCTCAATGCCACCTACTCAGATTACCCATCCTTCAGGTTCCAATCCTGCTTCAAACACTTCAATTGAACCAGGAAGCACGATGTACAGCGAAGTGTCCAAATGTGAGCATCATTAAAAATCTGACTGCAGTACCAATCAATGTATGGTAAATCAGCAGATAACTAAATGGGTAAGCAGTACAAATATAATACTTTGTTATTGGATACAGAATAGAGAACTCGAGAGACACTTAACAACAATTTATATTTGTGTAGTGCCCTTAATGCAGTTTGCAAAGGCACTGCACAAGAAAATGATCAAACAAAGTTTGAGAGCTTGTGAGATGCAGTGGTAGTGTACTCTTGCTCTGAGACAGGAGGCCTGGGTTCAAGTCTTATCTGCTCCAGAAGTGTGTTATAGCATAAGTGGGTTTTCAGACCAAAAGCGAGGATTAACAGGTCAGCTTTGAGGTTTATTTTCAGGAGGGAAGGGAAGTAGACAGGAAGGAAGGTTTGAGGTTCAGGCTCTGGCAGCTGGAGCTATGATTACCAGTAGCAGTCGCGATGAAAGCTGGGGGCAGTGATCCCAGGGAGTTATAGGACTCCAGATATTGACAAGGATAAATCAGGGCAAGGCAATGGAGGGTTTTGAAATCAAGGAGCAATTATTTCTTATAAATTCATTCTTATAAATAAAGAATAAATAATGCCCGGATGCATGTAGACATGGGAAGGATACTATTAAACTGGAAAGGGTCGGGAAAGATTTACCAAAATGTTGCTGGGAATGGAACATTTGCGTTATGCAAGTAGACTGGGACGTTTTTCATCGGAGTGTAGGAGGCTTATAAAGGTTTATAAAATCATGAGGGGTGAATTACTGAGGTCTTTTCCCTGGGGTGGGGAGTTCAAAACTAGGGAGCATATTTTTTAAGGTGAGAAGAGAAAGATTTAAATGGGACCTCTTTACACAGAGAGTGGTTCGTATGTGGAATGAACCTCCGGAGGAAATGGTGAGTGCGCATACAGTTACAATGTTGAAAAGACATTTGGATAAGTTCACAAATAGGAAAGGTCTGAGGGACATGGCCAATCGCAGGCAGGTGAGACTAGCTTCATTTTTTTTAGAATGGATTCCCTACAGTGTAGAAACATTGTCAACATGAACCATGATAGAATACAGTATGGAAGCAGGTCATTTGGCCCATCAAGTCCACACCGAGCATCCGAACAACATCCCAGCCAGACGCACCCTCCCCTCCCGCCCCCGTAACCTGTAGCCCTGCATTTCCCATGGCTAGCCCACCTAGCCTGCACGTTCCTGAACACAATGGACAATTTGGTAAAGCCAATTCACCCTAACTAACACATCTTTGGACTGTCGGAGGAAACCAGAGCATTTGGAGGAAACCCACGCAGACACAGGGAGAATGTGCACACAGAAAGTTGCTCAATGATGAAATCGAACCCACGTCACTGTGCCGTGAGGCAGCAGTGCTAACCACTGAGCCACCGTGCTACACTACTAGTTTGATGGAGGGGTCTGCTTCCATGCTGTATTACTCTATGAATTATAAATACATAGATAGGCAGACACATAGGCAAATAGATAGAACAGTAGCGATAGTGGACAGACAGACTAAAGGATTGATGGACACATTGGCTGACCAATAGACTGACCAACTGGACAAACAGCCTAAACAAGATAGGACTGGACCAACAGACTGAACTGTGCTGGACTGATAGACAAATGGATAGAATGGGCTAAGCCTGGAGTTGAGAATATAACAACTAGGATCAGGAACCTCAGCCCCTATAGCCTGCTTCATTATTCAATCCAATCATGGCTGATCTCATCTTGGCCTCAGTTCCACTTTCCTGCCCGCCCCCCACAGCACCTTATTCATTAAAAATGTGTCTATGTCCCCCTTAAATTTACCCAGTCATCCCCAGCATCTACTGCACTCTGGGGTAATTCTAACCTTGCTCCTTAGAGATGGACAACCTCAGAGAGATCAAACCTCAAATGTCTCCAGTTTATTAAACCAAGTGAATGTGATGGAATAAGGGAGGATTTCAAGTTATAAAGAGTCTATGTGAACCACCACCGTGATGCTAACTCTCTGAAGGAACTATCCTGTTTGTTCCATTGCCCTGCTCTTCCCCCACAGGAATGGGTTATTTAGCATAGGGTGTTAACGAGACCAGCAAAACATTTGTGGTCAGATTTGTATCTCTATGGCAGTGGAACATCTTTAAGTGCAGGATTTGTGGTTAATCTTACTCCAAAGACTTGAAAAGAATCAAAACTCCACTCTGGCAAAAGCTAAATAAATCTCTGCATGTGAAAAACCAGGTCGAGAAACACAAACAGAAATTTTGTCCCAAAAAGTGGAAAATTAATTGGGAATTCTTCTTTCCAGAGCTGAACAAGCAGGCTCAAATCTGATGGGCTCAATGCTATCACAGGAATTCTGTTTCCCTGATATCTGCCTGTTAGAATTTCAGAAAAGAGAAACAGCTTCCTCATAACTTTTCAACTTCAAAATCCTTCTTTAGGATTCAAACTTCCTAGAAATGTTGTAATTGCTGCTTCCCTCAGGCTAGGCTGATGACGTTGGAAGTCACACAACATCAGGTTATGGTCCAACAGGATTATTTGAAATCACAAGCTTTCGGAGTGCTGCTCCTTCATCAGGTGAAGCTTTTCTAGACTCTCACATTAGAGGAAACAAACTTTCCAAATTGACCCTATCAGAGATAATGGGAACTGCAGATGCTGGAGAATTCCAAGATAATAAAATGTGAGGCTGGATAAACACTCTCTGATGACCCTCTCTAATGAAGGGTCTAGGCCCGAAACATCAGCTTTTGTGCTCCTGAGATGCTGCTTGGCCTGCTGTGTTCATCCAGCCTCACATTTTATTATCTTCCAAATTGACCCTGTCAAGTTCCCTCAGAATCTTGCATGTTTCAATAAGGTCACTTCTCACGCTTCTTAATGCCAATGAGTCCAGGCCTAACCTCTCAACCTCTCCTTATAAACCCTTCCCTATCTGATATCAGGCAAGTGAACCTGCCTCCTATGCCAGGATATCTTTCCTTAGATAAGGGACCAAAGCACTCAACTCAACCACTCTCATTTGAATCAAACAATAGACTCCACCATTTTGACACACTAAACCAATTCCATCACCTCTTCCTATTCTATACCCATCCTGTCCCATCACCAACCCATTCACACCATCAGCACCCCATTCTGACGAATCCTCACCTGCTTCCCCCAGTCTGCTTTCCATCGCTCTCATCAATCCCATCCCCCTTCCCATCCTCATGGAAACTACATCTCCAGCCAGGGGAACTTTACTGTCTGGCTCCTCTTACTTCCCACTGTTATTTTTTACTCTCTATCAACCCCCTCTCAACCCAGTCTCCAACAATGGCCAGCTGTACAGGACATTGGTTAGGCCACTTTCAAAAGGCTGCATACAGTTCTGGTCTTCCTGCTGTTGGAAATATGTCGTGAAACTTGAAAAAGTTCGGAAAAGATTTACAAGGATGTTGCTGGGGTTGGAGGGTTTGAGTTACAGGGAGGGGCTGAATAGGCTGGGGCTATTTTCCCTGGAGCATTGGAGACTGAGAGTGTGACCTCACAGAGGTTTATAAAATCATGAGGGGAATGGATAAGGTCTTTTCTACAGGGTAGGGGAGTCCAAAACAATAGAGGGTACAGGTTTAAGGTGTGAGGGGAAAGATATAAAAGGGACCTGAAGGGCAGCTTTTTCACACAGAGGGTGGTGTGTGTATGGAATGAGCTGCCAGAGGAAGTGGTGGAGGCTGGTACAATTACAACATTTAAAAGGCATCTGGATGGGTACATGAATAGGAAGCGTTTAGAGGGATATGGGCCAAAGCTGGCAAATGGGACTAGATTTATTTGGGGTATCTGGTCGGCATGGATGAGTTGGACCGAAGGATCTGTTTCCAGGCTGTATGAGTGCTCAGCTATCAATGTGATTACAAATGGTGCTATCCAATAACTGCATCAAGATCTGTGAATCTGCTGTTGATGGACAACGCAGATATCAATCCATATGGCTTTTAATTTATGCTTTTGGACCATGCTGTGTATTTGTGGGTTGCACGACTATTTTTGTTTAATGTATGATAACTAATGAACTTACTCTTTTTGATAACTTAAGGAAGTCAGGTGTCATTGGCTCCTCTTAAAATATGAGTTTATCTGGTTCCGGGACACAAGTATCCACAAAGGAAGGATGCTTCTTCCATCAATGACCAACTAAGGGGATGGGTGAGTATAGATGGGGAACTGGTTTATTCTTCCTTATCCAGGTTTGGAGCATTCCTATCTGAAACCATAACAAAACAAGGAATCCTGCGTGGGACTTATAATAACCTCTGGCAGATCTCAGTTTTGGGAATGTGAGTTGATCCCCCGTCCATATCCACAGCACTTAGAGAAAAGATTTCCAGACTAAACCGTGCAGAAGTTTTCCCATGTGTAAAACATACTCCCTGAGAAAAGATTTCCAGACTAAACCGTGCAGAAGTTTTCCCATGTGTAAAACATACTCCCTGATCCACTCTTCAGTCATCAACCTCTAATTTTAAGTTCTCTTCTCCCCGTGGGAGGAGACCAGCAAGATGCACTGCAGAAACTCACCAGACACCAACACCGCCTTCCGTAACCCACGATCACTACCATCTAGAAGGACAGGGGCAGCAGATACATTGGAACACCAACCCCTGCGAGTTCCCCTCCGTGCCACTCACCATCCCGACTTGGAAATACAGGCAGTGTTTGCTGACAACAACTGTGGGTATACATGCATGCTCATTCAGGAATACCCAGTTCCAACACTGGCATCACAATGTAGACGTCACGTGTGCAAATGCATTACTCCCCAGGCCAGTGTGCACAGTTGTGAACTGGGGAGAGGGTGTAGGGGCTGTTGGAAATGCCCAGAGTGAAAAGGGAAGAGGGCCTGGATGCCAGGGGCTGGTAAGTGACCAGCAGATTACAGGAGGGCCTCTCCACCTCAGTTTCCCATCCACGGTTCTTTCATCCACCCTTTCCTCCCAGATCCTATTCTCCAACCTAACCACCTCCATTCCCAAGTCTTTCTGATCAATCTCTCTCCACCTCCACCATCCTGATCTCTCTTCCCCCACCTCCATCCCGAAATCTCTCTCCCACCCGTCCTGATCTCTTCTCACCACCCATCTCAACCTTTCTTTATTGCTCTCTCTAATCCCAACCTCTTAATGCATGCCTACCCCACCACCCAATGTCAACCCACAGCACCCTCCCCACTGCTGAAAACTGTGCGCGTGTTATTTGAAACAGCACATAGAACTTGTGCATTAGTGTCAGCAAATGTAAACAGAAATATATCACAGTTTTTTCGGCATCACTGGGTTAAACTCCTGGAACTCACTCCCTCAGGACATTGCAGGTGGCACTACATTACTGCAGACAATGAGCTGAGGGTGGAATTGAACCTGGGTCCCTGACGCTGTGAGGCAACTGACCACTGAGCAGTTCAAGGTGGCACCTTCTCAAGGGGCACACTGGAGGTGGGCAATAAGTGTTGGCCCAAACAGCAATGCCCTTCTTCCTACGAGCAAGTAAAAGATAGGGAGATACAGAAGAGTTACTAATTTCATTCAATTACGTTAAAGACATCAATTAAATAAGTCCCTCCCTTCAAAGTTCAATCTGCCCTTATCACTTAACCCTTTGACTCCTTGCATCATTGAGTATTCCTAAAAAGGCAGTTATCCTTTTGATGGGTCATGGAGTTCATAAGCTTGAAACCGAAGAGAATCGGTAGAATTGACATAAAACTGAACACAGCGCTGAAAACTCAACCCAAATAATTGGAGGTAAACAAGGCCATTGCTATTTTTGAGCTGTTCCTCGTGGAATTCACATTGGAACACCAGAGAGGTGGGACTCAGTAACTGAGAGCTCAAGTGTGAGATGGTGCTTTCGGGAACTCAGAGCGAGGGAGGGACAGGGAGAGAGAGAGAAATGAAGGATAGGGTAAAATGCTGGATGGAGAGAAAGGGAGAAATGGAGTGTGGAGAAACTCTGAAAAGCGTTTAGTTTGCTCTCAGCTGGCATACCTACTCATCGCATGTAGTTCGGGGTCATTCTCTTCCTGCAGGAAAATCCATTGGCATTATTCTTCACACTCTCCAAACCAGCCCATTGGGCACATCTAGATCCAGTGCCTCATAAACACATGCAACCAGCTTCAAAATGTGTTTATTCCTTCCATCACTGGTTATGTAGTGCCTTTCACAAGCACAAGATATCACACGGTAGCTCAGTGGTTAGCAATGATGCCTCACAGCGTCAGGGAGCCAGGTCCAATTCCACCCCTAGCTCACTATCTGTGTGGAGTTTGCACATTCTTCCTGAGTCTGAGTGAGTTTCCTCCCACAGTCCAGAGATGTGTAGTTTAAATGGATTGGGAATGCTAAGTTTCCCTGATGTGGCAGGTTTGGTGGATCAGCCATGGTTAAATGCAGAGTTCTGGGGATTGGGTGGGATGATCTTTGGACAGTCAGTGCAGACTCAAAGGGTTTCATTCTGACTGCAGGGATTCTATATTCCAAAACATTCTCCATGCAGGTGTGTTCTAATCAATGCAGGAAACAGAACAATCAATTTGTGCATGGCAAGCTCCCATACGGTACTGTGATAATGACCAGACAAGGTGCTTCAGTAACATTTATTTAGGGATAAATATTGGCCAGGACACTGGGGAGTACTCTCCTCTCCTGCAGGTACACACTGCTGCTACTGAGCATTGTGGGGGAGGGAGTGGGATGTTTGTGGATGTGGTGCCAATCAAGTGGGGGCTGCTTTGTCCTGGATGATGTTGAGTTTCTTGAGTGTTGTTGGGGCTGCCCCCATCCAGGGCAAGAGGGGAGTATTCCATCCCACTCCTGACTTGTGCCTTGCAGATGATGGAGGTCTCAAACATCTGCAAGCCTGAGTCTGGCTCTTTGGTATTGAGCTAAGCCCCACTTTTGGCAGGCCCCAGCCCTGTAAGCCAGCTCCAAGAACAGCTGAGCTTCAGTTTGAATAATTGATCTTATAGTCATTCACCAAGGATCACTAAGTTTCTCTCTTCAACTGCATGCAGTTGATTCAGCTCCCTCCGTAATTCCTCAAAGTCACTCTCATCAATATTCATGTGAAATAGAAATAGTTTATAAAAGATCCATGGAAGAAGAAACTGTACTTTATAATTATTGATTTTCTTTTGTTTTTATTGAGAAGACCAGAGCCCCATTAAAGAGCCAAGGCCCACAGTTCAGGGAATGGAAAAAGTTGAATGAAGTGGGAGACAGGGACAAAACTGTAGAGAATGGTTAGGTGGCCATCACCCTTGTGATCTTCCATGTTCAGCCGAGAGGACAGACTGGGTTAATAACCCACCTGAAAGTAAGCACCACAAAACTGAAGCAGTCCATGAACAAATGCAACAAGGTCTGGACTATATCCAGGCTTGGGCTGACAAGTGGCAAGTCACATTCATGCCACACAAATGCCAGGCTATGACCATCACCAATTAGAGACAATGTCTTTGACATTCAGTGGTGTTACCATCACTGAATCTTCCACTATCAACATCCTGGAAGCTACCATTGACCAGAAACATAGCAGGACTAGCTATATAAATGCAGCCTCTTCAAGAGCAAGTCAGAAGCTGGGAATTCAGCAGCGAGCAATTCACACCTTGACTCCCCAGAGCCTGCCCACCATCTACAAGGCACAAGTCAGGAGTGTGATGGAATACTCCCCACTTGCCCTGGATGGGGGCAGCTCCAACAACACGCAAGAAGCTCAACACCATCCAGGACAAAGCAGCCCCCGCTTGGTAGGCACCACATCCACAAACATTCACTCCCTCCCCCACCGACACTCTGTTGCAATAGTGTGTACCATCTACAAGATGTACCACAGAAAGACCTTTACACAGCACCTTCCAAAGCCACGGCCACTTCCATCTAGAAGGACAAGAGCAGCAGATACATGAGAACACCACCCACTACAAGTTCCCCTCCAAGCCACTCACCAGTCTGACTTGGAAATATTTCGCCGTTCTTTTACTATCCCTGATGGTGTCAAGCATCTTGAGCTTTCTTGGAGCTACACTCATCCAGGTAAGTGGGAAGTATTCCATCACCCTCCTGACTTGTGCCTCATAGATAATGGACTGGCTTTGCGGAGTCAGGAGGTGAGTCAAAATCCTGGAACTCCCTCCTTAGTAGCTTTGTGGGTGTGGTTCAAGAAAGTAGCTTATCACAACCTTTT
The DNA here is from genome assembly GCF_030684315.1 of Stegostoma tigrinum. Classification (NCBI taxonomy): domain Eukaryota; kingdom Metazoa; phylum Chordata; class Chondrichthyes; order Orectolobiformes; family Stegostomatidae; genus Stegostoma; species Stegostoma tigrinum. The sequence continues at coordinate 6,562,506 of NC_081392.1, forward strand.
CAAGGAAAGCTAGGGACGGCCTATAAATACTGGCCCAGCCAGCAACACGCATGTCTCATGAATTGATAAAAGAAATTTCCCTCAGTGGCGTTCCAAAGTGTCAGTCTTTGATTTCTGTGCTGAAAATTCCAAATTCTATTCATTTTATTCTTCAGTAACAGATGGGTGTCACTTGGCAAGGCCGGCATTTGATGCCTGTCACTGACTGCCCTCGAATGGAGTGGTTTGTTCAGCCATTTTGGAGGGTAATTCAGTGCCACGTTGCTGTGGGGTCTGGAGTCACGTGGAACTGGAAATGAGGCTCGTGTCAATGGGAGGAACCAGGAGACCAGAGGAAGCAACTAGCACATTTCAAGGACAGTTCCAAACTTCTGCCAACTCACATTTGGAAATAATTAATCACAATGGAGTCAACTTCTTAATGGTTTGACGCCAATGCATTTTCCAGTGGGTGGAGTGTGTTTTTATAAGGATTAAAACTGAGAACTTAATCACTATTTTGGCCTTGCACAAGACTGATTGTTCATACAAGCCAACTGTCAATGCTTGTTAGAAGAACAATTCAGAGCTGTTAATAAATGCTGTCTGTCAGATTCCGACTCAAGGGCCATGTATCCAAGGCATTACCTCATGCCAAAAACATAAAGATAATTTTTTTAAATGTACCGTCCCCTTGAAAACTCCTTTAAAGTCTCTGGGGCCCCTCTCCTCTGGGAGCCGCCTGAATCATTATTGGGGTGTTTCGGGGACAGGAACCTACGCTAAGGAGAGATCGCCACAGAGGCCCCCATCTCCAGCATGGAAAGATCCCAAATCAGAGACTGAGTTGGCAATGTCAGCGAGCAAGATCCTGAATTTATATGGTGCCTGTAGCAACCACAGTACCTCGCCACGTGCAGTTGCTGTTGTAATAGAACATAGAACATAGAACATAGAACAGTACAGCACAGAACAGGCCCTTCAGCCCACAATGTTGTGCCGACCATTGATCCTCATGTATGCACCCTCAAATTTCTGTGACCATATGCATGTCCAGCAGTCTCTTAAATGACCCCAATGACCTTGCTTCCACAACTGCTGCTGGCAACGCATTCCATGCTCTCACAACTCTCATGATGGGAAGGAGGTGACCAACTGAAGCATGCAATGTTCTCCAGTTAACAACATGGAAGTAACCAAAGAACTTGCTCTCGTTTTCAATAAAATGACTGAAGTGAAGGAATAAATATCGCTGCAGAGCTTTACTTCCAATTGTGCCATGAACTTTTTTTGATATCCATTTGAGAAAGTGGGCATGTTTAACAATGGAAATGAAAGCTGGCACTGCTTACAGTACAACACTCCCCCCAGTACGGCACTGAAAACCCAGCCTAGAGTTTGCTCTGAGATTTCCAAAGTGAAAATTGAATCTTCAACTTTCAGGTTTGAGAGTGAGCATGTCTTGGCATTGCAAGAGCACATCTAAATACCTCTTCAGTGTTATGAGGATTTCTGCCTCTCCCACCCTTCTTAGAATCCCTACAGTGTGTAAACGGGCCACACCCATTCACCAAACAGCATCCCACTCAGACTCACCTCCCTACCCTATAACCCTGAATTTCCCACGGCTAACTAATCAAACCTACACATCTCCGTACACTATGAGCAATTTAGCATGGTCAATCCACCTAGCCTGCACATCTTTGGACTGTGGGAGTAAGCTGAAACATCTGGATGAAATCCACACAGATGAGGGACAATGTGCAAACTCTGACACAGATAGAACCAAGGCCCCTGGCACTGTGAGGCACCAGTGCTAACCACTGAGCCAACATGCCATGGTTACTGAGTTCCAGAGTCCCACCACCCTCTGGGTTGAAAGATTTTCCTCACATTCCCTCTAAAAGTTCCAGCCCTTACCTCAAATGTATGCTCCTCCGCCCCCAATCATTGATCCCTCCCCCATAGGGAAATGTTTCCTCCACTTATATGCCCTCAGAATTTGATACATCTCAATCAGATCTCCTCCTAAGCTTCTCTGCTCTAAGCAAAACAGCTCCATTCTGTCCAATTTTTCTTCATAATTACAGCTCTCCAGCTCAGGCAACTTTTCAGCCAATAACAGCTGTTGACCGAGGTGTCACCTCAAGGCTTTCCTAAAGAATGCAGTAAGACAACAGGGTCTGTGCTCTGCACCATTCCACCCAACTGTACAAACACCCAGTCTCCAAACCCTGCCCTGACAGGCTGGTAAGAGGGTATAAAAATCTGCTGAACATTCTCTGATGTGCCTCGCAATCAGATTTTGTTTCAGAGTGCATCCGAATAATGACTCAGCAATTTTATTATATTCAAGTTGCTCAATAAACGTTAGCTTCTCACTGATTTTTTCATTTCCTCCCTAATTCTCCTTTATAGCCTATTTCCAATATCATCATTCCCCACTTTTAAACTTGATTTCATCATTAGCTCTTTATTTATTTGTGATGTTAAATTCTTAATCCATTTGTTCTTATTTTTAAATGAAATATATTGCACTGCGATTACTATCCTCTAATCATTTGCCTTGTTTTTGTTTGTTTGTGTTCCTATACCCCAACCTGCTGGCTTGCTATATGCTGAATGTTACAGCTAGTAAAATTTGATCCCCTTCTTCCCTATCAGCGTCTTTCACGTGAGATCTTGTTGGAGTGATGGTTGCTTGAGTCCCACATGAATGTAGGCCCGTATTCACTATATTACTGCATAGATTTCTCTCTCCATTTTCTTACCACTATGGAATGAAATCATATGGAATTGCATTTCAAACTGCCTGCACCTCTGCGCTGGGCCTCCTATGTAGTTCCCTCTTCACTATAATACTGGTGACCATCTTATAGCTGACCATCTTACACCTTCCCAATCCCTCTACCATTTCCTTTATAGACATTCCTCACTCTTTCAGGAAGCCTTCATTCATTCTTCTTTTCTTTCCTTATGTCTTTGCATCCATAGTAAGATATCGCAGCAGAATTAGGCCATTCTGCCTATCAAGTCTGTTGACAGGCTAATCACTGCCGACGTGTTTTTTTCACCCCATTATCCTGACTTCTCCCTGTAACCTTGAGTCACAGGGAGACCATTCAATGACTTGGTCTCCCCAGCTCTCTGAGGCCATGAGTTCCACAGTTTCACCACCTTCTGGCTGAAGATATCTATCCTCAGCTCAGTTGTAAAGGGTGGACCCTTCACTTTATGAATCTGCCCCCCTGGTCCTGGTCTCTCCCACCAGTGGAAAGATCTTCTCCACATTCATTCTATCCAGTCCAATAAATATTCTGTAATATTCAATCAGATGCCCCCTCATCCATCGAGCACAGACCAGAGTCCTCAACCGTACTTTTGCAAATAGCTCTGCAAATATTTGCAGAAGTGTATCTGTAAATACAAACAGTCTTGTTGCCCATTTAATTATGTGAATTTTGTGTGTGTACAAGTGCGTGAGCTCTATGTTTGAGTGTAAGTTGCATTTGTGAGCACGTTAGTGTGGGCACAATGTGTTTGTCTATGTAGGTCTCTGTATTTCTTAGTGTGTTTGCCAATCTGTGTGTCTGCGCTAACTGGTTGGGTAAACTATTCAATATTATAGCTTACCTCTGACTGTGGCCAGGACACCTGCAAAAATGTCAAATTTCAATGGGAACGTTCATATATACTGTACTAAAATTGGCATTCTTGCATTTGCCCTGATGCTTACAAGTTAATAAGCTGTCCCTGCTTCTCAGCAACATTCATATTCTCTACCCCTCAGCAACTACTCATGCTGTAGAGATAATGGGAACTGCAGATGCTGGAGAATCTGAGATGGCGAAGTGTGAGGCTGAATGAAAACAGCAGGCCAAGCAGCATCTTAGAACATTGAACATAGAACAATACAGCGCAGAACAGACCCTTCGGCACTCGATGTTGTGCCGACCTGTGAACTAATCTAAGCCCCTCCCCCTACACTATCCCATCATCATCCATATGCTTATCCAAGGACTGTTTAAATGCCCCTAATGTGGCTGAGTTCACTACATTGGCAGGCAGGGCGTTCCACGCCCTTACCACTCTCTGAGTAAAGAACCTGCCTCTGACATCTGTCTTAAATCTATCGCCCCTCAATTTGTAGCTATGTCCCCTTGTACAAGCTGTAGTCATCATTCTCGGAAAAAGACTCTCACTGTCCACCCTATCTAATCCTCTGATCATCTTGTATGTCTTTATTAAATCCCCTCTTAGCCTCCTTCTCTCCAATGAGAACAGACCCAAGTCCCTCAGCCTTTCTTCGCTCCAGATCAGGCAACATCCTGGTAAATCTCCTCTGCACCTTTTCCAATGCCTAAACACTTTGACCCTCTCCCCCTCCCCTTTTTCTGATGAAGGCTCTAGGCCCGAAACGTCAGCTTTTGTGCTCCTGAGATGCTGCTTGGCCTGCTGTGTTCATCTAGCCCCACACTCAGATTCTCCAGCACCTTCAGATCCCATTATCTCTGATCACAATTCTAACCTCACTGCGAAGCCTCTTCCAGGGATGCCTAATCTGAAGAAGTTACCATCCTCCCTCCGGACCAACCTCAGAGGATCTCTCTCCCACTGCAACTCTCTTGTAATCTCTTCGGCCTTGAAACTGTTCGACCTGAAGCAAGCCAGGTACTTTTGGACATCAAGCAGTTTTTCCGCCGCCTTTGCCTCCACACCTCTATCCATCTTCGATCACCCTCCCCCTCTCTCCCTATTTATTTCAGAACCCTCTCCCCATGTTCCTTTTCTGATTAAGTGTCTAGGCCCGTAACATCAGCTTTCCTGCTCCTCTGATGCTGCTTGGCCTGCTGTGTTCCTCCAGCTCCACACCTTGTTTACTCATGCTGTAGCTCTTCTTTTTGGATGTATATCTAACTCGAACAGTCAAAACTCAGCCCTAATGTATCATTTCTGTACAACCACATGGCTAAAAATAACACAAGCTTGTCAGAGGGTCAGCGCCGAGCAAGTGCCACACTGTCGGAGGGGCAGTGCTGAGGGAGCACTGCACTGTTGGAGGGTCAACACCAAGGGAGTGCTGCACTGTCCGAGGTTCAGTGCCGAGGGAGTGCCACACTCTCCGAGGGTCAGTGTTGAGGGAGTGCCGCACTGTTTGAGGGTCAGTGCCGAAGGAGTGCCACACTGTCCGAGGGTCAGTGTTGAGGGAGTGCCACACTGTCCGAGGTTCAGTGCCGAGGGAGTGCCGCACTGTTGGAGGGTCAGTGCCGAAGGAGTGCCACACTGTCCGAGGTTCAGTGCCGAGGGAGTGCCACACTGTCCGAGGTTCAGTGTTGAGGGAGTGCCGCACTGTTGGAGGGTCAGTGCCGAAGGAGTGCCACACTGTCCGAGGTTCAGTGCCGAGGGAGTGCCACACTGTCCGAGGGTCAGTGTTGAGGGAGTGCCACACTGTCCGAGGTTCAGTGTTGAGGGAGTGCCGCACTGTTGGAGGGTCAGTGCCGAAGGAGTGCCACACTGTCCGAGGTTCAGTGCCGAGGGAGTGCCACACTGTCCGAGGGTCAGTGTTGAGGGAGTGCCACACTGTCCGAGGTTCAGTGCTGAGGGAGCGCTGCACTGTTGGAGGGTCAGTGCTAAGGGAGCACTATGCTATGAGAGTTTCGGTGCTGAGGCAGCACCAAGCTGTTAGAGGGTGAGTGCTGAGGGAGCGCCAAGCTGTCGAAGTGTCGGTTGGTGCTGAGGGAGCGCCATACTGTCTGTGTTTCAGTGTGGAGGCTGATCTCAGTGAAGGTGACCATGACCAGCACCATGGATGATCACAAAAACCCCTCTGATCCCCTGGTGAGGACGGAAATCAAAGGAAAGAGGGGTGAAAGTGGGAACAGGTGACTGAGTTGGGCGATCTTCCACGATCATAGTGAATGGTGGAGCAGGCTAGACAGGGAGAATGGCGTCTGCCTGCTCCTGGTTTCTATGTAAGCTGCAGGAAGTGCTGGCACTGAGATGGTTAATGGAACACAGGGTTAGATACAGCTCATGTGAAAAGAACATGCACTTGAGCCTCCAGACCCTGGTGATCACCGAGTTAAGCAAATGCCTTTTGTACTTTCAGCTGTTTTCCTTTGTGTTCAATAACAGCCTGAGGCCATTCTGTTTAGGTAAGTTTAAAACTCCTTTCCTGGGCACCCAAGGGAGACAGATACAGATGGACGGCCAATTCTCCTGACTCCTACCCCACTACTAAGACTTTCGAATGAGGGTGATGTTACTCGAAGGGGGAGAGATATTGAGGGGGCAAGAGTTTCCAGAAAGTGGGGAAATACTGGGGGAGGTGGAGCGGGGAAGGGGAGGAGATGGCGGGGGAATACCAAAGCTGGAAAACAACTTCAAATAGATTCAGCAAACATAAAATGAAATCTCAGAAGAAAACTAAATGCTTAGCTTTAGGATTTGTTCTTGCCAAAAACTTGGCAGCTGTCAGATTTTCTTGAACTCGTGGTTTTTTCTCCCCCTTCAAATGATGCATTAACTCTTTATGCTCCAGTTTCCTTTCTTCAAGGTATTCACAAAAGGGCTTTCCAAAATCTAATGTGTTCAATATTTTAACATCACAGCATGCAGCATGCGATCAACATGTCCTCTGAAGATAGCAACAGTTTTCTTACATACTTTGTATTGACCCTCTCGATGCCGTACGCAAAGGGAACTCAGGGGCTGAGTTATAATGACACTGGTGTGAAACCCATGCAAATTGCTCAGCCTCCCACAACTCTATCAAGTAAAAAAGTTTTTTTCTAAAGATCACAACTGCAAGTTAAATTTATTGTACGCCAGTTATAGGCTTATTTTGGTCAGCTAATACTGATGAAAGGACCATTGGATAGTGAAGTGAGGAAAGAAATAGAGAGAATTAAGAAAGACTCACATTTCTTTTAGGGTCTAATTTATTTTCTGAGAAATCTTCTGGAGATTTTCTTAAAGGCTTCGTTTTGAATTTCAGGGGTGACTTTTCTCTTTGCTTTCTCAGGGGCCTCTTAGGTCTGAAGATTTAATCTGAAAGCAAGAATTTGAGAACATGCTTTGTGCTTCCATTTTAAAGGATTCAACTGAGAAACAGCAGAGGTCCTGTCAATGTTTTCCATCTTCCACACATCCAGAATTGACCTGACATTTTAAAAATCTGAACTTGGTCGGTAGGGCAGCTTTTCCCTCATGAGTCTCTATGGCAACACCTGGACAAGTCACAATTGACATGCCAACCAATCAGCACTCAGTTTGTCATGCAGCATAAATGATAGCTCCCTTTGAAGTTTGGCATTCTTGCATCTGTCCTGATGATTGCAGAAGATAAAGTTACGACAGCGAGTCTCTTTGTTCAGCGCTGAAGGATATTAAAGAAACATGGTTCTCAGAGCTGGACTGGTGTCCAAGGATCCAAAATTAAATAGGTTTTCCTTACTCCCCCTGCCCACCCCCATCTCATCACCCTCCCTCAAAGGCTGGATTTAAAGTAACCTGAAGGCCTTGTATGTTGAGGTCTTTAAGTCAGTCACCAACTTATCCTACACATCAAAATGTTTCTCTGAGATCTGTAGCCCTTGCCGATATGATTTATTTTGACTCCATCTGACTGAACTCCTAAATGCCATCAGAAATGATTTGGGGACACCGGTGTTGGATTGGGGTGGACAAAATCAAAGCTCACACGACACCCGGTTATGATCCAACAAGGTTTATTTGAAATTGCAAGCTTTCAGAGTACAGCCCCTTTATCAGATGAAGACTTTGCCTGATGAAGAAGCAGTGCTCTGAAAGCTTGTGATTTCAAATAAGCCTGTCGGACAATAACCTGGTGTTGTGTGACTTCTGCTTCAGAAATGGTCGCAGAGGCAACTCATTTCAAGGGCATTTAGGGAGTGGTAACAGATGACTCTGGGATTTAAACCCATGGCCCTAGAGCATTAGGCTTGGACCCAGCGATATTACCCTCAGCTCCCACAGTGCAGAGCGTAGGGCGCAGGCAGGTGAAGGTCTGGCTGCCAAGAGTGGGACAAAGCAAGTTTGGAGTTGCCAGCAATTCCCATGCTCAATGTCAGCAAAATAAAAGCAGACATTCCCTCCTCTATATCTCCGCTTACATTCCTCCTTTAAGACATTCCTTAAATGCCACCTGTTTGACCAAATGCTTGGTCACATGATTTTCTTAAATGACTTGTTATTAATTGGACGTGAAATGTTTTACATGTCAAAGGCGCCACAGCAATGCAAGTTGTTGTAATTGGCTCTGTGTTCCCATCAGCTGGCACTGGATGATGGCACTGTTTCTGATTCTCCCCGTGTCTCCAGATATCTACAAGGAGGAGATCGGCATTTATCAGGAGGCAAAGTCCCGTTCTGAAGATGTCAGACACTAACTCTGTTTCTCCCTCCACTGACGCTTGCCAGACCTGCTGAGTTTCTCTGGCACTTTCTGATTTAATTTCCGATTTCCAGTATCCTCAGCATTTTGTCTTCATTGAAAGATTTCCAGAAGCTCTGTTCGAAACCTGAATGACTTCAATACCTGATCCAGCACCTCGCAGAAATCAGTGGCATTACCCTCACCAATTCCCCCATTTACAACTCAACTGTATGTCACTGGCTGTAAAAGGATTTGGGAGGTTGTCAGAGTACTATCAGAATGTATGTCTTTCTTAAGATCAAGATGTTGAGAAACTATTCAGCACTTAGTATAGTTTTAATGGTTTGATACATACCTGCCATTGCGTTCATTTCCATTTGTTCCTTATGGCTTCCATTATAATTCCACTGAGGCACCAGGAAATCTTGGCAAATATTTGCAGACTTCTTGCATGAGGGCAGAATGCCATTGGGCCCATTGTTCTTGTGCGAGGACTCTGAATGAATATTCCAACTAGGCTCTCTCCCCATTGTCCAACACATTGTCTTTCTTTTGAAAGTTATTATTTACTGCTGCTGCCACAAGCTATGATGACGTACTCCAGCTCGCTGTGATCAGACAAATACACCTCATCTGCCTCTCTGCCTGGAATTTTCCCAATCCATGGGAATGTAGATAAATATGGTGAGAGGGACAACATTTTTCCACTAATGTTTTCAACGGGCAATTCTGAAACTCAATTAAAAGTGAGCACTTCCTTATTTCCACGCACTTACATCTCATCATTAGTCAATCTCACCTCAATTAATATAAGCTTAGAATTCTCCCCTCCCCTCCTGGGAAACAGGGTGGCACGGTGGCTCAATGGTTAGCACTGCAGCCTCACAGCACCAGAGACCCAGGTTTGCTTCCACCCTCAGGTGACTGCCTGTGTGGAGTTTGTACATTCTCCCTGTGTCTGCGTGGGTTTTCTCCGGGTTTTCTGGTTTCTTCCCACAGTCCAAAGATGTGTAGGCTAGGTGGATCGGCCATAGGGGATGGGGATGGATGCTTTTTCAGAAGGGTGGTGTGGACTTGATGGGCCAAAGGCATTCTATGATTCCACAGGGTGACAAATGCAAACTTGAAAGTTAGGGCAGTTGTTTGGTGAGTATCACTCACTTCTCTTTTGTCCCCATTGTAATGATCCAACACCAATGTGTACTTAAATGTCTCATGGGCGGTACTATGCTCTACCCTTCATCAATAAAATGTTGGCATCAACAAACCACACTGCTTTCATACTTGGTCTCAGAGCAACTCAGAATCCACTACAGGAGCTCAGGAACATGCTTGCTTCTGTCACATTTGTTTCATATACAGGGGTACACTGCTATCTCTCGCAAGGGCACACAGGGGTGCATCTGATGGCTCTTAGCTTCACCTCTTAGACCTCACTCGCTTTGCACTTACTTAGAGCCTGACAGCCTCTGCGGATTACATCGCCTGTTAACCAGACAGCAGGAGCGGTTAGTCAGCAGAGAGGAGTATGTGTTGAGTGGAAAGGTGTCTTTTTGATTGCGAGTAGGTGGTCCATGAGTGCTGGTGAGCTTTGTGATGATACTGTGGCTTTAAGAGGTGTGTTTTGTACTGGTTTCTTTGAGAGAGACAGAGAGAGAGATTGAGGGACAGGTGAAGAGGAGTCTGTGAGAAGATAAACAACTTGTGAGGCCTTGGGCTGTTGGTTTAAAAGCTAACAGGACAGAAGAAACTCCCACTCAGAACCAGGGATTTGTAGATTTTAGTTTTCAGCAGCCAGACTTGTCGGAGGGTCAGTGCTGAGGGAGCGGGCACTGTCGGAGAGTCAGTGCTGAGGGAGCGCCGCACTGTCGGAGGGTCAGTGCTGAGGGAGTGGTCACTGTCGGACAGTCAGTGCTGAGGGAGCGCCGCACTGTCAGAGAGTCAGTGCTGAGGGAGTGGGCACTGTCGGAGGGTCAGTGCTGAGGGAGTGGGCACTGTCGGAGGGTCAGTGCTGAGGGAGCACCGCACTGTCGGAGGGTCAGTGCTGAGGGAGTGGGCACTGTCGGAGGGTCAGCAGAGTCTTGAAGAAGTGGAAGGTATTTGTCACCCATCTTGATGACAGCCAAAAGCTGGTTCTCTTCCTGGGCTACTGCAATTGCATGTGAAACAAAATCTGTTTTCTGAATTTGTCTTTTGTGAAGGGGGTGTTAATGGAATGTTACTATAATGTAACAGTTAAAAAGTAACAGTTACTGTATCTTATTCTGTTAAGTTTTCCAATAGCGTTGTTATTCCAATTCCTTCTGTTTTGTTGTATTTTAACGATAGTAGAACATAGAACATAGAACAGTACAGCACAGAACAGGCCCTTCAGCCCACAATGTTGTGCCGACCATTGATCCTCATGTGTGCACCCTCAAATTTCTGTGACCATATGCATGTCCAGCAGTCTCTTAAATGACCCCAATGACCTTGCTTCCACAACTGCTGCTGGCAACGCATTCCATGCTCTCACAACTCTCTGTGTAAAGAACCCGCCTCTGACATCCCCTCTATACTTTCCTCCAACCAGCTTAAAACTATGACCCCTCGTGCTAGCCATTTCTGCCCTGGGAAATAGTCTCTGGCTATCAACTCTATCTATGCCTCTCATTATCTTGTATACCTCAATTAGGTCCCCTCTCCTCCTCCTTTTCTCCAATGAAAAGAGACCAAGCTCAGTCAACCTCTCTTCATAAGATAAGCCCTCCAGTCCAGGCAGCATCCTGGTAAACTCCTCTGAACCCTCTCCAAAGCATCCACATCTCTCCCATAATAGGGCGACCAGAACTGGACGCAGTATTCCAAGTGCAGTCTAACCAAAGTTTTATAGAGCTGCAACAAGATCTCACGACTCTTAAACTCAATCCCCCTGTTAATGAAAGCCAAAACACCATATGCTTTCTTAACAACCCTGTCCACTTGGGTAGCCATTTTAAGGGATCTATGTATCTGCACACCAAGATCCCTCTGTTCCTCCACACTGCCAAGAATCCTATCCTTAATCCTGTACTCAGCTTTCAAATTTGACCTTCCAAGATGCATCACCTCGCATTTATCTAGGTTGAACTCCATCTGCCACCTCTCAGCCCATCTCTGCATCCTGTCAATGTCCTGCTGCAGCCTACAACAGCCCTCTATACTGTCAACGACACCTCCGACCTTTGTGTCGTCTGCAAACTTGCTGACCCATCCTTCAATCCCCTCATCCAGTATTTGAATAAATTGTGTTTTGCTTAATGCCGAGTAGTTTGACCAATTGAATTGCATCGTGAACACAGTACCTCACATTTACCTCTAAAATAAGAAAACATTATGGTCCAGGGTACCTGCTTCATATATTTTGAGGGGTCCACTCTGGTCCATAACAGGTTAGTGTGCCATGGCAAACTTGAGTAAGTGCAAGGTGATACAGAGAACAAGGGTGGCACGGTGGCCTCACAGCACCACAGGCCTGGGTTCAATTCCACCCTCCAGCAACAGTCGTGTGGAGTTTGCACATTCTCCTCATGTCTGTGTGGGTTTCCTCCCACACGCCAAAAATGTGCAGTCTATGTGGGCAGGGCAAAATAAAGTGCCCAGGGGTGTGTAGGTTAGGTGGGTTATGGGTCTGGGTGGGGTGCTCTGAGGGTCAGTGTGGGCTTGTTGGGCTGAAGGGCCTGTTTCCACACTGTCGGAATTCCATGAAGTTGGTTACTGTTACCATTACGGAGCCAGAAGATTGCTCACCTTTTCCCTATACTGCTGCACATCTCACCTGAGACTGCAAACTGCACTGAGCTGGGACCTCTCTCGGTGTCGAGGCCATCTCCACTGGGTGGAGAATGGTGCTCCTCTTGGCAACACCATCCCATCAGACCTCCAGGTTCCTGATCAGGAAAGCGGGGAGCCCCCTTCCCTTGCTGAAACATTTCAGCGTATGTATGCAAGGCTGCTCCTGCCATGAAAATCCTGAAAGGTAACTGGCCCTTAAACATGGTGCCAGTGGCTGGGGCACCAGATGGCCCAGCAGATCATGGGAATTTCACCTCTCCTGCTGCAATACCGCTTGAGGAAGATAGTTACATGGGATGAGGAGCAGAAGGGAGTGTGAGGAAAGCTACTGTGAGCCAAGAAGGGGCAGCCACCATGACACTGCTCAACAATAATTCTTAGTCTAAACGCAGGAAAGTTCAGCTCCTTGAGTCTTTCACCATTTAGTTTAAGTCTGTGACCTCTGGTTACCTTTCCTGCTGCCAGTGGAAGCAGATTCTGTCAACCACATTTCCTGAAGCCTCTGAAAAAGCTGTACATTCCCTTATTAATCATTCAGGGAATGTGGTTGCCACTGGCTGGGCCCAGCATTTATTTCCCACCAGAGAGTAGTAAGGGAATGGAACGCTTTGCCTGCAACGGCAGTAGATTCTCCAACTTTAGGTACATTTAAGTCGTCGTTTGATAAGCATATGGACGTACATGGAATAGTGTAGGTTAGATGGGCTTGAGATCGGTATGACAGGTCGGCACAACATCGAGGGCCGAAGGGCCTGTACTGTGCTGTAATGTTCTATGTTCTAGTTGCCCCTTGAGAACATGGTGTTGAGTTGGTGGTGAACCGCTGCAGTCCACGTGCTGTAGGATGGCCCACAATGCCTTCAGTGACATTACATCAGCTCTTCACTTCCTCTCCTCCAACAACAACAACATGCATTTAAATATCAGCTTTAATGCTGCAAAACAAAGTGAGAGGCAACACACAGTCAGAGTCAGGGCAAGTGATGCTGGGGACAAATGACACAGACAATGGCAGCTATTGAGAATAGGGATTCTGGCTTAAAGGACATTGTCACCTCTGATCGTGTGAGGCCATAGTCCTGTTTTTGGGTAAACCTGATGGCAGTAATAGAGTACCCATCCCCCAGCCCCATCACAACTACACTCCCAAAGCACTGATAACAATAACAATCCCATTTAAGACACTTCAGTGATGAGAAGATGATCAAATCATTTATAGTTTGTGCTTGCTTGAACGAGGGGTCTACTGTTACTATGTGTTAGAGACAGCAGGTTGTCAGAGATGCGGCCAAAGGAATGTTTAGCAAGTTACTGCAGTGCACATTGTAGAGGGAACACACTTCTGGTACTGTGGAGGAGGCAGAGAATGTGGAAGGTAGAAGATTAGGTGCCTTTGTGGGCTGCGTTGTCCTGGATGGTGTTGAGCTTCTTGACTGTTGCTGGAGCTGGACTCATCCAGGAAATTGGGGGGTATTCAAGTACACTCCTGACTTGTAGATGGTGGACAGATCCCAAACATTTGATTTTTGTGTTTTTGATGCTAAGTCTAGCTCCCAGCCCTGGGACAACCTTTGCCCTGACCCCAGTCTCTAAGCTGGTACAGAGAAAATCTACCTTTCTGCTTTAAAAACATACCATATAGATATTGACCAAGGCTTCACCAAACTTCCCTCTTCAACTGTACACCATGATTCACTCCCTTGATGACTCCTCGCATTTCATCAATATTTATACCAGAAAAAAACAGAAGAAATAGGCTTTAGAATTATTGATAACTATTTTTGTAATAATGAGAATTCTATGTGATGGTCCACAGTTCAGGTAATGGAACATGATAGCTGCACTAAGAGATGGGTATGAATTAACACAAGGCAGTTAAGTGGCAAGGAGCAACTCTTGTCCAGTGAGTTTGCTTAAACTCATTACCCCCACCACCCAAACACACTCATGTATACCAGCATCACCAAAATATGCTGATTGGAAGAGGACAAAAATAACTTTTAACTTCATTTTTGGGAAGTTGCAGACAATGAGACTCAACTTTACAGGGACATGAGGATCACTGGAGTCTCCTTATGGAATGGTACTGCAGAAAAATGGGTGAAGATCACACACTTGAAAGGAAAGCCCCAGGCCCCATCTTATTTAAATAAAACAGCAGACATTCAGAATGTGGAATGAGGTTCACCTTTGGACACTTGCTCTGAATTATTGCCTATTTTGCACTATCAAATGACCCTTGCACCAATACTCAGACAGTCAGACGACTGACCTGTTAAAGGTTCAAATTAGGTTTGCACCTCAGTAAAACATTACTTCCATCTATTGTGCTATGTAATTCATGACTGCTGCATCTGTGAAGTTGAAGCTGTCCCTAACTGAAACCAAAACCAAGAAGCAAAGGAACTATTTCTTCCAGTGAGGGAATTAGGACAGTTACGGCTAGGCCAAAAGAAAATAGAAGTTTGTGACTCACTGCCCAAAGGCTTTGCATTTTACATAAATTTAAATTGTGAAGAGTGAGACTATCAGATTTTTATTAGGGAAGAGGATTGAGGGAGGTCAATCAAAGGAAAACGATTGGAGCTGAGGTACTAATTGAATGCTGGAAGAGACCCAAGAGGCTGAATGGCCTCCACTCGTTGCTATAGTCTTGTTCCACCTCCTGGCTCAGTAAATGAAGCTTCTGCACAAAGGTCAGACAACTGTAGATTAGATCACTGCAATATTTATTTACAATCAGCGTAATTTGTATTAGAAACAGATAATGCACCACATATTATTTCAGATAAATACTGCAGGGCCAACACAACGTGAAAACATCCTCAAAGCAGCTGTTAGCTCCAAAAACCTTCTCTGCAGCAAACGCAAAACATCTCGAGTGTAATATTCTTCCTTCTGCTTGAACTCAGCAAGTTCTCCCAGGTGAACTTACTTTGGTACCTGGAAGCATTGACATTTCACCTCAAATTCTCTTGGCCAGCAGAACTGCAAGAATGGTATTTAATCTGACATATGAGAATGATTAAATCTCTACTCATTTTCGTTTTGACAATTGCAGGCTTGTCCGAGGTTTGAGTCTATGTGAACTAGAATTCTCTAATTGTGCTTGGGCCACACATGATGGTTAATTTAGCACTCTCGTTAATACGTTTAATGTCCCAAGGTTTCATCTGTTTTAAGATGAATCTACAAACAAGGTAATAACTCCATCTGAAACGACCAGCTCCACTGCATTCAAACAGGATAAATGTGGAATGCCAAACCTTCAGGCAGACCTAGCCCCAGAGTCAAAACAACAATTTGCAATTACATAGAGACTTTCATGGAACAAAGCATCGCAGCGTGCCTCATGGGACGGTCATTGACCACTGAACAAGAAATTAAGTCAGATCTTGAAGGCTAGAGAGGCTAGGGGTTTCTAGAAGGGCCCAGGAGGCTGAAAGCCTGGCCGCCAATGGTACAGAGAGGGATATTTGGGATTGAGGAGGAGGCAAAATTTGGTGGCAAGCAGTCTCAGAAATTTGTGAAAGTGGACAATGTTATAAGGATGGGAAGTGGTGAGGCCTTGGACAATGTCAAGAAAGGCTTTCCATATATCGTGTCAAGCAACTTGGCATACCATTGTAAATATCTGTTACTCTTGCAATGACTTCGCTCCCACGGCATACCATCTCACAGGACAGATGATTAGCATTTTGAATTACATTCTGCTTCTTCAACACGTCAAAACTTCGATGGTCAGATAGATGCCATTCTCAACAAATGTAGATTGGAAGTGACCTGTTCCATGTCATGTCTCGCTCAGCCTCTATTTGCCATTAACCAACTCCCAAGCCCTCGATTCCCGCAACTGCTTCATGCTGAACATTCAGGGATTGGGCTTCCCAGCTGTCAGTGTAGTCAAGGATACAGAACTGGTTAACAGACAGGAAACAAACAGTAGGAATAAACTGGTCTTTTTCCGAATGGCAGCCAGTAACCAGTGGGGTACTGCAGGGATCAGTGTTTGGATCCCACTTGGTCATAATACATATGAATGATTTAGTTGAGGGAATTAAATGTGATATCTCCAAGACTGCACATGACAAAAAGCTGGATGGGGGAGTGAATGTGGTAAAGATACAAACATGCTTGAGTATGATTCAGACAGTCTGAGTAGGGGGCAAATGCACAACAGATGAAGTATAATGTGGATAAATGTGGGGTTATCCACTTTGGTTGCATGAAACAGAACAGGAGATTGGAGTGGCATGGTGGCTCAGTGGTTAGCACTGCTGCCTCACAACACCAGGGAGCTGGGTTTGATTCCATCCTTGGGTGATTGTGTGGAGTTTGCACATTCTCCCTGTGTCTGTGTGGGTTTCCTCCGGGTGCTCTGGTTTCCTCCCACAGTCCAAAGATGTGTTGGTTAAATGGATTGGCCATGCTAAATTGCCCATAGTGTCCAGGGGCATGTAGGCTAAGTGGATTAACCATGGGAAATGCAGGGTTACAGGGATGGGGTGGGTCTGGGTGAGATGCTTTTCAGAGGGTTGATGTGGACTCAATGGGCTGACAGCCTCTTTCTGCACTGTAGGGTTTCTATAATTATAATCTGAAGATTGGGAAAGGGAGAGATACATTGAATGTCTTTGTACATCATTCACTGAAAGTTATCATGAAAGGTGGTAAAGAAGGCAAATGGTACGTTAACCCTGGTTGCAAGAGGATTTGAGTACAGGAGCAGGGATGTCTTGTTGCAATTGAACAGGGCCTTGGTGAGATCGAATCCAGAGTATTGTGAGCAGTTTTTGGTCTCCTCACCTGAGGAAGGATATTCTGGCGATGGAGGGAGTGCAACAAAAAAAATGTACCACACTGATTCTTGGGATGGCAGGACTGATGTATGGAGAGAGACTGGATTAGTTAGAATGATATTCACTGGAGTTTAGAAGAATGAGGGGGATCTCATAGAAACCTATAAAATTCTAACAGGACGAGACAGGATAAATGCAGGAAAGATATTCCCGATGACTGCAGATTAGACTGCGGGGTCACAGTCTAAGGACACAGGGTAGGCCATTTATAATTGTGGCGAGGAGAAATGTCTTCACCCAAAGAATGGTGAGTCTGTGGAAGTCTCTATCACAGAAAGTGGTTGAGGCCAAAGCATTGAACGCTTTCAAGAAGGAGTCAGATGTCGTTCTTAGGACTAAGGGGATGAAAGATTATGGGGGAGAAAGCACGAACAGGGGATTGAGATGAATGACTAGCGATGATCATATTGAAGGCTGCTCACCACCACCTTCTCAAAGGCAACTAGGGACTGGCAGTAAAATGCTCACTAACAAGCAATACCCACACCCTGTGAGGGAATAACAAAAAATATGGAGCTGGTTTGAAGGGCCAAATGGCCTAGTCTTGCTCTTATTTTCTATGTTTCTATGTCAACACTTGTTACCAGTTTGCCCAATGTAAGGACATAGAACATAGAACATTACAGCACAGTACAGGCCCTTCGGCCCTCGATGTTGTGCTGACCTGTCATACCAATCTGAAGCCCATCTAACCTACAATATTCCGTGTACGTCCATATGCCTGTCCAATGACAACTTAAATGTACTTAAAGTTGGCGAATCTACTACTGTTGCAGGCAAAGCGTTCCATTCCCATACTACTCTCTGAGTAAAGAAACTACCTCTGACATCTGTCGTATATCTTTCACCCCTCAATTTAAAGCTATGCCCCCTCATGCTCGCCGTCACCATCCTGGGAAAAAGGCTCTCCCTATTCACCCTATCTAACCCTCTGATTATTTTATATGTTTCAATTAAGTCACCTCTCAACCTTCTTCTCTCTAATGAAAACAGCCTCAAGTCCCTCAGCCTTTCCTCGTAAGACCTTCCCTCCATACCAGGCAACATCCTAGTAAATCTCCTCTGCACCCTTTCCAAAGCTTCCACATCCTTCTTATAATGCGGTGACCAGAAAGAAGGAAGGACCTCGGAAAGAAGGAAGTATTCAGAATTGAGTAAGTGAGTGGTTCAGTGCACAGCCAGAAGAGCAGTAAGATGAATAAGACATTGCAGAGAAGAATGAGAAACAGACAGCGACAGATAAAGAAAATGGCACAAATCAAGATGTAACGGGTAGAACAGACACAGATGAAATTTAACAGAAATATGAAGAGAAGCATTTTGCTTTGACGTAGCAGAAATGAAGCAGTATCTTTTTGAACAAAGTGCAGGAACAGAGATTTCATTGGAAGGTGGTAAAACAAATCGAAGAAAACTGTTAGGAAGGCAATCGATCTTTGACTGTATGAACAGAGGTTCAGAGAATAAAAGTCAAGGAGCTTTTCTAAACACTTCTAAATCCTGGTTAGCCTCTAGTTGGAGAATTGTGTCCAGTTGTGGTCCCTGCACTTTCAGAACAATGTTAAGGCCTTAGAAAGCCTCCAGAAAAGATTAACTAGAGTGGCACTAGGCTTCTGTAATATGGAGATTCTGGATTAGCTGGGAACGTTCTCCTTAGAGAAGGTGAAGGGCAGATAGAATTGAGGTGCTCTAAAGGATGAAGTGTTTGATAGAGTCAATAAGGAGAAATTGTTCCCAGTAGCAGAACAGTAGGTCACCAGAGGGCACAGATTGAAGATAATTGGCCAAGGAATCGGGGGTAGGGGGGAGGTGGGGTTGTGGATGAGACGAATTTGGCCACAGGATTTAGAAGGTGGAACTGAAAACATTGATGGGAACAGTGATAAGTTTCAAAGATAATTTAGTTCAATGCTTTTGTTTGAGCTAAAGTAACATAGCAATGAGGAAAGGGCAGGGGAATGGGGCATGTTATTACACTTTCTAAATAACTGATATGAGCTGACGGACTGAAAGACAAACTTCAGGTTCCAAAGAAGGTCAGCAATCAGAAGGACAGAGAGTTCAACTGGAAAAGACTGAGAGAGAAAGGCTAAATGTTTCGAGATGTCCTATGTTTTCAGTAAGAATCTTTTGTGAAGCAAACTAATTATGACCAGACTAGTAATGTTCACCAATTGGGATCATTAAGCAATGCCGGTCACACGTGACTGAACTCACGTACAGCACAAGTGACAGAAACACAACCTTTGCAATTCATCTCATTGATTCTGACAGAGCCAACTCTAATTTTGGGTAATTTCTTTCTAATAAGAACCAGAGAGTAGAATGGCCACTTATCAAGCTGAGCCCTCTCAGCTCTATTTTGCTTAAGCGCAATTGATGTAAATGGTGTCATTAACAGGTTATTAACATTGCAATCCAAAAATCTCTAACAGGCTTTCTGGAGTCCCCTATATATTTTCTCTCAATTCCAATTCCCATCCTCGCTTGGAGATGCGTAGTTCACGTTTGGCCTTAGATCCTGAGAGTCCATTACCCTGGAAACACAGGACCCATTCTTGAATGTGAACTAGAAGGTGAAGGCACCATTGTCCGCTGGGGGCTTCAGAAACAAGCACTCTACCCGGGGAATCCTGAACTTCTCAGCCCCTGGACAGGGACTGTGCACGTCATCTAGCCTGACTCTCCAGCATGCCGAGGGAGTGTTACCTAGTCGGAGGTGCTACAAAGCTGAAATGGCATGTAAACAAGGGCCTGAGGACAATGAGCCCGTGGCAGTACTGAAAGGAGTTTGGGAGATTCCCTCCACTGCCTTGGCTAAAGATTAAACTTGGTCATCATCGCAAGGTGTGCATTATCTAGATCCCCAAAACCAACAAAATGCCATCTTTCAACATCCTACCTCACCCCAACAGAACTGTCAGTCACCATCACTGGACAGACTGTGCAGGAACTCCAGCACATCATTTCTAACAGCCTTTGGGCATATACTCAAGGGACAAAAGGAGGCCATTCAGCCCTTTGAGCCTGCTCCCCCATTCAATAAGATCATGGCTGATCTGATTTCACCTTCAACTCTACATTCCTGCATGTCCCCTGATAATCTTTCACATCCTTAGTCATCCGGAGTCTATCTACCTCTTCCTCAAAAATACTTAAAGATTTTGCATCCATTGCCTGTTGAGGAAGGGAATTTGCAAGATTCACAACCCTCTAAGACAGAAAATGTTTCCCACCTCTGTTTTAAATGGATGCCCCTTATTTTTAAACTCTGACATCTACTTCTAGGTTGTCCCACAAAAGGGAGCGCCTTTCCCAATCCACCCAGATAACTCCCCTCAGGATCTTATTTGTTTCAACTAAATCACTTTCTGCCTCTTCTAAACTCCAGTCGATACTGGGCATAACCTGTCTAGCCTTTCCTCGTAAGGCAGTCCACTTGCTCCAGGAATGAACTTGCTTCTTAACTGGGATTGAAAAAAAGACAGAGAGAACCTGACTTCTCAGCCCAAAAGGAACATCCAACCCCTGGGCCGCAGGTTGGAGTAAGGTGACAATTATAGAGCCCAGACCATGAGGTACAGGGAATAGCACCCCAACCCCATTTCACCACCACCACACCCCCACCCCTGGACCACACCAACCATCCAAACAACCCATGCTACCCCCTCCCCCACTTCTACACTAAACACCCAGACAACCAGCACCCATACACCCCTCCTGTCTACACCAACCATTCAGAGAACTTGCACCCCCACCCCAATCTTCAAACCAGCATCAAGCTGCTATGGCAACCTACAATCTTCCGTGCATGTTGCACAGGGTCACATGGTCTCTTTTAAACCCTTACTTCCAAATCACCACCCACTAGGCAGAGTAGTTCAAAACAGATACTGTTTAGTTTAGGAAGTTCTAAATGTTATATATCCAGATATCCCAAGCTTTGCATATTTACAGTTTTAACCACAGGAAGTAGACTTTCTGAGGAAACAGTTGAATCATAAAATCCTTAAAAACCTGAAATGATTTTTGCCATTGCTCTATTAACTCCCCTCACTCTGGCTAATGACAGGTGGCTGTGGAGAGCAGGCAGTACGGCCTGGTGACAAGAGTCCCTGAATTCATCGTGTACATTTAAATGTTACAAATAATGAGAATGGATAATAACTGGCCCCTTCCCACTCACATTCTTACCAAACCCTGCTCACCTTTCTTGAATTCCGACCTGCCCACATCACCTAATTTAACTAGCAACAGCCTCTGATGTCAGCACTCGGCACACAGAGTCCTAGTTCATACAGATTCTCCAAAGCTCTAGTCCTTGTATTTGCCCATTGTGTAAAATTAATAATTGAGGCTTAAATCTATCATATAGGGATCACATTAATCCTCTAGTCAGCATGAAGTTGGGTTCATGGCAGGCAGTGTGGCTGTGCTCAATATCTTGGCAACTGCAGCAAGGCTCCTCCAACAGCACCTTACAAACCCACAACCTCTACCATGGAGAAGGACAAGGGCAACAAATGCATGGGGCACCACCGCCTTCAAGTTCCCCTCCAAGCCACTCACCACCCTGAAATATACTGCCGTTCCTTCAGTGTCACTGGGTCAAAACCCCTGGAACTCCCTACCTAAACATCAACCTAAAGCACATGGACTGCAGCAGTTCAAGAGGGCAGCTCACCACCACCTTCTCAAGGGCAACGAGGGATGGGCAATAAATGCTGGCCCACCTATGCCCATGTCTTGTGAATGGACACAGATGAATAATTCAGCACAGTGATAACTTTAGTCCAGAAAACTGGGGTCATGGGTTCAAGTCTCACTATGGCATCTAGCAAAATTTAAATTCTGCAGCAATTTTTGTTAAAAATCCAAGGGAAATCATTGTTCAGTCTGAGCACTATGTGACTCCAGACCCACAACAATGTGGCTGACTCTTACTACCCCCTGAATACAGCCTGAAAAAACCGCTCAGTTCAATAGCAATTCGGACTGGACTGTAAATATTGCCTTGCTCACACCTCGTGAAAGAACAAAGAAAAACAACTCAGTGTTGATGCAGGTTTTGCCTCCAGCAGAGTATTTTACTTGAGGCTCAATGCTTAGGTTATAGCTTGTAATATAAAAGAAGCTAGGCTGGGATGCTGTGGTATTGAAGAATCCAGACACCAGGTTATAATCCAACAAGTTTATTTAAAATCATAAGCTTTTGGACTGCTGCTCCTCCACCTGACTTTAAATAAACCTGTTGGACTGTAACCTGGTGTCATGTGATTTCTGACTTTGTCCACTCCATCCCAACACCAGCACCTCCACATCATTGAAGAATCCTAACAGATGGTTAGTACAGGTACAATAATGTACAGACATTGTGTTTCTTATAGTCCTTCCGTCTGGGTTAATACTAAATTAATAGGTTTTCTGCAGCATGTCATACTTGAAGTGATCCGAGTTAAAACGAAGTAAGAGATCATTATATTCTTAGGTCATATCTCTTAAAGGTATGTTAACCTAATTTGTCTCTTAAAGCTATACTGATGCACTATGTCTTTCAAAGGTATATTAAACTAGTATGTTTTTTGAAGGTATTTTGGTACACTTTGTCTCTTAAAAATATATTGACATACATTGTCTCTTAAAGGTACACAGATGCACTGTCTCTTAAAGGCTCACCATCACGCTCTGTCTCTTAAAGGGCTATTGACAACAGTGTCAAATGTCTTTCAATTTAACTTCAGCTAAAGCATTTCATTTGGATTAAAAGCCTTAAAAAGGAGGGAATCTTTAGGTTGTTGGTGTATTCAGTACCAAACTGCAAAAGCCCACCTCTTCAAAAAATGATGAGCCAAGAACATTTTGAGTTCCATTAGATTTTTCTCACAAGTAGCAATACCCAGATGCAGCCGTGTGTCACAGTGTGGGTAACTCATCCCCTAAGCAGCACCCTCCAAACTCAAAAATCAACCCAGGCAGACGAGGGCACCAAATACTTGGGAACATGATATGCCCCTTACGCAGTTACTCCAACTCTGCACTAAGTAGCACTGCGGAGGAGGTGGAAATTAAACAATTCACAAGGGCAAAGGGGCAGATTATAACTGCGGGTTTCATCCTGAATGCCAAAATTACTCAAAGCAATTTTTATTAAAACAATGATCAGGAATCAAAATAATTGCTGCAAATTGAAAAGCAAGAGAAATGAACGGAAAAAGTACAGTGAGTCAGGAAAATTCATAAACTCTGCACATCGCTATATACTTAAAAACATCGTATCCTGTGACTCGGATTGTACTTTGCTTACATCAAGAATTAGTTGAAGCAGAAAGAGGGATTAGCATTGTGAGTTCTCACCTCGGGGACCTGAGCTCAATTTGGAACTGGGATGACAGTATCTGCTGACTTCCAGGGTCTCACATGAAGTGGATTTGGATCGTCCCAAACTGAGCTCCCACTGGGTATCAGAGCAGAACACGACCCAGTTGAAAAATCAGCAGGAACTGGGACTCAATTGTAGTTACTAGGCCCATAGGCTGCTGCCTGATTTCAAAAACTTTTACACTGGAGACATACGTGCAGAGACAATTTGTTCAGCAGAGCACAGGAGGCTTTTGCTCTGTATCTAACCCTGTGCTGTCCCTTTCCTGGGAGTGTTTGTTGAGTACAATGTAGAGAAAGCTTTAGTCTGTAGCTAACCTCGTCCTATCCCTGTCCTGGGACCGTTTGATGGGGTCAGTGTAGAGGAGGCTTTACTCTGCATCTAACCTTGTGGTGTCTCTGTCCTGGGACTGTTTGATGGGGTCAGTGTAGAGGAACTTTACTGTATATCTCAGCACTATGCTGCCCTTGTCTCGAGAGTGCTTAAAAGGAGAATCTGGATGGCTCTTTGTTTAGCAATGGTGTAGCTACCTCAAAGTCTCTGAGGGGCAGTGCAGAGAACGTTAATCTTGAAACAAGCGTACTGATATGTTTGCTGGAAACGTGTAGAAACTCAGCAGGTCTGGCGGCATCTGTGGAGAGAGAAACACGGTTAACATTTCCAGTTCAGGTTACCTCTTTGCCAAAACTGCCAAGGAGTTCTACTTTAGCTTTCAGAGGGAACAAATGTATTTACACGAGACTCTGAAGTCCATGTGAATGATACCTATTCAAATGTAGTTGACCTTGTTGCTATGCTGCAATATAACCTGCTACTGTCTAAGAACTGTACATTCACCCCGTAGGTGGTGGCTTATCTGCTGCCAATAATCACTAAATAGATCATTATCATTAGAAAGGTGTGAAGACCCAGTAAGCAGTACACAGATACTGTATTCCAAATAAACTGATGTAAAAAGTTTTTTTAAAAAAGTAAATGCCTACCGAACAGCCATTACTATAACTTAAAGCTTTATTTTAAAACAATCACAGAAATACTGAGTTAAAAGACTGGAAAAACAGTGCAAATACTGTATGACGTCTAGCAAGCTCTCAGTAATTCAATTTGAAATGGATGTCAAACCTTTTTTATTCATTCACCGGATATCAGCATTGCTGGCTCAGCAAGCATTTATTGCCCTTAAGAGTCAACCACTTTGTTGTGGGTCTGGAGTCACATGTAGGCCAGACCAGATAAAGGCAGCAGTTTCTTTCCCCAAAGGACATTACTGAACCAAGACAACAAAGTATGAAGCTGGATGAACACAGCAGACCAAGCAGCATCTCAGGAGCTCCTGAGATGCTGCTGGGCCTGCTGTGTTCATCCAGCTCCACACTTTGTTATCTTGGATTCTCCAGCATCTGCAGTTCCCATTATCACTATTAGTGAACCAGATGGGTTTTTCCAGACAATTGATTCATGGTCATCATTAGATACTTAATTCCAGATTTTTATTGAACTCAAATTCCACCATCTTCCGCGGTGGGATTTGAACCTGTGTGCCCAGAACATTAGCTGGGTCTCTGGATTAACAACCTGGCAATAATGCCACTAGGCCATTGCCTCACCTCAGAATACAAGCTGAAGGAGCAGCAGATTACAAGCAGTTTTGAAATGATATCCTCAACAAAGGATTCCCTCTTCTCCCCCCACCATGGTTCACAAGGCCCTCAGATGTATCTGGCCATTTCCTCAAAGGATCATAGTCTGTCATTTCTACCACCTCCAGCAAGAAACCACCACCAAATACATTGTCCTGCCTACTGTCAGCATTCCACACAGCATGTCTACCTGTTACATCCCGTTCTACTCATCTGTCACAACTAACACTTCCTCATCCACAACCCAGGCACTGTCCAAGGCCCCAAGCATACCTTCCAAGTGAGACAGTACTTCACTCAATCTACTCTCCTGCATTGCCTGCTCCCAATGTGGTCTTCTTTACATTGATGAAACCAAACACAGACTGGGCGACTGTTTTATGGAACCTCTCTTGTTCTCCACAAGAAAGACCTTGATCTTCCAGTCACGTGCCATTCCAATGCACCATTTTGCTGCCATGCTAATGTTTCCATCCTAGGCCTGCTACAGTGCTCCATCGAAGATTAATGCTAACTGGAGGAATAGCACTTCATAGTCTATTTAGGCCCTTTACAGCCTTCATTAAGCCTTCACCAACTTCAGAGCATGAACTCTGTCACACACACACTATGACTGGGATAATGAGTTCTGCCCTCACTCTCAGGGGGAGCAAATGTATCCATACCAGGTCCCTAAAGTACTAGACATTCTGTCTGACAGATCATCACAGTTACTGTCAGCTCGCCTTTGGAATTCATAGTTGATCTCTGCTATGGTCACTCTTAGCAATATTGCAATGGTTAGATTAAATGGTCAGAATGTTACTAGGGACAGGCAATGGCCTAATAGTACTATCGCCGGACCTGTTAATCCAGAGACCCATGCAGGGACCCATGTTTCAATTTCACCACGACAAATGGCACAATTTAAATTCAGTACATATCTGGACTTAAGAGTCGAATCCATTGTTGATTGTCAAAGGGAAAACCCATCTGGTTCACTAATGGGTCCCTGC
Source organism: Stegostoma tigrinum (assembly GCF_030684315.1). Taxonomy (NCBI): domain Eukaryota; kingdom Metazoa; phylum Chordata; class Chondrichthyes; order Orectolobiformes; family Stegostomatidae; genus Stegostoma; species Stegostoma tigrinum. The sequence continues at coordinate 6,588,569 of NC_081392.1, forward strand.
ATGGCTCTCTGGATTAACAGGTCCAGTGATAATACAACTAGGCCATTTCCTCACCCTTCTCCTTTAGTATCCTTGTATGGTCTGGCCTACATGTGACTTCAGGCCCATTGCAAAATAGTTGCCTTTTAACTGCTCTCTGAGTAACTAGGGATGGGCAATAAATAAAGAATGGGACATTCTCATTCTGTGAATGAATTTTTTAAAAGTCAATTAGTGAGGACAATGTCCTCAGTTTTATCGTGCCCTGCTCCCTTCCAGGGGAACACATACACGGGAAACACGGGTAACACGGGAGGGGAAGTAAAGTAAGGTTAGCCCTATTCTATTGATTAAACCTTTTAAAGAAAAGATTATGTAAATCTGTTTTCTGACAGACTTCAACATTAAATTGGCAAAGAGGATTTAGGAAGCACTGAAATTGCTGATAGTTAATGGAAGAGGCTCCAATCTTGTGTATTTAAAAAGCATTAATCCACTTAAATCCCCTGGGTCACTGTGGAGCTGGTGGTGTTATGGTTATATCACTGGTAGACAGTAAAAACTTGGAATCAATTAAAATCTGGAATCAAAAGTTTTCTAAAAACAATCACATAACCAATTGTTGGTAAAATCCCAAATGGTTCATTAATGTCTTTTAGGGAGGGAAATCTACCATCCTTACGTGGTCTGGCCTACACGTGACTCCAGATCCACAGCAATTTGACTGATTCTTAACAATTAAGACTGGGCAATAGTTGGCCAGCAATGCCCACATACCATGAACATACTTCTTAAAAAGTCCAGAGATGGACCTGGGTTTGATTCCACCCTTGGGCAACTCTCTATGTGGAGTTTGCACATTCTCCCCATGTCTCCCCATGTGGGTTTCCTCCCGGTACTCCTATTTCCTTCCACAGTCCAAAGATGTGCAGGATAGGTGGATTGGTCATGCTAAATTGCCTTTAGTGTTCAGGGATGTGTAGCTTAGGTGGGTTATAGGGGAATGGATCTGGGTGGGATGTTCCAAGAGTCGGTGTGGACTTGTTGGGCCGAAGGGCCTGTTTCCACACTGTAGGGATTCTATGATGTCTATGATCTATGTGTTGAAAACTGTCCTTTCCAGATTTGGGATGAGGACAGGAGTCAGGGCTGCTATTGTGAAGGTAGAGGCTGCGTGAGTTTCAGATTCGGTTATGATCGTTTGTTCAAACAAATAACTTATGGTCGATCGCTGTCTCATAAAGAACCTTTCCACAGAGGAGACCATTCAGTCCACCTCACTCATGCAGATTCTTGGATAGTGCTCTCCAATTTCTCCTCCTTCGTCATCTCATTTCCTGATTTAACAATTTTCCACTTTCACCTGTAAAAGTGATTACAGATTTTGCTTCAAGCTCAGTTGGGCCATTCCAAGTCTGCTCTCTATGTGAATGAAAACCATCTGACTTCTTCCTTTGATCCATCACAAGATGCTCTTTAATTTGTAGGTGCATCTCCCAGAGACACTGATCTTTGATCAAAGCAAAATCAAACCTGTTCTCTCACGCGGCTACGCACAAGTGGAGCAAGGCAGTTCTTACGGAGACAAGGTGATTTCTATCCATAATTATATCAATTCTTTGGTCTTAGTCTCCTGAGGTTTAGTCTCATCCAGATGGGCTATGTCTCTGATGCCTTTGATAGTGAATTGAGATCCAATGTGAAATGGGTTTGGAAAAGTTTAGCCTTGATCCCTACGGACGTCACCTCATTCGAAGAGACTGCCTATAATTTGGCAGTAATTGGTTAATCTCACTAAGAGGCCACAAGGACAGACAGTGTGGGATGTGAAAACAATACCCTGGTTGTAGCTGTCCTCCCTTTGTAGTGTTTCCAGTGACTTGCAAAACAGCACACTTGAACCTTTGTCTCGCTTTTAAAAAACACATAGGAATCTTCCTCATCAGGTTTCAGTATTGAGGGAAGGCCACACAGCAAAATCAATACTGAATGTTTCTTTCACAAAGTCTCACCCTGGGGGAGACTAACTAGACTCTTATTGAGCCTCTACTCCTCATATGCCTCCTGCTTGTAATCAGACAGTCCGAAATGGAACCTGAAAATGACTCTCCAAGCCTCATTGGTTGCTCCGACATTTCATCGGATAAGGGCGAATAAATTCTGGGAACAGGGACTGCTTCATCAGATAAAATGGAGCCTCACCTCTGCTCAAACAGGGCTTCGGTCTAACCACATGTCCCAAAGGCCAGTGCTTGCAAGAATGCAGCAATCCCTCAGTGCTGCACTCCAGTTCGAGGCAGCACACTTCAAGAAGGATGTGAACGGGAGAGAGATGGTGCAGGTAAGATTTATGACAACGGTCTCAGGGATTAGAAACTTCAAACATGATGAATGGGCAGCACAATGGTGGTTAGCACTGCAGCCTCACAGTGCCAGAGACCCAGGTTCAATTCCATTCTCAGGTAACTGTCTGTGTGGAGTTTGCACATTCTCCCTGCACCTGCGTGGGTTTCCACCAAGTGCTTCAGTTTCCACCTACAGTCTAAAGATGTGCAGGTTAGGGTGGATTGTCCATGGGAAATTGTCCTTAGTGTCCACAGATGTGCAGGCTAGATGGGTTAGCCATAAGGAATGTAGGGTTAGAGGGATGGGTTGGGATGTTATTCAGGTGGACTCGATGGGCGACATGGGCTGTTTTCATGCAGTAGGGAATCTATGAAAATGTTTCGAGAAATTAAGATTTGTTCCCTTGCAGAAGACAGCAAAGGGGAGCTCTGATAGAGATGTCTGAAGTTGAGAGAGTCTGGACAGAGGAGAGAGTGTGAAACTGTTCCCAATAGTGAAAGGCTTGAGAACATGAGATCACATATTTAAAGTAGTCTGTAAAAGAAAGTAAAGTGATAGGAAGAGAAACATCTTCGCATAGGCAATAGTTAGGATCAGGAATGCACTGTAGGAGACTGTGATGGCCACAGATTCAACTGAACCATTCAAAAGGGAATTAGGCTACTTGAAAAGGAAGAAGGGGCCGGCTTACGGGGAGAAGGCAACAGAGTGGCTCTGATTTAATTGCCAACTTTGCCGTACAAAACCTGAATGTTGCCATAGGATACTTTTTTTGTTGAAGTTTTTCATCTTGCACTCATCAGAACCATTCACAAGAATACAAGGGGGAAACGTATACTGCATGAAAGGACAATGCTGATTGGATGGGAAGTAGATTTAATCGGTAGTACAGGATGAAAAGCTTTAACAAAATATGTCCTTTCTTAATCATTGCAAATTGAATTGCACTTTTGGAGAGCTGGCGCAGGCATAATGGGCTGAATAAGGTTCTTCTCCATTCTAATACTTCTGCTTTTCTTGGCATCTCTGAGGGGCTTAATACAAGTTTCTGCTTCAGAGCTGAGGGTACAATGGAAGGCAATTCACGCAATGTTCTTCAAAACAGGTACATGGCAGTAGGTGGGATTTCAAGGAACAGGATTAGAGTAGAGGTTTGAGATCCAGGTGCAGGGTTATTTAACCCAAATGAGCACTAGCTCTACAAGGGAACTTCATTGCCATAGCACCAGGATTTCGAGGGGAAGTGATGGGGGGTCACTTCACATGGGGGGAGGCCATAAACCAAAGAACAGGACATGGCTGTGCAATCCCTCCTTCAGAGAAGGCCCCAGGCTTAAATACTTCAGGAAGACATGCACATGCCTGGCTGATTGCAGACAGTGCAGACCCCTAACTTAAAGAATTTTTCAATAGAGCATTTATTGTCCATCCCTAGAGAAGGTGCCTCCTGAAACCATTGTTGTCCGTGTGGTGTATGGACACCCACACGCTGTCAGGGAGTGAATTCCAGGATTTTGACCCAGCAACACTGAAGATAGCAACAATATATTTACCTTCAACACAATCTGATCATTTCTGCCTTACTGTTTGTTGGAACATGCAGTGAACCAATTGGCTGTGCAAAGGATACAACAGTGAGGAGCGTGAGCACTGGCATCCTGAGGGAGAAACAGAAATCAGTGAGTGACTGTGGAGCTGGGACCATCAATGCGGCAATGTGTCAATTCTGCACTGAAATCTCATGCAGACTGGTTTGGTAATGAATACCTGCTGCTGATGCCTCAGTCCTGGAGTCATCTTCTGTTTCGTGCAAAAGTGATTTGTTGTTCCCAAGTTTGAGATATCGGTCCCCAAGCCCCCAGGAATAAGGGTACGTTCTATCACATGTGCTTCTCCTGACATCCAGTGGCACACCTCAGCTACTGCACTACACTGAAAAGGTGAATGGTTTCAGACTACAGACAACTGACCAGAGGTAAATAGTGTCGCTCATTACACCATGTGGCTATAAAACTGTAAAACAGAGGAACAGGCACGGGCCATTTGGCTCATTGAGACTGCTCGGTCACTCAATGAGATCATGGCTGATCTTGATCCTGTCTTTTCCCTCATAACCTTCAATTCCCTTACTGATTAAAAATTTGTCTAGCTCAGCTTTGAATGCACCTAACAAACCACTCCCTACCGTCTTCTGCAGTAAAAAATTTCAGATTCACTGCCCTCTGATAGAAAAAAAAATTATCTCATCTCTGTCTTAAATGTGCAACCCTTTATTTCTGAGATTGTGTCTGAAATCATTCCATAGAGGCCGGTATCCTATCACCAAGTCGCCCCTTATCACACATGAAGAGTCCTTGACACTGATTTAACTCCCTCAGAGCCAGCTGTCAGGGTGAGCAGAGCCCCCGATTCTCCTGTTTATATTTGTCAGCCAGCGCTCCCTGATTGGACCAGGTTAACAGCCCCAGTCAGGAAGCTCGCATTCTTTGAGGTATATCTGGCTAACCTTGTTACCATCAGTACAGCGCCACTCTGGTCCTAGACCCTCCCACAAGGGGAAACAACCTCTCCACAACTGTCTTGTCAAGCCCCCTAAGAATCTTGTCTGTTTCAATAAGGTCGCCTCTCATTCTTCTAAACTCCAATGAGTACAGGCCCAATATATTTAATCTGTGCTCACAAAATGGCCCCTCTATACCTGGGCAATACAATGAACCTCCTCTGGACTACATTCAGTGTCAGTATATCTTTTCTTAGTTTGTTTTAAACTGTCCATTTAACTAAACTGATTAAAACCGTCTTCCTGCAAACCTGCAATAATTGGTTAACAAATATGAATGAGTTAAATACTCATATGATCAATGTCTGTGTTCTAGTGCTTGCACTTAGTTCTTCAAGTGCGCAGGAGGGCTAAAGGAATAGTTACTATTTTTACAAGAGAAATTGAATCTAAGAGTAACGATGTTATGCTTCAGTTATACAACAATTTAGTGAGACCATGTCTCAAATACTATGAGTGTGCAATTTTAGACTCCTCATTTAAGGAAGATTGTAAAAGCATTGGAGGTGATTCACAAAAGTTGTACCAGATAGATTCCTGGAATGAGTATGGGAAAAAGTTGGACCAACTGGGCTTGATAAGAAGAATAACAGGCAATTCCATTGAAATCTTAAGTTGTCTTGACAAGGTGGATGTAGAAATGATGTTTCCTCTTGTGGGCCAGTCCAGAACCAGGGGACACTGTTACTGAATTAAGGGCTGCCCCTTTAGCACAGAGATCAGGGCATTTTTTTTTTCCTCTCAATGTGTCCTGCGACATTAGAACTCACTGTCTCAGTGTCATTGAATATTTCTAAGGTAGAGGTAGACAGACTCAGCAGGGGAATGAAGGGTTATCAGGGTAGATGGGAATATGGAATCTGAATCGCAAGCAGATCAGCCAAAGTTTGTTGGAACAGGCCTGAGGGGCTGAATGGCCTACTTCTGTTCCTAATTCATATGTCTGTTCATGCCCTGGTTACAATTTTTGAAAAAAAATTCAGCCCTTTATCTTTGGTCGGCCAGGTCCAGAAGTCAAAAGCTGTTGCAAACTAAGCCAGACCAAAGGAATCAGTGTTTGCTTTGAAATTGGGACTGCTTGGGTCAATTCACGAGCATTCAAAGGTGACGGTATACTCAGAATCTGTCTGCAGAGACATTCAGGAATCAATGAGGTGAATGTAAGGTGAGCTTTTACCTTTAGGCAGAGGAACATGGGATATAGGAGCAGATAGAGGCCATTCAGCCCCTCAAACTTGCTCTGCCATCCAGCCAGGTCATGACTGATCTTCCACTTCAATGTCATTTTCCTGCACCATCCCCATTTCCCTTGAATTCTTTAAGATCTATTGTTCTGTCCTTAAAATACACAATGTCTAGGCCTTCACAGCTCTTTGGGATAAGTTCCTCCTTATCTCAGTCTTATTACGAGAAGGAATCACTTCATTCTAAGACTCCCCCCATCCGCTGGGGAGCCTCTTCCCTGCAAATATCCTGTTTCAGTTCGATCTCCTCCTACTCTAAATTCTGGGGAATACTGGCAGAGTTTTCTCAATCCCTCCTCATGGGATAACTCCACACTTCCAGGAAGCACCATTTTTCTGGGAAATCCATTTTTCCTTTTGTAGACAGGCCAAACTGTACATGATATTCCATGGTGTTTTGGGAGGGGTACTAATACTTTGTCAGTCCCCCGGTGCAATGCTGAGCAATAACTTTCAGCTAGGTACACATGAAGGGTAAAGTGGAGATTTAACAGGAAGGTTTAATTTATGGGGACAGATTGCACCAAACTGGCTTGTAATCTGTTCTGAAGAAGGGTCACCAGATCTGAAATGTTAACTCTGCTTTCTCTCCACAGATGCTGCTAGCCTTGCTGAGCTTTTCTAGCAATTTCTCTGTTTGTTTTTGATTTCCATCTGCCTTTGGTTTTATTTGGGCTTAAAGGGTTCAAAGCCCTAACTAAGGTGTTTAAAGTGATCACCCTGAACATGGAGATAACAAAGTGTGGGGCTGGATGAACGCAGCAGGCCAAGCAGCATCTCAGGAGCACAAAAGCTGACGTTTCGGGCCTAGACCCTTCATCAGAGAGGGGGATGGGGGGAGGATTCTGAAATAAATAGGGATAGAGGGAGAGGCGGATCAAAGATGGATAGAGGAGAAGATAGGTGGAGAGGAGACAGACAAGTTAAAGGGGTAGGGATGGAGCCAGTAGAGGTGAGTGTAGGTGGGGAGGTAGGGAGGGGATAGGTCAGTCTGGGGAGGACGGGCAAGTCAAGGGGGCGAGATGAGGTTAGTAGGTAGAAAATGGGTTGTAGCTTGAGGTGGGAGGAGGGGATAGGTGAGAGAAAGAACAGGTTAGGGAGGCAGGAACAAGCTGGCTAGTTTTGGGATGCAGTAGTGGGAGGGCAGATTTTGAAGCTTGTGAAATCCACATTGATACCATTGGGCTGCAGGGTTCCCAGGCAGAATATGAGATGCTGTTCCTGCAACCTTTGGGTGGCATCGTTGTGGCACTGCAGGAGGCCCAGGACGGACATGTCATCCAAGGAATGGGAGGGGGAGTTGAAATGGTTCACGACTGGGAGGTGCGGTTGTTTATAGCGAATCGAGCAGAGGTGTTCTGCGAAGTGGTACCCAAGCCTCCACTTGGTTTCCCCAATGTAGAGGAAGCCACACCGGGTACAATGGATACAGTATACCACATTGGCAGATGTGCAGGTGAACATCTGCTGGATGTGGAAAGTCTTCTTGGGGCCTGGGATGGGGGTGAGGAAGGAGGTGTGGGTAAGTGTAGCACTTCCTGCCCTGAACATGGAGTTTGGTTCAGCAAGTATCACTGGGGAGACAGCTCTCAAAGTTTCAGTTTAGGAAGAAAGATGCATTTCCATTTAGAAATCCAGGGAGATAAGTTCAGCCGAGAGGGATTAGTGAGTTAAATCCAAGAGGTGGGCTGAGGGCAACAATTAACTTTAAGGAGAGCGTTGAATTTAGTTAAAGGGAGGTCCCAGAAATCCTGCAGGCAAAAGTCTCCCTTCTGACAAGGACAAGGAACATGCACAATCAAACTGAGGCAAAGACATGCTTACAATTCAACTTGAAATAGCAACGAGGGGTAATAATCTAGCCTGATAGTTAATGAAGCCTCTCTGCCTCCAGAAATGTTTCAAGCTGGAGAGATCTAATTGTTATGTTTTCATTCATCTGAGACACAGGATGGGCAGGTCTTAGAGATTTTCTTTTAAAGCTCTTTGGGTAAAGTTTGGAGTGAGATTTTGATTAAACGAGGGATGTTTACAATAAAAATGTACGAAGGGAATGTTTCTTTCCGCATTAGGGGCTACGTTTGGCCTGTGAGTGAAGTCTAAACACCTTCAGCACCCCATCAGATTTAAGCAGCATGTGGCCACTCTGCCTCAGGCAGGCGTTATAATTCATAACAGTTGTTAGTAGATCTTGTTGAGTTGTTCAAGACTGGTCCAGATGTTGTAGCTAGTTAACTTGCTTTGTTTTCTTTCCTTTCATTAATTCCCTTATCTGCACCGAAAGCATTTAAATTTTAATTTCCTATCCTGGATTGTTTTCACAAGATCGGGAGAATAATATCCAGGGAAAAACCATTTGGCCCATCTACTAAAAATAAATTAATCCTAAAGGAAGCCTCACAAGATCTGAAGATAAATTGCAGCTTTCTCCACTCAATTGTTTCTTAAACTATTCCAGGGTTTTTGCCTCCATTACTCCCAGGGGGTACTCATTGCAAGTGTCTGTCCCTGGCGTTTGCAGAGGAGAGTTTCCTTACATCTGTCCTAACTTTCTTATTGTGAAAACAAGTCATATTTTAATGGTGCGGATCTGTGTCTGTGTCTTGTGTGCATGTGTGTGTTTGAAGTGTCAGGTTTAAGTGTGTGTCTGTGTGCTTGTCCAGTGAGTCAGTATGTGCATGTGGGTCTGTGTCTGAGGTTGTGTGTGTGTTTGTCTGGAGCGCACGCGCGTGTGTGTGTATTTGTTAAGTGTATGTGCATGTGCATGTCCTCAGTTTATGTGCATGCAGCTGTGAGTAGATGCAAACATATTTGCCTGGTGTGTGTGTGTGTGTGTGTGTGTGTGTGTGTGTGTCAGTGAGAGCGAGAGAGAGAGAGAGAGAGAAAGAGAGTCTGGTGCCTGTGTTCATGTTACTGGGCAGGAGTTTAGAAGTTCTACCCTCTTGCAGGCCCCCAAACGTATTCAGTTTTGGATTTGATTCGTGGTGCACTCCATTAGCCAGCCATGACTTAAGATAATCTAATTTCATATGAATATTAAGGGGATTGAGACAAGTATTGATAAATTGAAAAATGTTATGAAACATCCACTTCACAGCAACACAGTTAGACAACTCGATATAACAGGTCAAATAGTCATGGAAGTACCAGAAATTTGGATCTAAAGAAAATTCTAAATTTTCCTGATATGCTAAAGAGAATATTACTATTGTGAAGAGAAAACACTGTTCCCCACTGTGGTAAACCTTTAGCAATTTTTTTCTGAAGAAGGGTCTCGACCCGAAATGTCAACTTTCCTGCTCCTCTGACGCTGCTCGGCCTCCTGTGTTCATCCAGCTTCACACCTTGTTACCTTTAGAAATGGTTGGACATTGTAACCAGAAAGCTTCAAACTCTGGTCAAATCAGATTCAGACAGGAACTGGAATCTGCAGCAACCTCACAGTCAGTGTTAAAGAACAGTCAGACATTTCATCCATGGTCAGGTGTCTTTTTAAGTCATTTGAAGGGTCAATGAGAGGCCAGTTTAGAGCCATACAGCATGGAAACAGACCCTTCGGTCCAACCAGTCCATGCTGACCATAATCTCAAACTAAACTAGTCCCACCTGCCTGCTCCTGGCCCATATCCCTCCAAACACTTCTTATTCATGTACTTACCCAAGTATCTTTTAACATTGTAACTGTGCCCACATACGCCACTTTCTCTGGAAGTTCACTCCACAGATGAGCCACTCTGTTTAAAAAAAAAGTTGCCCGTCATGTTGTTTTTACACCTCTATCCTTTTCCTTAAAAATATGCCCCCTAGTTTTGAAATCCCCAACCCTGGAGAAATGACACCTGCCATTCATTATTTCTGTGCTCCTCATGATTTGATAAACCTCTCAACTCTCGTGAAAAACGTCCCAGTCTATCCAGCCTCACCTTATAATACCTACAGCATGAAAGCAGGCTATTCAGCCCATTAAGTCCACACCATCCCTGAGAATAGCACCTCACCCAGATCCACCCCCTACCCGATCTCTGCATTTCCCACACTACGGGCAATTTAGCATAACAATCCACCCTGTCTGCACATCTTTGGACTATGGGAGGAAACTGGAGTACCTGGAGGAAATCCACACAGAATGTGCCAACCCCACACAGACAGTCACCTGAAGCTGGAATCAAAGCCGGGTCTCTAGCACTGGGAGGTAGCGGTACTAACCACTGAGACACCATGCCGCCCCAACTTAAACCCTCCAGTCCTGACAACATGCTGGTAAATCTCTTCTGAACTCTCTGCAGCTTAATCATATCCTTCCTAAAACAAGGAGACCAGAACTTGGCATAGTACTTGAGAGGAGGCCTCACCAATGAGCTCTACAACCTCAAGATAATGTTTCTTAAAGATTTTTTGCTTAATGCTTTCAGGTGCTGTGGATTTCATTGGCAATGCTAGCATTTATTTTGCAGCCCCAATTACTGGGAACTGCAGATGCTGGAGAATCCGAGATAACAAAGTGTGGAGCTGGATGAACACAGCAGGCCAAGCAGTATCTTAAGAGCACAAAAGCTGACGTTTCCCCATCCCCCTTTTCTGATGAAGGGTCTAGGCCTGAAATGAGAGCTTTTGTGCTCCTAAGATGCTGCTGGGCCTGCTGTGTTCATCCAGCTCCACACTTTGTTACCACTTAAACACTTGCTTGGCCATTCAGAAGACAGCTAAGAGTTAATCCCTTTGTCTTGAGTCTGGAGTCACATGTAAGCCAGACCAGGTAAGTCAGCAGATTACCTTCCCTAAAGAGGTGGTTTTCACAGTGTTAGCTTAACTGGCACTTTTACTATCTTTCAACTTCAGATTTTTTCCGTAAATGTATTGAATTAAAATTCCACCAACTACCCTGGCAGGACTTGAACCCTGATCTTCAGGAACATTAAATTGTGTGCATGATGATTGGTCCAATAACCTCACCACTATACCGCCATTGCCCACAAGCTTCTCCACCACTCACTAGGCAAACAGAATGATCATAAGGTCACACCTTAAAGAGTCTAGGGTGGATGTCATCAGTTCATGGATAAATAGTGACCCCCCGTCTGTGGGCAATGTGCTGAATAGATGCCGGTAATGGATCAAGAGACAATAGACAATAGGTGCTGGAGAAGGCCATGTGGCCCTTCAAGCCAGCACCACCGTTCATTATGATCATGGCTGATCAACCACAATCAGTATCCTGTTCCTGCCTTATCCCCATGACCCTTGATTCCACTATCTTTAAGAGCTCTATCTATCTCTTTCTTGAAAGTATCCAGAGAGTTGGCCTCCACTGTCTTCTGGAGCAGAGCATTCCATATATCCACCACTCTCTGGGTGAAGAAGTTTTCCTCAACTCTGTTCTAAATGGCCTACCCCTTATTTTTAAACTGTGTCCTCTGGTTCTGGACTCACCCATCAACGGAAACATGCTTCCTGCTTCCAGAGTGTCCAATCCCTTAATAATCTTATACATCTCAATCAGATCCCCTCTCATCTTTCTAAACTCAAGTGTATACAAGCCCAGTCGCTCCAATCTTTCAACATATGATAGTCCCGCCATTCTGGGAATTGACCTCGTGAACCTATGCTGCACTCCCTCAATAACAAGAAGGTCCTTCCTCAAATTTGGAGACCAAAACTGCGCACAATACTCCAGGTACGGTCTCACCAGGGCCCTGTACAGCTGCAGAAGGACCTCTTTGCTCCTATACTCAATTCCTCTTGTTATGAAGGCCAGCATGGTATTAGCTTTCTTCACTGCCTGCTGTACCTGCATGCTTGCTTTCATTGGCTGATGTACAAGAACACCTAGATCTCGTTCTACTCCCCCTTTACCTAACTTGACTCCACTGAGATAGTTATCTGCCTTCCTGTTCTTGCCACCAAAGTGGATAACCATACATTTATCCACAGTAAACTGCACCTGCCATGCATCCGTCCACTCACCTTGCCTGTCCAAGTCACCCTATATTCCCATAACATCCTCCTCACATTTCACACTGCCACCCAGCTTTATGTCATCAGCAAATCTACTAATATTACTTTTAATGCCTTCGTCTATATCATTAATGAATATCGTAAACTGTTGCGGTCCCAGCACCGAACCTTGTGGTACCCCACTGGTCACCGCCTGCCATTCCAAAAGGGACCCGTTTATTACGACTCTTTGCTTCCTGTCAGCCAGCCAATTTTCAATCCAAGTCTGTATTTTGCCCCCAATACCATGTGCCCTAATTTTGCTCACCAATCTCCTGTGTGGGACTTTATCAAAGGCTTTCTGAAAGTCCAGGTACACTACATCCACTGGCTCTCCCTTGTCCATCTTCATAGATACATCTTCAAAATATCCTTTGGTACCCAACAATAATAGAGGTGGGACAGTAAGATTTACTTGGAAGTGTAGTATGTGTATAGACAGTAGCACCAGAGGTTTGTACCTTTAAAATAGGATAAGGTTCCAGGGCAATTTGCAAAAGTGCACTGGGAAGAGATAGATCAATGCTGATTCACAGGAAGGGGGCCTCAGGCTGGGTTAGAGTGGTGGGTCTTGGAAAATGAAGAGGTATGGGCCTAATGATAGAAAGCCCGGTGTCTACATAGCTGAAGACATGCAGTCAATGGTGAGGAAAAGGGAATTTTAAAGGATTAGAGGACATTACAGAGATGGGGAGGCTTGAGGGCATGAAGATGTTTAATCATGAGATTCAAAATTAGGGAGCAGGTGTGGACTAGCAAGGACAGGCTTGTAAAGCTAAGTCTCTTGTGACTGGTGTGTAGTTTTGAGCTGCAAGGTGATTATATTGCTGAGAAGCTTTGAGTGGAATCATAGCTGCGAATCTTCCTTATGCTGAACCTTGATGTGCGATCAAAGGCTCATTACATAGCAATTAGTAGCTAGCTACACTCTATCTGATATTCATGATGGTCTATTGTGAAACATCAGGCTCAAATTAAGAGTAAGTTTACATTACAGTTAGCTATATTGATCTTAGCATCAGAACAAACCACCGCAGTCCTAGAGGGCTGCTCTCTAATTAGGGAGAGATGACTGATGGCGGTTTAACCTGAGGGTCACCACACCCCAAGTTGAGGGGAGAGGTCGAGAAGGAGAGTCCTTCATGGTAATCCCAGCCACCTCCTTGACTTGACACAATCTGTCGATCTTCTCTCCCACCTATCTGCCCCTCCCACCTCATTGACCAATCCCTACCAATCTCTACTTGTACTCACCTACCACCATCCCACCTACCTTCCCCAGCCCCAGCCCCAGCCCTCCACTCTCCATTTATATCAGAGCTCCTTTCGCCCTCTCCTTTTCTGAAGGGTCCCAATCTGAAATATCAACTTTCCTCCTCCTCTCATGCTGCCTGGCCTTCTGTGTTCCTCCAGCTCCACACTGTGTTATCTCTTACTCCAGCGTCTGCAGTTCTTACTGTCTCTTTGGGAAAAGAACCTATGCTTTTTGGCATTACTAACCTGTTGTCCAGCCAACTGAGCTCACCTGGAAAAACAACTTAAGAGCGCCCCTACAAACAAACATTGCCAAAACATTTCAATACTCTTTGCAACTCTCAAGCTCCTCCCAGGGACATGTGTGAAGGAGAAAACAGAGGTAACGTTTCGGGTCCAGTGACCTATTCTAAGGAAGGGTCACTGGACCCCAAATGTTAATTCTGTTTCCTCCTTCACAGATGCTGCCAGACCTGCTGAGCTTTTCCAGCAACTTTGTTTCTGTTCAAGGTTTAGGACATGCTGTTTTTTAGCTGACACTTGAGTTGTATGCTCTCCAGTAGACCACTGGAATAGTCAAAAACTGTTTTTTTTATGAAATACAGACATTTGGGCAATTTTCCTCATGGTTGGCAGATATCACTATCACAGTTTCACTGGAATAGATTAGGTCAGAGAATGCCAACACTTGACTCTTATACAGGTCTTCCATAACACCACTGGACTGTTAACAAGGCCTGTTGCCCACTCTCTCGCCAATGTCACATAGGATGAAATAGGTCAGATAGTCACCTGTAAAGTGAAGCTCTCCAGAGAAGGCCACATGGGTGCAACCACTTGATACTTCTGGCTGCAAATGATTGTTAATAAAATCAGCTTTGTGTTTCAAAATGTTAAACCTGTTTTTTCTGCTGATTCTTGTTAACATGTTTGTGCATTTCCAGCCTTTTGAAATAGAACACAGAACATATAGAATATAGAACATTACAGCACAGTACAGGCCCATCGGCCCTCGAGGTTGTGCCGACCTGTCATACCGATCTCAAGCCCATCTAACCTACACTATTCCATGTCTGTCCATATGCTTATCCAATGACAACTTAAATGTACTTAAAGTTGGCAAATCTACTACCGTTGCAGGCAAAGCCTTCCATTCCCTTACTACTCTCTGAGTAAAGAAACTACCTCTGACATCTGTCCAAAATTTTTCACCCCTCAATTTAAAGCGATGCCCCCTCGTGCTCGCCGTCACCATCCTAGGAAAACGGCTCTCCCTATCCACCCTATCTAACCCTCTGATTATTTTATATGTCTCAAAATGGTTTGCATCAGCCTATTTCTTGTGTTTATGTGCTGGCTTTCACTATGGTTGAGAACAGCAATGATCTTGGGGATTTTGTTTCCGGTGGGTGAGAAGCCCTACAGTGTGGAAACAGGCCATTTGGCCAAGCAAGTCTACACTACCCTTCTGAAGAACAGCCCACTCAGGCTCACACCCATACTCTATCCCTGTAACCCTGCATTTCCCATGGCTAACCACCTAGCCTGCACATCCCTGAACACTATGAGCATGTTAGAATGGCCAATTCACCTAACTTGCACTTCTTTGGACTATGGGAGGAAACCCACACTAAAACAGGGAGAATGTCCAAACTCCACACAGACAGTCGCCAAGAGTTGAATCGAACCCAGGTCCCTTGAACCACTGACCCATCCTGTTTGGTTGTCTGATTGTTGAGTGCCATTCTCAGTTGGAAACCATTGAGCCACAAATGGGTAGCACAGTGGCTCAGTGGTTAGCACTGCAGCCTCACAGCTCCAGGGACCCGGGTTCGATTCCAGCCTCGGGTAACTGTCTGTGTGGAGTTTGCACGTTCTCCCCATGTCTGCGTGGGTTTCCTCCGGGTGCTCTGGTTTCCTCCCACAGTCCAAAGATGTGCAGTAGGTGGATGAGCCATGCTAAATTGCCTGTAGTGTTCAGGGGTGTGTAGGTTATAGGGAGATGGGTCTGGGTGGGATGTTGCAACAGGCGGTGTGGATTTGTTGGGCCGAAGGGCCTGTTTCCACACTGTAGGTAATCTAAATCTAATCTAAAAAAAAATGCTTTTCTGTGCTCAACTGATGGCAGGACAAGTTGGTTCTGAGTGTGCCTTACACCTCTCAGTGTTGAGTGCAACAGATAGCACCAATTTGTAGCTTCATGATATTAATGACTCATTCTAAGCTGATCTCCTATCCTTCCCATTGAAATTGAGTTGATCTTTGACTTGATGGTGATGGAGGATTTAGCAATGTGTCAGGCCATGAGGTTATAGATTGCAGTTGAATACAATTATACCGTAAATGATCACCCAAAGCATCTTAGTGACACTCATCTGATGCTTACCGATACTGAAGCACTAATTATTTATTTAAAAGAGAGAAAAATCATTGTTACAAGTGATAGACTGTAGTTTTGCCACAATGGAAAACGAGGCTCAGCCTAAAACTCTGTGGAATTTGCTGTATTATGTAACAATGTCTCAGTACCAGCGATAGGTGAATCATGGTTGGTTGGAATGCTGTCAATCCTCCTTCCTATGCCGACCTACGAGGTTGTTCATTAGTCTGTGGTGGAGCATAGCCCATGAATAAGTCTAAGCAGAAGAGGCTCTTGCCTTGGAGCAGAAGGTGGGTCTAGTTTAGTTTGGGATTATGTTTGACGCATAGAATCCCTACAGTGTGGAAACAAGCCATTGGTCCAACAAGTCCACACCACCCCTCCGAAGAACATTCTGCCCTGACTCATTTCCCTTTCCCTGCAATTCCTCCTGTCTAACCCACCTAACCTAAACATCGCTGCACACTACAGGCAATTTAGCATAGCCAATTTGGACTGTAAGAGGAAACCAGAGCACACCCACACATACACGAGGAGAATGTGCACACTGCACACAGACAGTTGCCCGAGGGTGGAATTGAGACCCTGGCACTGAGGCAGCAGTGCTAACCACTCAGCCACCATGCACTGGTTGGATCAAAGGGTCTGTTTCTGTGCTGCTATGATTCAATAAGAACAGTAACTGTACAAACAGTCTTAACTCTTAGACGTATTAACTATTTCTAGCAAGTGCTAGAGAAGAGGTGCCTGTTTCCACCAGAGAACTATGTCAGAGTCCAATTAATTTTCATTCAGACTGGGTGGAAATCAATCTGGTTCAAACATTGACTCTTTCAGACAGCCATTGCATTATGCAACGTCTGCCCCCAAAGCTTTTACCCTTAGTTAACTCATTATACAATCATACATGTACCTATTTTATATTTACCACAACCCGTCCTCCCTCCATGTGTCTATTTCATAATGTGAGCATTTGGGAGGTTATGCATCTCTTCCAGAATGTGTGGGTTTTGTATTTGAAGACTTTAGTTTACATATTATTGACTTTGGTTCTGATCTTTATGTCATTTCTACACTGGAAGATCCTTTATCTCATGTGTGTCCTTCACAGAGGATGTCATTCTTTGTAAATGTTGGTGTTGACTTTACATGGAGGATCTTTAAATTTGTGAATGTCCATCTGAAAGGCAGCTGTGCTAGTGAAACAAAAATCTTTCTCTTTGTAGTAACATGCATTTTTAAATTGGTCAACTCTTTCCAATTGGTCACTTTTCTGCACAGTCCTAGATAGTCCATGCTGTTTCTTCATTTCATTCATGCCTTGGATATAGAGTTTATCTCTATTGAGTTGCTGATCATGTTGGACGTCTTCTGTCGCTGGTAGTTGTTGTTGGATTGGTAAAGTAGAATTTTTTCAGATTCTCAATTATTATATTATAAGATCAGTGTTCATCCAGCTGAAACTGTGTTGCTGACAGTGACTGCTCTGTGTATCAATGTGTTTAGTAAACTTGGAGCTGTTTGGATATATTCACTTGTATTTTGGTCACTTCTCACTTTTGTCTCAGCATGAGGTGATTGTACTGATTGTAATGAGGTCAGCCAGGGGACCTCATAGAATGAGAGTTCCCTGATTGGGGCTGTTAACCTGGTCCAATCAGGGAGCCTTGGCTGATATATAAAAAAGGGAGCATCAGCAATTCTGACACTCTGGTACCTGATTCTGAATGAGGCAGTACCGAAGTCTGGGACTGTTTATGTGTAAATAATGAATGATTTGGTAATGGATACCAACATCTGTGCAGTTCTTTCAGCAATAATCAATCTCCACTATAAAAATTTATGTTCAGAACCAGTCAAGGAAGGAAACACAAGCACATTAATTAACAACTTGCCCAAAGAAGCAGGTTTTAAGGAACTCTTAAGGGGAGAGAATTTTATTAAGAAATCTCCAGGCTTGAGGACTATGGAGAGGTGGATATGGCCACCATTAGTGAAACAAGAGAAATTTTGGGGTTGTAAGGTGAGGCATGTGTGGTGGATATAAAGTTGCAGAAGTACACTGAGGGCATTCAGATTCTTGATTAAGGGCACTGGAGGGGACAGGGAATCTGTCCATGCAGTAGGAGGGATTGCTACCTTGTCTCTTGTCCTTCTCCCATTCTTTCAACTGACAATTGGGGGACCAAAGCAAGGCGTCCATTGCTGAAAACTTCTTTTGCCCTGGTGACTCCTGTATGATTTCTGAGGTGTAACATAGCACTTAGTCTGTTTTGGTGTAGTCCTCAAAGAATTTCTGGAATAAATGTTGATAAGATCTTGGCAAAAGTCCCAGCAGCAATGAATGAGATATGTTAATATGTATTTGTTTCTCATTTATCCTGCTAGCCTCCAGGCCACCATTGCATTCCAGTTCCTAATTTCCATTCTTTATTTATACATGAACTGTCCCAGGCTTCAGTACTGCCTCATTCAGAGTCAGGTTCCAGAGTCTCAGCGTTGCTGATGCTCCTTTTTTATATATCAGCCAAGGCTCCCTGGTTGGACCAGGTTAACAGCCCCAATCAGTAACTCTCATTCTATGAGGTCCCCTGGCTGACCTCGTTACAGTCAGTACAATCACCTCATATTGAGGCAAAAGTGAGAAGTGTAATTATACCTGAGCTTGGTAACCAAAATTCAACTGAATATATCCAAACAGCACCAAATCTGCTGAACACATTGATACACAAAGCAGTCACTGTCAGCAACACAGTTTCAGGTGGATGAACACTGATCTTACAATAAAATAATTGAGAATCTGAAAAAATTCTACTTTACCAATGTGAATTCCACAATTGCTACGGTAGAAATTCAAACCTAAAGGGCTGCTCAAATACTACACCAGTGATAATGCCATTTACCTGGTGTCACCTGGTCTATCTCAGGTTTATGATTTTCAAGGGGGATAATGGCAAATAGGAGAACTTATGTACAATGTTGGTACAAGGTCAGGATTACACTGTTGTAAAAGATGAACATTCTGTAGCAAATATCAGTAAAAGTATGGGGTTCCCAGGTATCTCCATTTAGTGACCAAGGTGCAGCAGAGAGTGTTGCTGCCTATGGTGCCAACTACAATGTAGGAAAGTGGCACAAATGGCAATTTTAGTTGTTGTAGATATGGGTAAGTGCTTCTCTTGGGGCTTTTTGAGGCTGTCAAGGTGTCTGACTGTATGATGGGCATAAGCATAATTAAAAGAGCTTAAGGAATGATTTAAGGTTGAAAAAAAAAACTCCTCCAGCCACAGCCTCACCTTTTTTAACAATCATGAGTACCCCATCTTTTTCATCCTACCACCTTTGGCCTCCTTGGACACCAGGGATATAGACCGGGGACAATGTGGCTCCACTCCTGATCTGTGTGCCTAAATCATTTATCAACAAGAATGTTTGATATTTTACAAAGGGATATGCAAATTAGAAACTGTATACACCATCACAGGAATTGAGACAGTGTCACATGACATAATCACAATGTTGCTCTCTTCCAGCCTTGTGGCAAGATGAAATCCCATTTGCTGTTATTACAGATAGTTACTGTTACATGAGCAATCCTCACTGCTGCCTATCACATTTTAGTAGGCTGAGTCCATGAATGCTCAACATGGGATAGATTTGCTGCCACCATCCTCTTTTGAGATTGGGATCTACAGTCGAGACACCAGCATTGCTATGGCATGTGTTATAATCCCAGCTAATGTTACTACTGAACAAGTCAGATTGCAAAATGAAATCTGGCTCAATAGATAATCTATATTTTTGTACTTAACATGGTAGTCATTCACTGAAACATAGGTACAAAGGGTTGCAGATTTTCCTTAACAATAAAACAGATCTTTATTACACAAAGGGAAACAACAACAACAAAACATGCTGTATAAATATGGAACACTGTTTAAAACACAGAGCAAAGTCTCGTTTATTCCACAACATTCTCATTTCAGAACAGTTCAAATCCAGAGAAATGGTCCTTCTATTTTAAATCTTTAGATTCAACACAACTGCTTCTCGCCAGGTCTTTTTTGTGAAGTGTAAAGTCTTCTTACATGGATACTCACAAAAATGAAAGCTGAGACATTCTCAGTCTTTCACTAATCTGTTGATTTTTTAACCAAACATTCCTGGTCTGGAAGTTTCACAAGCTAACCTTTTATATCAAGATAAAAGAGCTTTCCCTGCACTGTCCTATTCTCCTTTCTAACAGAAAAATTATATTTGCTCCAGATTCCAGTCGGGTCTCCTCCAAATATTCCCCTAAAACTTTCAATCTCTCTCTTTATCTCAGCTAAAATCAATTATTGATTATTCTCAATCAAAAGTAAGATAATACCTTTCAATGTATAAACTCATTTCAGAATCACCACAACATCAGCCATCTTCCATTAAGGAGATCTGCAATCACCTGTTCTCTGTTAAACAGTGAAATTGGTCACAGTTTTGGAAAGACTCCTTGAACTTATTTATTTTAATATCTTCACAGATGTAACTAATACCCATGTGCCACTAGTTAAAAGTCCAAACTTGAAGATAAAGATTTTTTTTCTACATTTCATTACATGTGGTATAGGAAAAACATTTGGTAATTCAATGAAAGGCTTTTGTTTGAAACTAGATGTAGTTTATTGTACGTTATCAACTGGGTACAAGTTCCTCTAATGTAATAGACATTGTTATACAGATTATGAGGAGGACCTGGATTTTAGATCTTGCTCCAATAAGATCCTCAACTGTCTTCCCACTAAGTCCCTAAGACATTATGACGGTGGTGGTACTTAAGCACTCCTCAGCATTAATCCTTTAAGACTCTTACACCCACATACAGCAATGATGCTCTTAAATAAGAGTTACTTTTGTTAAACTTATCTCTGCAGATTTTTTGGCCACTTTCTAGCATCTGAAGACCAATAATAAGTTAGCAATAACTGACAATATTATAGTTGGTGATTGTAGAAGAGGCATCATAGAATCCCTATAGAGTGGGAGTTGGCCATTCAGCCCATCGAGTCTACACCAACCCTCAAAGAGCATTCCATCATGACAATCCCTCTACCCTATCTCATGGTTAACCCAACTAGCCTGCACCTCCCTAGACACTATAGCCAAGCCACCTAACCAGCACATCCTTGGACTATAGAGGGAAACCATAGAACCCAGAGGAAACCCAGACAGACAGCTACCAAAGGGTGGAATTGATCTCAGGTCTCTGGCGCTATGAGGCAGCAGTGCTAACCACTGAGCTGCCCCAAGTAAAATAGTAAGACCTCATTTTGACTGTATGAGGCAGCTGTTTGCAGCAGTACCAAGGTTTTTGTGAGCCAGGGCTGTAGATCATTCCAAGTTTTTATACCAGCAATCATGGGTTCATTCTCTTCAATGTTGATGTCCCGAACAGCAGAGTCAGTTGCCATTGCTGTACAGTGAAGGTGATTTTTCACTGAGGATAGCTCCTGAACATGAGCAAAGGGAGCTGTGTCATAGTGAGTTAGATCATGTGAAATTGGGGCCTAGCTCTGTCAGGTTCCAGATAAGGTGCCCTCTCTTACCAGCCTCTGCAGATGGTTGTGTTCAGTAAAGGCTGCTTGCTGTTTGCTCACAAGACAATAAGTCTCGTTATTATAACAGTCGGGGCAAGCAAGCGAAATAAATGGGGTATCCATTAAATGCTTGGTGTATTCAACAACAGCTTTCATTTTCGCTGAATTTTCAACCCAGTAATATGTCCCAAAGTCCTTTATAGAAGGATCATCAAAATCATTGTTGCAGTGAACCAAAGAGATTGGATCAATGACCAAAAGCTCAGCCAAATGGATAGGTTTCAAGGAGTTTCTTAAAAGGCACAGGCAGAATCTGAGGTTGTACACTAATGTTCCTGCTGGTCATATCACTCAAACTAGAGAGAGCTTGGTCATGAGATAGTAGAAACTGCAGATGCTGAAGAATCTGAGATAACAAGGTATGGGCGAACACAGCAGGAAGAAGAGTCTAGGCCTGAAATGTCAGCCTTTCTGCTCCTCTGATGCTGCTTGGCCTGCTGTGTGCATCCAGCTCTATACTTTGTTATCTCAGAGTTTAGTCATGGATGTCAGATTGTCAGTAATTGCACTGAGATAAAGCTGTCTTTACTGTTGTAAGTGAAAGCTGCAGTTTCTTTGTGGATACATTGAACTCAAGTTTACCTGGGGGGATTCAGGTTGATCCGACTCAGTCTCTGAATGTCATGTAATTACCAAGAGGTGGCTCACCACTTAATCTGCTTTGGAACTGCACTCTGATCAGGGCTGACTATTCACCTCTTCCTCCAGCCAGTGTCCAATTGAGGACCCAGAAAATAGTAGCAGGGGACCATGCTGAAGATGTGTGCTGATGAAGGAGCATAGAAGATATATCGTTCATCAGGGATGATATGCAACAGACAAAAGTAATTGAATTACACTGAGATCTACACATTGGCCAACAACTGTGCTATGCTGAGAAATTATATGTACAAAGAAGAAAAATAGAAGGTATTTATTATAAAAAACAGCAGGCAAAAGTGTGATATATGAGCGAATATTACAGATAGAAGGGATAGTCTATTTGCCATTGTTATAAACAAGAATACAAAGCAGAGAGGATGTATTGCAGGTTGGAATGGAGTAGAAAGTTAATGCAATTATGGATGGGCAATAAATGCTGTCCTAGTCACCGATGCCCATATCCCATAAGTGAATGCAAAAACAAATGGCAGTCTCCAATATGAATCCAGATGCTTGTACATGGTCAGTAAGCACTTGGGGCAGTCAGAGTCAACATGTTCTCTACAAAAGGGGTGAGGAGCTGAATGATGAAGGCAGCACTGTGGGTGTCAAGGAATGTCTTGATAGAGAATGAAGTGATACACAGTTGGAAAGGTTAAATCATTGAATTCCTGCAGTGTGGAAGCAGGCCATTCGGCCCATTAAATCCACACCAACCCTCTGAAGAGCATTCCAACCAGACATATCCCACTATCCTATCCCTATAACCCTGCAATTCCCATAGCCAATCCACCTAAACTGCACACCATGGGGAATTTCCCATGGTCAATCCACCTAACTTGCTCACCTTTGGACTGTGGGAGGAAATTGGAGCACACAGAGGAAACCCATGCAGAGCATGCACAAACTCCAGACAAACCATCACCAAAGGCTGGTATCGAACCCAGGTCCCTAGCACTGTAAGGTAGCAATGCTGACCAGTAATCCACTCTAGGGAAAATCCCAAAGACAAGGACCCAAGTAGCTAAAGGGTTGGAAAGATAAAATCCAAGATGTGCATGAGGACAGTACTGTAGGGATGATAGGATCATTGATGACTGAGAGAGGTTTCTGATATCATGAGGGCTGAAAGTATGGAGGCAGTTGAGCATAAAATCTAGAATTTTGAAACTGCTCACTGATGGATGACAAGCCAGTGTAGGTCAGCGAGCACAGGGACAGTTGGTGAACAGCACACCATGTGTTTAGGTTGAGGGTTGTCAATCTGTTCCTGGAGATTTAATCACATGACTTGCCTCCCCATCCCATCATTGTCCGGCCATTCTTTGGCCACTGACACATTCATTAGAGTGACACACACTCACACAGACACACACACATAGCCTTTCTACACTAATCGTAAAGCAGAAAGACTCATTATCTGATTGGAAGGAACGTGAATGTCAGGAAAACAACCTCTTCCCAACCACCCTCACTCTATTATTAATGTTTTAATAACTGAAAGAGGAGAATATTCAAAGAAATTGCCAAAAATGCCAATCTTTATTACTATGCCAATGACTTTTCTTCAAATTTACACACAGCTGTGCTCTGGAGATTGATCTTCAATTCCTGGAGATTGCAGGTCAAATCCTGGAGGGTTGGTAGCCCAAGTTAGGAGATGGGTAGCAGAGATTTGGATGAGTTCAATTTTACTGAGTTCAGACTAAGTGTTCAGCCAGCTCATCATTGGAATAGGCAAGAAATAAAAAGCATAAATCAGGACTTGTTATGATATAATAATTAATGTTTGGCTGTCCTGGTGGTGTAGTGGTAGTATTGCTACCTCTGAGCCTGAAGCTCAAGGTTCAAATCTCACTTGCCCCAGAGATATGTCACAAGCATGCCTGAGCAGGTTCATTAAAATAATTAACTTTAGTTGCTTATGCTATCAGTTTCTGACCCCTGAACTGGCCAATTGTTAGTGACACCTACAGAAGACTATATCCATCTGGTTCAAGCCTTGTGGCAGCTGCTACTGTTCCTCTGCAACGGGATTCCACCATATTTTTAATGACCCCCAAAATGTTTTCCTAATCATTAGACGTGTATTTTACTGGCTCGTAATCCTTCATTACTGAGCCATCTAATTAGAGAGAGAAAATGTCCCTATTAAGGAACAGGGAGGCTAAAGAGAATTTTTTTATAAATGAGGTCAGAGCCCAGATGATTGCAGTTAATGAGTGGAATGAGTCATTACAATGGGATGATCACAGATTCATTTCAGAAACTTGCCTCAGGCATCCTGCAAACCTTTCCATGCTCTGACAATCAAAACACCATTTGTGCAAAACAACTGGAATAATATGAAGGAATACCTAGAGGGGAGAGCCCATAACTGTCATGTAAAACTTGGAGCAGGACTGTAACCTGACAACACACATGATTACAGTCTAATTATGAGCCTTATTAGGAGACTGTCACAGAAGCTGACAGGGGTCATATGATCAATGGTTTGGGATTCATTCTGTCACTGGCATTGCAAGAGGATTTTGATTGCTGCCAATAGATGAAACTCTAATATAGGGATTATTTACATTAGCTACAAATCTTGAAAATGCTACAGCATATGACACGATTTCCCTGCTACGCAGCTCAAGTACTTGGAGAACAAAACATGGAATTCAGAGTTGAAGCCAAGGGGAAGAAAGAAAGACTTCAGCACCTTTTATGACCTCAGGACTTGACTAAGCACCTTACAGTCAATGATGTTCTTTTTAAATTATGAGAAATGTGGCACCAATTTGTGCAGATGGCATTTAGGTGGCTCAGTAGTCAGCACTGTTGCCTCACACTGCCAGGGACCTGGTATGAATCCAGCCTTGAGCGACTGTCTGTGTTGAGTTTGCATATTCGCCCTGTGGCTGCATGGGTTTCAGCTGGGTGTTCCGGTTTCCTCCCACAGTGCAAAGATGTGCAGGTTAGGGTAGGTTGGCCATGCTAAATTGCCCGTAGTGTCCAGGGATGTGCAGGCTAATTGAATTAGCCATGGGAAATGTGGGGTTATGGGAATTGAGTGGATGCTCTTTTGGAGGGTTAGTGCATACTCAATGGGCCAAACAGCCTCTTTCCACAATGTAAGATACAAATATACTAACAAGGAGCAGTCCATTCAGCCCCTTGTGCTTGCTCTGCCATTCAATAATATCACAGCTGATCTGATTATCACTACAAATCCACAATCCCACCTATACAAGTAGTTCTCCTATAACATGATAGTTCAGTTCTTGCAAGAATTTGAGCAATAGAAAATCATGCTATAGTGAAATTGCTACAGAAAATCACGACAGCAGAAAGTTCACATTATTCAAACAACATCCACTATTCATCAATCGCATTACAGACAATTAACATTTACAAAAACATTCATTATAGCAGAACTACCTGCATCTTTTATTCCCTTGCTTATCAAGAATCTATCAGCCTCTGCCTTAAACATTTTTCAAACAATACTGTCTTTGAGGAAAAGATTTCCAAAGACTCCCAATCACTAGTGAGAAAGATTTTTTTTGCATTACCTCTGATTTAAACGGGTGGCCCCTAGTTCTTGACTCCCCACATAAGGAAATATCCTCTCTACATCCAATTTATCAAGATCCCTCAGGAACTCATACCTTTCAATCAAATTGCCCCTTAGTCTTCTAAACTCCAGTAGATATAAACCTAATCTATCAAACCTTTCCTCATTACTTGTTGGACCTGCATACTAACCTTTTGTGGTTTCTACACTAGGGCACCCAAATCTCTCTGAATCTCAGAGCTCTGCAACTTTTCTCACCATTTATATAATATTCTTCTTTTTATTCCTCCTGCTGGAATGGACAATATGTTTTCTCACATTATCCTCCAAATGCCAGAACTTTGCTCAATCATTTCACAACATATTTTTATGTTGCCTGCCTTTGTCCCATTTTTCGTATCTGTTTTTGTGACACAAGACATTTGGCAAGCCATACCATTTGTCCCTTTGTTCAAGTCAGTGGTTTTAACAGGAAACAGATCAGGTCTCAGTATTAAAAACAAAGTTGCTGGAAAGGCTCAGCAGGTCTGGCAGCATCTGTGAAGGAAAAAACACAGTTAAAGTTTCAGAGATAACAAAGTGTGAAGCTAGCTGAGCACAGCAGGCCAAGCAGCATCTCAGGAGTTGGTGACCCTTCCTTAGAACAGATCTCAGCATTGATCCCTGTGGCACATCACTTATTAAATCTTGCCAACCTGAAAAAGATCCATTACGCTTATTCTCTACTTCCTATTAGCCAGCAAATCTTCTATCCATGTTCATGCTACCTGACAACATCAACATTTTTTTCAAAATATTCTTTAATGTGGCACTTTATCGAATGTGTTCTAGATGTCAAGTTCAGTACATTCACCAGTTTCAGTTATAAACAGCACATGTTACATCCTCAAAAAACCTCAATACCCTGGTTAAACATGATTTCCTTTTCACAGCTCAGTCTCTGCTGGATTGCTTTCACTTTTATCTAAGGTTCATAGTACCTTCAAAGTGGAGTCCCAGGTTGACAGGATAGGGAAGAAAGCGTTTCATGCATTTGCCTTTATTGGTCAGTGCACTGAGTGTAGGAATTAGAAGGTCATGTTACAGTTGTGCACAACATTGATGAGGCCACTTTTGGAATACCGCATGCAATTCTGGTCTCCCTGCTGTAGGAATGATTTTGTGAAACTTGAAAGGGTTCAGAAAAGATTTACAAGGATCTTGCCAGAGTTGGAGGGTTTGAGCTACAGGGAGAGGCTGAAGCTATTTTCTCTGGAGCATCGAAGGCTGAGGGGTGACCTTATAGAGTTTATAAAATCATGAGGGGCATGGATAGGGTGAATAGTCAAGGTCTTTTTTTCTCCCCAGGGTAGGGGAGTCAAAACCTAGACAGCATAGGTTTAAGGTGAGAGGGGAAGGATTTAAAAGGGGCCTAAGTGGTAACATTTTCACACAGAGGAATGAGCTGCCAGTGGAAGTGGTGGAGGCTGGTACGATTACAACATTTAAAAAGCATCTAGATGGGTTCATGAATAGGAAGGGTTGAGAGAGAGATATGGGCCAAATACTGGCAAATGGGACTAGATTAATTTAGGATATCTGGTCAGCATGATTGAGTTGGAGCAAAGGCTCTGTTTCCATGCTGTACATCTCTATGATTCTAAGTACTCTGTTATGACTTTCTTACAAACGCCTTCTAACGTTTTCCCCACAGCAGATATTGAGTTAATTAGCCTGTCGTTTCCTGTTTTCTGTTTTACTTCCTTTTTTGAATAAGGTTACATTTTCTGTCTTCCAATCTAACAGGACCTTCCCTAAATTAAGGGAGTTTTGTAAAATTAAATCCAATTCATTATCTTACTAGCTTCATCTTTTAAGACACAGACACTTTTCAACCTCCAGCTCCAACAATTCACATAATAACTTTTGTCTGGAGATTGTAATTTTCCAGAGTTCTTCATTCCCTTTCACTTCCTCTTTTATAGCTACTTCTGAAACGTTACTTATATCCACTGTAGCGAAGATGGAAGCAAAATACCTGCTCAATTAATCTGTTGTCTCTTTATTAGCCACTATTAATTCACTCAGCTCACCTTCAACAGAACCAATGCTCACTCTGTTAATTCTTCTTTTTAAATATTTACAGAAACTCTGACCACTTGTTTTTATACTTCTGGTTAGCTTTCACTTGTAGTTTGATCCACTCCCCGCCCCATTAATTTTTTGGTCACTTCTTGCTCTTTTTGATATTCTGTCCAAACTTTTGACCTACTACTTTCCTTTGCATAATTATATGTATTTTTTTTAAAGTTTGTAATTTGCACCTTTCTAGATACTGGTGGCTGGTGGGGATTTTTCTTGTTCTTTGGAATATGTCTATTTTGACATATCGCCTTTAAATGGCTGCTACACAGCAAGCTCCCACAAACAACAAAAGCAATATCAATAATGTTCTTCTATTATGTTAGTTGAGGGTTGACCATTGACTCAGGATCGCTCCCTGTTTTTCTTTCAGCAAGTGGCATGGGTCTTGTCCATCCACCTGAGAACGTAGATGGAACCTTGGTTTAATGTCTCACCTGGAAGGTTGCACCTTACACAGAGGAGCAACTACCTTCAGATTCCAACTTCAGATTGAACTTTGTATTCAAACCTATGGACTTGGTCTTAACTTTCTTCCTCTGTGGTGCTAATGCTCACAGTGTTATGAATCCCCTGATGAGATCAGACCACTTATTGAAGTTAAAAAACAGAAACTGCTGGAGAAATTCAGTAGTTTGGGCAGTATCCAAGGAAAGAAAGCAGTATTCACATTTTAGGACCAGTGACAGAACCAACAGTTCTGAAGAAGGGTCAATGGACTCAAAATATTAACTCTGCTCACTCTTCACAGATGCTGCCAGACCTGGTGAGGTTCTCCAACAATTTCTATTTCCATTTCAGATTTTCAGCATAACCTGATGCTTCTGTCATAGAGTCATGGAAATATACTGCACAGAAACAGACCCTTCAGTCCCACTTATCTATGCTGAGACACATATCTTAAAATTAATTTACCATTTGGCTCATATCCCTCTAAACCCTTCCATGTACCCATCCAGGTGCCTTTTAAATATTGTAATTGTATCAGCCTCCACCACTTTCTCTGGCAGCTCATTCCACACACAACTCTCTGTCCTGTGCAACTTGCCCAGTATCTCTACATAATCCACACAAAGATTTCAAGAATTTCAACCAGAATACTGGGAGCATTGCATCATGTACAGCTTTAGGCCAAATACAGCACCAAACCCCCATCCCCAATTTCTCACCTGCAGCCCCACAAACCATTCCCCAAACCCTGGCTGTCAGTCATATGTAGGACCATCCTGATAAGATCAGTCTCAGCACCACATTAGGCAGTGTACTTACCTGCTGGGCCACTGGGGAGAAGACACGAGGCCTGTTTCGTTTGGCTGATGTGCCTCTCATTACTCACGTTAAAGAAAAACAAATCAACTAAAGTGACAGCATGCAGCGCCGGCTACAGCTCCTGCAGTCTCCTAATGGCACATTTAAGTGTCCTGAACTTTGCTTGGTCCAGACATCAGGACTGATGTGACCTTCCAGAGTGCAACAGGATTACTGGCAGGTCAGGCCTGATCTGGGTCAGAGGGATTGGTAGCTTGAAATGCCTGGTCCCTTTGATCTATCGACTATGTATAAATTATCATTAGCTGCTAAGCCTCTCCATGTGATGTTTTTGTACATCTGTAAAAAGTTCCTAATCCTGTTACTAGGACAGAGGTCAGTTTTTGCACTGCACACTGTGCATATTTGACACTGTCTTTAAACTCAAGGACACCCACTTGAGGAAAAGGACATCTGACCCATGGGACAGCAACATTATGGCAAGTAGAGCACTGCAAATGCTTTCAGTCCCTCTTCCATTTTAACACCAACACTGTCAGTGATTGCTTCCTATGCTAAACATAAGACTAAACTGACCAACCCCAGGAAATTAATTTTATTTCATTCAGACATACATGCATTGGGAGCCCAGCTCCCTCCAATCAAGTTACAAAGTGTCTGCTTACTCCCTGATGGAACACCACAAGGGTGGATAGGTCAGGAAATCATATGATGATATCTCCAGGAATGGTCCAAAAACGATTAGTAACTATAAGAGACCAATGGTAGAAGATGTGCTCAGTTCCTAATCACAACCAGGTGGAAATAATTGCTTGAGAGCACGCAAGGTTGATCAGGTGAGACTAGTTGCTTCCGAGGGCTGTGAAATTCACAATGAGAGTGATTCCAGTTCCCTATTAGTGCCTGCTATTTTCATACATGACAGCAATCCTTTCATACAATCCCCACAGTGCAGGAAGAGGCTTTTCAGCCCATGGAGTCAGCATCAACCCTCCAAAGAGCATCCCATAGGGTTTGTACTATGGTTAACCCACCTAAACTGCACATCCCTGGTCACACTGGGGCAATTTAGCAAGGCCAAGCCACCTAACCTGCACACCTTTGGACTGTAGGAGGAAACTAGAGCACCCGAAGGAAACCCACGCAGGCACGGGAAGAATGTGCAAGCTCCACACAGACAGCTAACCGACAATGGAATTGAACCTGGGTCCCTGGCACTGTGAGGCAGCAGTGCTAACCATGGAGTCACTGTGTCACCTGTTCCTGAAATGAGAAAAAAAGATGAAGAGGGCAATAGTTCAGGGCAATCTTTCCTTTTCAGTCTTCAAAACGTGGGGGTGAAGTTCCTGACCAGAGGCAGAAACAAATAATATAAAACGAAGAGCTGCACATGTTCAGAGCTGAGGAAACTAGTAAAACTGGTGACTGCTATTCCAACTTGTCTTGGATGCTCCAAAATGGAGCTACAGTGTTACGAGTATATTCTTTCCCAAGTATGACTAACTCCACCAGAAACAGTCCCCAATAAAAGGTGGAAAATTACAAGGAGTGTGTGCCCTAACTTGTCAAAATGCTTGATTAACCAAGGAAAGGAAAAGGGAATATTGATTACAATAAATTGTGTGGGCTAAACATGTTCTAGCATTGTATTATTGAGGAGTTAACTGGATGTCACTTAAAACTTTCAAGAATGATTAAATATGGTGAAATAATCCCCATTATTCTGTGTATGCTGCTATGCTCTGTGGTGGAGTTGAACACCAATGCAAAGTATAGATCAGTGAGCCAGCAAAACAGACTAAGATAGGCTATGATAATGGGGATGCAGGACAGCCAAAGGCAATTATTTAGCCAATACCTTTCCTTATCAATGTAGCCTTCCCAGACAGAAGGAAGCAACGTATAAAGGCCAATTAGCAACAGTCACCTGAAAAATATAAGAGAAAGGAGGGACATATGACCCTGATGACAATCTTTCCCACCTTCCGCTTGCAGGTACTGAAGTGGGAACAGGGTGAGTCAAGATTATCTTAAGCCAAACACATTCCCTCTGTCTCACGCATGCACACACACTCTTCACAGCTTCTACTGAGGTATTTTTAAAGTGTCGTCAACCAATGAAATGTTGAAACTCCAACAACTTGCCTCATCAAGGTCATAGAAACAGCAACTGGATAGTGACTGGCTTCTCAAGTCGTGAACCCAAGTTGAAATGCAAGCTAAAATTTTGGGGATTTTAAGATCTGAAGCAGCCATGGAATTTGGATCAAGTTTCTACAGGTGTACTAATGCTCTAACAGGCCCTCAATCTCACTGTCCTCACTGAGGGAGTTGCAACAATTTTCAAGCTTTGAAGTGGGGTCACTGTGAAAAAGAAAATTGGGAATAATAGAGAAAGGAAAAC
The DNA here is from genome assembly GCF_030684315.1 of Stegostoma tigrinum. Lineage (NCBI taxonomy): Eukaryota > Metazoa > Chordata > Chondrichthyes > Orectolobiformes > Stegostomatidae > Stegostoma > Stegostoma tigrinum. Next base: position 6,619,957 of record NC_081392.1, read on the forward strand.
TGAAGTCGAGTAAAAGGAGCTGGGAAGAACCATTTGAGCATTGTTACACTTTTTTGCTAATGCTCTGAAGGAATTGATTACTGCCAATGTATGCCAGTATTATAACTTTGTGAAGTCACACATTTACACACTATTTAAATAATAATTTTCACCATGTATTTCACTTTAAGCAAATTCTATTCATTTCAAAGGAGTGATTGGGAATCTTTCTGCAGAATAAAAATCCAATATTAAAAAACCCTTACCCAGTATGGTTCACCCAGGAGTCTTTGCTGAAATAAAATTTTTTAAAAAACTGCAGATGTTGGAGATCTGAAACAAACAGAAACAAAAATTGCCAGAGAAATTCAGCAGGTCTGCCAGAGTCTGTAGAGAGAAAACCAAGTTAAAATTTCAAGTCCTGTGACCCTCCTTCAGAACTAGTTCAGTGAGGAGCCAGTGCTCTGTGACTGATCACTGTGATTCTAGAAGATTAATGATGCTTGACTCATCCTTCTTTTCTTCAACATTCCCCAGTGAAATTGTGATAATTGTTACATAGATAACTCTCGGATGGGAGATCGTAGAATGGCGAATTCACATAAACATCACAAAACAATTAACAATTAGCATACCAGACACACTGGTCTTCCTGGGATGAAACTGGAACATCAATTTGCTCAAATCTAGCTTACTTTATGCAAAGATTGGAAAATGACAGGCAATTTGAATTGTAAGAGACAGAAAAACTGCTGATGTTGGAATCCAAGGTAAACAAACAGGAGGCTGGAAGACCATAGCAAACCAGGCAGCATCTGAAGGAAAGGAGCAGACAATGTTTCGGGTATTACTCTTCTTCAGGACTCCAGTCTCCTGTTTGTCTACCATCTAATTTGAATTGTAAGCCTGATCAAGTGTGCAACTGGATGCTAATTAGGATTTATGTTCAATGAGATACACTGGATTTAATAAAATTGTGTGTATGGCCACGTTTTGGACATTTAGCACCCGGAATTGGTCTCTACATGACAATAGGTAAAGGGGAAGGCCAAGTGGTTGCTGAATAAAAGTTGTAAACCTTTCCAAATACTATGCCTGAGGTGACAGGCTGAACACTGACACACATGGGCACAAAATCACTTCAAATCTAGTGGGAAGTTTCAAACTAATCCAAGTTCTGATCAATACTTTCTGACTGTTCCCAGATCCTTCAATGGTCAGAGATCCCTCCTGGGATGAGTCTGTCACACCCTTGGCTGCTGACAGTCAGGCAATTAACATCAGAAACTAATCACTAAAATTCAAGTACATAAACAGTAAACTTCCCTTGTTGATTGAGAATGTGAAATTTATCAGATAATGTGGAGACAATTTGCAAGAGAAGCTACAATTCACACTGGAACGGACACAGAATGTGACATGAGATGGAAAGATCTCTTTCCAAAAGATTGTGAGAAGTTACGATTCTGATGTCGGTAAATGTGACATTGAACTGAAATGGTGAGAAGTTTTTAGAAAAATACATCAGTCAAAATGGAAATAGAATATGCAACCATTAGTGCAGAGGTGACAGAGTCACAGAACCATGATGGCTTAGGAGTTCATTCAGCCTATCAAGTCCATGTTGGCTCACTGGAGAAAAATTCAGTTCATCCCATACCACACCACCTCTCTCCCCAGTCGATTCCCTTAGCCCTGCATATTTATGGCCCTCAGGTGCCAGTGTTACCTGCTCTGTGCAGATGAGATGTTTAGCTGTGGTAAGGTGCCTTTAGGATGGGAGGTATATGGGTTGATGAGATGTAACTCCCAGGGATCGAGAAGCTCCCCGACAAAGAGCAGCCAAGGCCTTTGTTGGGATGAGGGCACCTGCACTCACTCTCTGCAGAGACTAATCTGCAGTTCAGGAAAATGAAAGCAGAAAGAGGATATTTGATGCTGATGTTCACTAAAATATAATACATAATCTGGAAATGCATGTGCTTGACGTGTTGCATTAGTATTTAAGGAAGTGTATTGATTCTAGCACAAAATGTAAGCATTTGTATCAGTATCATACAACAATCTGACACCATATTTCTCAACCCCTCTCAAAGCTGCTTTTTTTCCTCCCAATTTCTCTTACTAAAGTATGAAAGCAATGAAATGATGAGCAAGCGAGGCCTCCAGCAAGATTCTCTCTCTCTCTCTTTGATTTCAGGTGACAGGTTGAATGATAATTCTTAGCTGGTAAAGTGTGTCTGATCCCGAGTGTGATTAGTCAAAGGTTAATTTTGGAGAATGATGGATGGTGGTGTCAGTGAGAAACAAAGCTCAAAGGGAATAAATATGGAAAACAGCTGAGACCAGAAAGAAATAAGAAACAAATCCCATTGGAATTACAGGACCATTTATTTTTCAGGGAAGGAAGAGCAGTGCTCTACAGTGTACTGGAGAAAGGGGTATTTGTTGTCCTTAAGGCAATGCAGATGCAAAGAAACTTGACAATAACACTATCCCCAAAACAATCAACAATAGTCCCAGTTACAGCCTCATGCCTTCTGGAAACTAAATTAGAAAATGGACCAAACACCTTGCACTTGTATTCACTCACATTATATTCAAACATGTGGCAATAGATCATGCGACATCAATCATTTGACATTTGGCCCAAGGTTTGCAGAGGTTTTTGCATTCACCATAGTTGAATGTCTTACTATCACCAAGGGACCAGTAAAATATTTCTGTCCTTTTGCACAATACAAAGATTTCACTGAGGTGAAATACAGCATAATTTATAAATCAAAGCAAGCTTGAGCAAACCATTTCCTGAGCTGTTTTTGGATTAAGGATGAACTTTGTTTCTCTACCTAGGGAGAACCTTCCACTGTTTCAAATCGCCTCTTCCTCCCAATCCAAGCGTGGTTGTTCCTGAGCCTGGGAGTAGTTTGGGCAATGGTGGTAAACTTGGGAGGAATAGGTGAAACTGAAAATATCAGATTCTTGACATTGAGAAATAAAGTCTAATTTTCCCCTGCAGGTTTCAACGGCAAGATGTGCATCTCACTAAGAAACAGTGAGAGCTCTATTTCCATGTATTTACAGCTCATAAAAAGACTCACCTAATTTCTGTGCAGTCTGCAATTTTCCCAGGTACTGGTAAGGAATTAGGCAGCAAAAATATCTGACTTGAAAGTCTGAGTGAATAGCTGGCAGCTGCACCTCACCAATTGTTTTTCTGGGATCCCATGTTATCTCCATTGACGAACATCTCAACGCCGCTCCATCCACCTACATCCGTGGAAATCACTGACTGCACCACCTCACAACGGCCAATCTCAGACCAACACTAAGGCATTTGACTGCTCACTGATACCTTACCTGGCAATGCTCCTGCTAGGTCATTCTTAGGAGCAGCAACAAATTCATCTCATGTACCTGCCTGGAGAATTTCGTGGGCTCTTTCTTAATGCTCACCTACTTTGCACTCACTTGGGCGCTGATATTGTCTTTACCTTGCCTTTTGGTGCACTGCCACTTAATTTAGAACTACAGGCTCATAGCATCTCTGTCTTGCCTTACTTCTTATAGCACGCAGAAAGTTAGACAACTTATTGTGATTGCCAGTATTAAACAAATAAGGTGGTGGACAAGTTGCTATGCTACTTCAATATTCACATACAGCACATGCCAGCAGCTTCTACAACCAACATATTACGTGTACTTCAACTAAATAAATGGTCACATCTCAATGCCAAAAGAGAGTAATCTGAGTTAAAGGGTACTATGGTCAGTCAGGTGGTGCAGCCACACTAAGCCAAGGGTATGTCCAATCTCAATCCAAGGGGTTGGTCACAGTCAATCAGCCAGGATCAACATCCTTCCAGTCTGTGAATTGGGCCACAAAAGCTTCTGCAGGTTAGCTCCAACAAGATCAGGAGCATGAGGAAGTCAATCGAGGCACCCTAAGCGAATTGTTCCATGTCTCCGACACCACCTCCTACCGCCCCCTCGATCATGCAACTCTCCGACACCACCTCCTACCGCCCCCTCGATCATGACCCCACACGCGAGCACCAAACCATCATCTCCAACACCATTCATGACCTCATCACCTCAGGGGACCTCCCACCCACAGCCTCCAACCTCATTGTTCCCCAACCCCGCACGGCCCGTTTTTATCTCCTTCCCAAAATCCACAAACCTGCCTGCCTTGGTCGACCCATTGTCTCAGCCTGTTCCTGCCCCACCGAACTCATCTCCACCTATCTGGACTCCATTTTCTCCCCTTTGGTCCAGGAACTCCCTACCTACGTCCGCGACACCACCCACGCCTTCCACCTCCTCCAGGACTTCAAATTCCCTGGCCCCCAACACTTCATTTTCACCATGGACGTCCAGTCCCTATACACCTGTATTCCGCATGCAGATGGCCTCAAGGCCCTCCGCTTCTTCCTGTCCTGCAGGCCCGACCAGTCCCCCTCCACCGACACCCTCATCCGCCCAGCCGAACGCGTCCTCACCCTCAACAACTTCTCTTTCGATTCCTCCCACTTCCTACAGACTAAGGGGGTGGCCATGGGCACCCGCATGGGCCCAAGCTATGCCTGCCTCTTTGTAGGTTATGTGTAACAGTCCCTCTTCCGCACCTACACAGGCCCCAAACCCCACCTCTTCCTCCGTTACATTGATGACTGTATTGGCGCCGCCTCTTGCTCCCCAGAGGAGCTCGAACAGTTCATCCACTTCACCAACACCTTCCACCCGAACCTTCAGTTCACCTGGGCCATCTCCAGCACATCCCTCACCTTCCTGGACCTCTCAGTCTCCATCTCAGGCAACCAGCTTGTAACTGATGTCCATTTCAAGCCCACCGACTCCCACAGCTACCTAGAATACACCTCCTCCCACCCACCCTCCTGCAAAAATTCCATCCCCTATTCCCAATTCCTCCGCCTCCGCCGCATCTGCTCCCACGATGAGGCATTCCACTCCCGCACATCCCAGATGTCCAAGTTCTTCAAGGACCGCAACTTTCCCCCCACAGTGGTCGAGAACGCCCTTGATCACGTCTCCCTCATTTCCCGCACCACATCCCTCACACTCCGCCCCCGCCACAACCGCCCAAAGAGGATCCCCCTCGTTCTCACACACCACCCCACCAACTCCGGATACAACGCAACATCCTCCGACACTTCCGCCATCTACAATCCGACCCCACCACCCAAGACATTTTTCCATCCCCACCCTTGTCTGCTTTCCGGAGAGACCACTCTCTCCGTGACTCCCTTGTTCGCTCCAGACTGCCCTCCAACCCCACCACACCCGGCACCTTCCCCTGCAACTGCAGGAAATGCTACACTTGCCCTCACACCTCCTCCCTCACCCCTATCCCAGGCCCCAAGATGACTTTCCATATTAAGCAGAGGTTCACCTGCACATCTGCCAATGTGGTATACTGTATCCACTGTACCCGGTGTGGCTACCTCTACATTGGGGAAACCAAGTGGAGGCTTGGGGACTGCTTTGCAGAACACCTCCACTCGGTTCGCAATAAACAACTGCACCTCCCAGTCGCAAACCATTTCCACTCCCCCTCCCATTCTTTAGATGACATGTCCATCATGGGCCTCCTGAAGTGCCACAATGATGCCGCCCAAAGGTTGCAGGAACAGCAACTCATATTCCGCTTGGGAACCCTGCAGCCTAATGGCATCAATGTGGACTTCACCAGCTTCAAAATCTCCCCTTCCCCCACCGCATCCCAAAACCAGCCCAGTTCGTCCCCTCCCCCCACTGCACCACACAACCAGCCTAGCTCTTCCCCTCCACCCACTGCATCCCAAAACCAGTCCAACCTGTCTCTGCCTCCCTAACCTGTTCTTCCTCTCACCCATCCCTTCCTCCCACCCCAAGCTGCACCTCCATCTCCTACCTACTAACCTCATCCAACCTCCTTGACCTGTCCGTCTTCCCTGGACTGACCTATCCCCTCCCTACCTCCACACCTATACTCTCCTCTCCACCTATCTTCTTTTCTCTCCATCTTCGGTCCGCCTCCCCCTCTCTCCCTATTTATTCCAGAACCCTCACCCCATCCCCCTCTCTGATGAAGGGTCTAGGCCCGAAACGTCAGCTTTTGAGCTCCTGGGATGCTGCTGGGCCTGCTGTGTTCATCCAGCCTCACATTTTATTATCTTGTTCCATGGATGTGAGTTTGCTCGCTGAGCTGGAAGGTTAGTTTTCAAACGTTTCGTCACTTTTTTTTTATTTGAAAAAATATACTTTATTCATAGAATGTACAAAAAATAAAACATTTATACACCTACCCAGTCATGCAAGCCACTCCGGGTTACCCGGGGGTATGTACACCAACTAAAGGAAAAAAAAACAAAACAGAGAAAAAAAAACAAAGCAAAGAAACCGCCCCGGCAGTCGTCACCCCGCATAGTCCCACTTGGCCCCCTGACCAGTTGGGGAAGGCGCCAGCTGGGCCCAGTTACCAGATAGGATTCTTTTCCCTTTTCTGGACGAGGGGGCTCATACGGTGGTCTTTCCCCACCGCGCCTTGGCGGCGGCTGCCCCAAGCTTTAGCGCGTCCCTCAGCACGTAGCCCTGGACCTTGGAGTGCGCCAGTCTGCAACACTCGGTCGGGGTCAGTTCTTTCAGCTGGCAGACCAGCAAGTTGCGGGCAGACCAAAGAGCGTCTTTCACCGCATTGATGGTCCTCCAGGCGCAGTTGATGTTGGTCTCGGTGTGCGTCCCCGGAAACAGCCCGTAGAGCACGGAGTCCCGCGTCACGGAGCTGCTCGGGACGAACCTCGACAAATACCACTGCATCCCCCTCCAGACCTCCTGCACATAGGCACACTCCAGAAGGAGGTGATCAACAGTCTCGTCCCCCCCGCAGCCACCTCGAGGGCAGCGTACGGTGGTGCAGAGATTCCGGGCATGCATAAAGGATCTCACTGGCAGAGCCCCTCTCACCGCCAGCCAAGCAATGTCCTTGAGCTTGTTTGAAAGTTCTGGCGATGAGGCATTCTGCCAAACGACTTTGGCAGTCTGCGTGGGGAACCACACGACGGGATCCACCCTCTCCTTTTCCGGAAGGGTCCTGAGGATACTACGTGCTGACCACTGCCTGACGGCCTTGTGGTCAAAGGTGTTTCCTTTCAAACATTTCTCCACGAAGGACAGGTGGTACGGAACGGTCCAACTACTCGGAGCGTTCCGCGGCAACGGGGCCAGGCCCATCCTTCGCAACACCGGGGACAGGTAGAACCTCAGTAAGTAGTGACACTTGGTGTTTGCGTACTGAGGATCTATGCACAGCTTGATGCAGCCACACACAAAGGTAGCCGTCAGGGCGAGGGTGGCGTTCGGTACGCCCTTTCCCCCATTTCCCAGGTCTTTGTACATGGTGTCTCTGCGGACCCGGTCCATCCTCGACGCCCAAATGAAGTGGAAGATGGCCCGGGTGACTGCAGCGGCACAGGTCCAGGGAATAGGCCAGGCCTGCGCCACATACAACAGTACCGAAAGCCCCTCGCACCTGACAACCAGGTTCTTACCCGCGATGGAGAGGGACCGGAGCGTCCACCTGCCCAGCTTCTGCTTAAATTTGGCGATACGCTCCTCTCAAGTCTTAGTGCATGCCCCAGCTCCACCAAACCAAACACCCAGTACCTTCAGGTAGTCTGTCCTGACGGTGAAGGGGATGAAGGAGCGGTCGTCCCAGTTCCCGAAGAACATGTCCTCGCTCTTACCCCTATTGACTTTGGCACCCGAGGCCAGTTCAAACTGGCTGCAGATGTCCAACAGCCTACTCACCAACCGACGATCGGTGCAGAAGACGGCGACATCATCCATGTACAGGGAGGTCTTGACCTGAAGGCCTCCGCTGCCTGGGATAGTCACGCCCTTCAGGCTCACGTCCTTCCTGATGGAGGCAGCGAAGGGCTCCACACAGCACACGAACAAGGCAGGAGAGAGCGGGCAGCCCTGCCTGACTCAAGATCTAACAGGAAAACTGTCTGATTCCCACCCGTTAATCGAGACTGCGCTAACGATGTTGGCGTAGAGCAGCCGGATCCAATTGCGGATGCCCTCCCCGAACCCCAATTTGGAGAGGACGTCCCTCATGTAAGCATGAGAGACCCTGTCGAAGGCCTTCTCCTGGTCCAGGCTGACGAGGCAGGTGTCCACCCGCCTGTCCTGTACGTAGGCGATCGTATCCCTGATGAGCGCGAGGCTCTCAGCGATCTTCCTGCCCGGCACAGCACAGGTTTGGTCAGGGTGAATCACTGACTCCAGGACAGACCTGACCCGGTTGGCAATGACCTTGGCCAGGATTTTGTAGTCCACGTTCAAAAGTGAAATGGGACGCCAATTCTTAATTTCTTCCCTCTCCCCCTTCCTCTTGTAAATGAGGGTGATGATGCCCTTCCTCATGGACTTGCACATTTCCCCTGCCCGAAGCGCACTATCGTACACCTCCAGCAGGTCCTGGCCGACCAGGCCCCACAGAGCAGAATACAGCTCGACCGGTAAGCCGTCGCTTCCGGGAGTCCTATTCCTCTGCAAGGACTTGAGGGCTCTGGCCAGCTCATCCAGGGATATCGGCCGGTCCAGCCACTCCCTCGTGCCGTCGTCTAAGACCTCCGTGATAGACGACAGGAACGACTCGGAGGCCGTGCTGTCCGTGGGCTTCGTGTCGTACAGTCCGGCATAGAAGGATCTGCTGATCCTCAAAACGTCGGGCCGAGACGACGTCACCGAGCCGTTGTCCTCCTTCAGCCGGCTAAGCACAGAGCTCTCTTTGTGCACCTTCTGAAAGAAGAAACGCGAGCACGTCTCGTCCTGCTCCACGGAGCGGACCCTGGACCGGAAGATTATCCTGGAGGCCTCCGCGGCAAAGAGTGAGGCTTGCTGGCCCCTCACCTCGCGGAGGTCCTCCGTGACATTGACCCCCATCAACTGCAGAAGAAGCAGGTTCTGCACCCTTTTCTGGAGTCGCGACAGCTTTCCCCGCCTCTCTCTTGCCTTCTGAACACCCTTGAGGACAAAGAACCTCTTGATGTTCTACTTTACCGTCTCCCACCAGTCGCCTGGAGACTCAAAGAGGGGTTTCACCGTTCTCCAACCGGCGTACTCCCTCTTAAGCTCCTCGACGTTCTCTGGGGTCAACAGAGTCGTGTTGAGCTTCCACGTCCCCTTGCCGGCCGGCTGGTCGTCCTGTAAGTGACAGTCGGCCAACAGGAGGCAGTGGTCAGAGAAGAACACCGGCTCGACACCGGTGGATCTGACCGAGAACGTCCGTGACACAAACAGGAAGTCTATCCATGAGCGGATAGGCCCGTCTGGCCGCGACCAGGTGTACCTCTGCTGCGCTCCGTCTGCAGGGGTGCTGAAGACGTCGAGCAGCTTGGCGTCCTTCACCGTGCCCATCAGGAATTTGGACGTGATGTCCAGTTGAATCCCCCCACCCGCTGTCCCCACACCGGATCTTCCATCTGCATCGATGATGCAGCTGAAGTCTCCGCCTAGGATGACCGGCCTGGACGTAGCCAGCAGGGGTGGAAGCCGCTGCAGGACGGCCAACCGCTCACTCCGTACCGCTGGGGTGTACACGTTGATCAGCCTCAGGGGAGCATTCCTGTAGGTGATGTCAGCCACTAGGAGGCGCCCACCCACCACCTCCTGAACTTGAGAGATGGTGAAGTTGTGCCCCCGCAGCAGAATAGCCAGGCCCGAGGAGCGACAGTCGTTACCCCCCGACCAGATCGAAGGCCCACAGGTCCAGGCGCCGGACCATTTCCCGTACCTGCCGAGGTGCGGTATCCCGCACTCCTGCAGAAACAGGAGGTCCGCCTCGATGGTGGTCAGGTAGGCCAACGTGGACACACATCTCGCGGTTGACTTGACGCTGCGCACATTAATGCTCGCAATTCGTACCCCCATTGTGGGCAGTGACCGCAGTACCCTCCCCAAGTCCAAGGTCCAGCCCCTCCATCTGTCCCTTCATGCCCATTGCCCGGGCTAACTGCTGGACGCTCTCCGGGCTCAGGAAACCGACAGTGCTGCCTTCCGGGTGGCATCCCCCCCGTCAGGGGTGCGGAGGCAGGAGGGTCCGGCTCCGGGTCAGGCTGGGGACGTGCTGTTTCCTCCTTCCCGTCTGGAAGTTCCGGGGGGCCCTCCAGTGCTCCAGCGGCACTTGACTGGGTGTCGGAGTGAGCCTCAGGACACTTCCCGTCACCTGGAAGCGGGGTGCTGCTTTCCTTCCCCCTCGAGACCTTTAACTTCTGCTTCGGGTGGGCCCTCTCCGAATCCTCCTTGTCAGAGGAGCTCTTATAGCCCCCCTGTAGCTGCCTCTTCCCGCCTGATTGTTGCGGTTCCTGGGCCCGTCGATGCACTTTCCTCCTCGCTTTCCGGACTGTTGTCCACTCCCCTGGGTCGCCTGTCGCCGCCTCCATTGGCTCCGGGTTGTCGGGGGGGATCGGAGCCTGCAGGGGTGCTTTGCTGGCCTCGGGCCCATCCTACAGGGCTGGGCCCTCCTGCACGGCCTGGCCCTCCTGCACATTAGTGGGGTCCTTGCTGGGCCCTGGTGCCTTCCTCTCCTCCAGGGGGGCTGGCCCCGCATTTCCCCTGCCGGCGACCTGGGCGTAGGTGGTACCCCACCGCGGGCATGCCCTATAGAAGTGGCCCGCTTCCCCGCAAAGGTTGCAGCTTCTCTCTCGTGGGCAATCCTTTGCAAGGTGTCCCTCCTCCCTGCAGATGGTGGCTTTGCAGTCGGCCGCCACGTGACCTGACCTACCACAGGCATGGCAGACTTTAGGTTGCCCTGCATAGGTCAGGTAGCCCCCGCTCCCGCCGATCGCGAAGCTGGACGGTGGGTGTGCGACATTCCCGTCTGCGCCCATCCTCAGCGTCACCTTGACCTGCCTCTTACTCGTCCAGATGCCAAAGGGGTCCACGATGTCAGTTAGGTCCCCTTCCACCTTCACATACCTTCCGAGGAAGGTCAGGACATCAACTGCTGGCACATGCGGGTTGTACATGTGTACAGTCACCATACGGCTCCTCTGTGCTGGCATGACAAATAGTGGGACAGCGGTCAATACAGAGAGGGGGCCCTCACCTCCTTTCTCCTTGAAAACCTCCAGGAAGCGCTCGCAAAGCTTGGCACTCCGGAAGGTCACATCGTAAAAAACTCCTCCGGGGAAATCCTGCAGGCAGTAAATGTCCGCAGCAGCAAACCCACAACAGTCCAACAGGACCCTCTTCACAAAGAAGGTGCTGTCCACAGGTGCACCTTCATCCACCTTCTTTACAGAAACACGGATGGTGTTCCGGACCCCCTGACCTGGGGCACGAGCACTTGCCGCAGCCATCATTGCAGGTTGGCTGCTCCCCTGAACCAGCGTTAGGCCGAAGCCAGCATTAAGATCCACTGGTCGCAAGGGTGCAAAGCCAACCCGACGTCCTCCTTTCACCTCCAAGACAGCACTCTCGTCCTCTCGGTCCACAAGAGAGTGGGTCTTTATTGTGTTCGAGATGTGAGCTGGTTCACTGAGCTGTAAGGTTTGTTCCCAGATGTTTTGTCACCATTCCAGGTAACATCAACAGTGAGCCTCCAACGAAGCGCTGGTGTTATGTCCCGCTTTCTATTTATCTGGTTAGGTTTCCTTGGGTTGGTGATGTCATTTCCTGTGTTGGTGATGTCATTTCCTGTTCTTTTTCTCAGGGGATGGTAGATTGGCTCCAAATCAATGTGTTTGTTGATGGAGCTCTGGTTGGAATGCCATCCTTCTAGGAATTCTCGTGCGTGTCTCTGTTTGGCTTGTCCTAGGATGAATGTGTTGTCCCAATCAAAGTGGTGTCCTTCCTCATCTGTGTGTAAGGATACGAGTGATAGTGGGTCATGTCGTTTTGTGGCTAGTTGATGTTCATGTATCCTGGTGGCTAGCTTTCTGCCAGTTTGTCCAATGTAGTGTTTGTCACAGTTCTTGCAAGGTATTTTGTAGATCACGTGTGTTTTGTTTGTTGTCTGTATAGGGTCTTTTAAGTTCATTTGCTGCTGTTTTAGTGTGTTGGTGGGCTACCCTGATGCCAAGAAGTCCGAGTAGTCTGGCAGTCATTTCGGAAATGTCTTTGATGTAGGGGAGAGTGGTTATGGTTTCTGGGCCCGTTTTGTCTGTTTGTTTGGGTTTATTGCTGAGGAATCGCCGGACTGTGTTCATTGGGTACCCATTCTTTTTGAATACGCTGTATAGGTGATTTTCCTCTGCTCTGCGTAGTTCCTCTGTGCTGCAGTGTGTGGTGGCTCGTTGGAATAATGTTCTAATGCAGCTTCGTTTGTGGGTGTTGGGATGGTTGCTCCTGTAGTTCAGTATTTGGTCCGTATGTGTTGTTTTCCTGTAGACGCTGGTTTGAAGTTCCCCTTTGGCTGTTCGCTCTACTGTGACATCTAGGAATGGCAGTTTGTTGTTTTCCTCCTCTTTTGTGAATGTTATGCCAGTAAAGGGTATTATTCCATGTTCAGTGAAACTGTCCTCACCAGTCAGTCTGGGATGTAGGAAAGGAAGCATGGTCAGTCCTAAGGGTTTGGTAGGAAAACATCTCGGGGTATCATCTGGGGGCAGTCCATGCAGATTCAAGGAATGTGGGAAACTCAAGGTGGGGACCCGAAGCATTATGCTGGGACGCAGACGGGAAAATGCCCATGAAAAGTAGCAACTCCAAATGTAATGGTGAGATCTGATACAGCATGTAGGGTGTGAGTCAGTAAGGGCGTTGGTTGAAATGGTTATTCACAAGAGACCAACTCTTCTTGTTACAGCCTACTGGTCTGGGAGATTTGGGCCGATGGCTGGGGGAGCATTCATGGTTAGAGAACCCAGAAATGTGGCAGTATCCTACTCAGACACTAGCTCACCTTCCTTGGTTGCAATTTTCACCGGGTTAGAGATCACAGATAGGGTGGATGTCAAGGGATCTAACAGCTCTGGAATGTCTTCAGAAGAGCATCCTGGAGGGGGAAACCTGTATTTGGTTCCTCCTCCATCTGGCAGCCTCCTGGTACCTCCCTTGCTCTTTGAGAGAAAAGGGCAACTGAACTGAGGTTGAGGCCCCTTGTCCCTTTCTCACCATGCACTTAATGCTGAGTACCAATGGCTTAGGTGATGGAGTGCATCAGAAGGACCTGGCTCTCCGTGTCAAGCTGCCAGCCAGCCCAGGGAGACAGCCAGATCCATGCAGGAGTTGACATGGGACTGATACATTGGTGGACTCTTTCACAATTTGATACAGTTCATTGTGTACCTGCAACAAACCCGCCTGCTGCTCCTGCGCTCAGCTGTGCTTTTGGATAAAGCTATGAATGGGCAACACCATAGGTCCTCTCTTCCTGGGGCTGAGCAGGTACCTGGTCTCTGGCATTCTATGGACAGCCAACAATCTGAACATTTCTTTCCTTGATAAGCTGCGGAGATGTGTTAGTGCTGTGCTCACCAGATTGTGGTCCTAAATCTAATCTAGACTAAGAACTCATCCAAGGTGCCAGCTGGTGCAGGAGCCTTTCCAGTATGTCCTCTGAGGAATTTGTGGTTTCTTGCTCAAAGGTGGAAGACAAGTTGGTGAGGGGTTAATCTCTTTGAAGAGACTATATTTCTGCCAGTTATCTGGATGCTGCTCATGTCTGCATATGGGGTATACAGTATCCCTATCATCATATGCTAACGTGACCCACCCATTTGCCATAGCCATAAGTACTCACCATTGCCAGGATATCCCAAGATATATCAGCATCCCTGGTGTTCAGAGTTCTATTTAAAAGGCTGGCAGTCAGAACTGTTTGTAGACATTGGCCCCAGGCATGGTTGAGAAGGGGAAAGTAATGCTCTGCTTCACCGAGAGAGACTTGGAGGGTCCAGTGGATGGGATGGTGCAGGGGAAAACTGTCTTCATCCTTCAGGCCCAACACAGGAAGCTACAACAGCAGATCCTGGTCTGAGGTAGCCAACTGGGTCATTGCGGTCTCCACAGTCTGGAGGAAAAGATCTTGAGGTATCAGGGAGAGTTTTCCCTGAATTGCCCTTCAACTAACATTCCCAAATTAGATTAAATGGCCCTTTGTCACTTTGCTGCTGGGATGGTGGGATCTTTTTCTTAGTTGGCTACCATTTTGACTAATTTGAATCAATTTCAAAAGTCCTCCATTAATTGTGAACCTTTCAGGATATCCTGAATCCATGAAAAACACCTTAGAGACACAAGTTCCAGCTCTTGTTTTACAATAACATATTGACAAAGTTTCTATTTTTATAAAAGGCCAGTTTTCACTTATCTCAGTTTGAGGTGTTAATACAGTTTTCCACTGCCCCCTGGAGGTTTGTCCATTCTCTTTGTTCTACAGAAGGTGCACAGAGCTGAACGATGAAAGTTTGAGTCTACATTTTCAAAAGTCCCACATTATCAGAGACAAGAGGCACAAAAATTCATGGCCATTCAAATTCCTCTGCCCAAGAGGTTTACATTAGATCAGGAATTATACTTTTTGTTTCCGGGTAATGTTGGCTAGTTTAGTTAACCTGATACATTGTGTTAACTAGCCAAAAATAATTTCTGCATCAATTTTTAACAAAGACAATTAAACAAATAACTGAACTTTGTACCAATAGTAGAGATTATATATTCTAACTAAATATGCAAGAAATTCTGTCCTCTGTTGTGTGAAGAAATAAAAACTCAATATAGTGACCCTGTAAATTATACTAGTGGATAAGTCATTGTCCTATGGCTGATAGAGCTAAATATGTGACTCACAGTCAACACATCAAGGCTAAGATTAAAACACACTTAGGCTACAAACAGATCATTTGGCTCAGGCACCCTGTACTGGATTTGACTCTGTGATGAACAAATAGTCTTAATACTTACCTATCTTGTTCCAAACCTTGTAATTCATTTACATTCAATGCAATTTAAACTTGAATTCTGACATAAAACGAGATTTGGCTCATAAATAGAAGTTTCAGCAAAGTAGAAGTAGCAGCTCTGGGCAAGTCCGCACCATAGTTTATTCTGCAACCATAATTTCTGATAGTGAATCCCAACTCTTGATTCTTTAATCTCAATCTCTTACATTTAATCATGTATCTAAACTGTTTACAATGGGATATGCTCTCATTACACTTCATGAGTGAAATGAAATTCACTGAAATACAAGTGAGTGACCAGGAGGACTTACTTGTATAAATATCACAACTGGGCTCAGGGTGTTTTTGACACAGGGGGACTACAAGCTGTTCTAGTGCAAACGGATGAACATTTATTAACTGTTTACACCATATAAAGAAGTATGTTTAAGCCAGACTTTAGCAGAACATTCTTCAATTCCATGTGATCTGACATCATCAGGTATCATACAGTCCAACTGTTAATCCTATGAGCCACTCAATTTAATCCCAAAAACAATTGTTAAAATAATATGGTGAGTTTGAACAGCGGGTTTCCATCTGTCCTGCCCATCTTGACTGGTCCTTTGATGTTAGCAGCAATTTGAAGAAACAAAAGGGAAATTATAAGCCCATTTCCCAGAAAGTTCTGCCTGTGGGTATTTACCCCACTAACTGCATCGTGTAATATTTTCTATCCAGGCTCTGCATGAGACAACAGGTTAATGCACACAGGGCTTGAATATTAGCATTGATGAGTACCTTAGGGTTAACAGAATCACAACCACTAATGCAACCTGGTGTTTGAATCATGTCATTATATCATATTCATATTCACCATTTTTTTAAATCACGAAGTTGGCAGTATGAGGTTGAAAGATATTGAAGTGACATCCTGAGCATCATCACAGATCAGCTGAAACTACAAATGAGGTTGAAAAGTGTGGAAGTACTGTAAACCAGGATCAGAGATAATGGGAACTGCAGATGCTGGAGATTCCAAGATAACAAAGTGTGGAGCTGGATGAACACAGCAGGCCAAGCAGCATCTCAGGAGCACAAAAGCCGATGTTTTGGGCCAAGACCCTTCATTAGAAAAGAAGGATGAGAAGAGGATTCTGAAATAAATAGGGAGAGAGGGGGAGGCGGACCGAAGATGGATAGAGAAGATAGCAGGAGAGGAGAGTATAGGTGGGGAGGTAGGGAGGGGATAGGTCAGTCTGGGGAGGATGGACAGGTCAAGAGGGCGGGGTGAGGTTAGTAGGTAGGAAATGGAGGTGCGGCTTGACGTGGGAGGAGGGTTGGTTTTCCCCAGTGTAAAGGTAGCCACACCGGGTACAGTGGATACAGTATACCACGTTGGCGGAGGTGCAGGTGAACATCTGCTTGATGTGGAAAGTTTTCTTGGGGCCTGGGATGGGGGTGAGGGAGGAGGTGTGGGGGCAGGTGTAGCACTCCTGCGGTTGCAGGGGAAGGTGCTGGGTGTGGTGGGGTTGGAGGGGAGTGTGGAGTGGACAAGGGGGTCATGGAGAGAGTGGTCTCTCCGGAAAGCAGACAAGGGTGGGGAGGGAATAATGTCTTGGGTGGTGGGGTTGGATTGTAGATGGCGGAAGTGTCCGAGGATGATGCGTTGTATCTGAAGGTTGGTGGGGTGGTATGTGAGGACTAGGGAGATTCAGGGGGATTCTCTTTTGGCGGTTATTGCGGGGGTAGGGTGTGAGGGATGAGTTGCGGGAAATGCGGGAGACACGGTCGAAGGCGTTCTCAACCACCACGGTGGGGGTGGGGGGAGTGGCGGGAAGTTGTGGTCCTTGAAGAAAGTGGACATCTGAGATGTACGGGAGTGGAACGCCTCATCCTGGGAGCAGATGCGGCGGAGGTGAAGGCATTGGGAATAGGGGATGGAATTTTTGCAGGAAGGTGGGTGGGAGGAGGTGTATTCTACATAGCTGTGGGAGTGGGTGGGCTTGAAATGGACATCGGTTTCTAGGTGGTTGCCTGAGATGGAGACAGAGAGGTCCAGGAAGGTGAGGGATGTGTTGGAGATGGTCCAGGTGAACTTAAGATTGGGGTGGAACGTGTTGGTGAAGTGGATGAACTGTTTGAGCTCCTCTTGGTAACACGAGGCAGTGCCGATACAGTCATCAATGTAACAGAGGAGGAGGTAGGGTTTAGGGCCAGTGTGGGTGCGGAAGAGGGACTGTTCCACGTTACCTACAAGGAGGCAGGTATAGTTTGGGCCCATGCGGGTTTGGGTCACTTTTTCCCAGCCTTTGCCACATGGCTGTCGACCATAAAGGGTGACTTTCAACTGCTTTCCCACGGGCAAAGAAATCAAAACAGAATTTACTGCATAACATTGGCTGGGATCTTGCTATTCCTCAGGCTGTTGTAGACTTGAGAGCAGAATGGATACAGGTACAGAAAAGTGAAAAGAAAATCCCTCTGCAGTCCAAGTTGGACACAAGCAAAGGTATAGAACGGTGTGTGTTGTTAAGAGCCGTCCTGCATAAATTTTCCGCAGGTTGGCCACTTTAATTCTCTGGGTGGAATCTTATTGGGAATCTTGCCTTCCAGCTTGTGAGCTGGGAAGAGATCCGCACTGCCCATTTTCGAAAACACCCACAGATCCTTGAGCTAACCATGCAGTGGTACGGTTACCAGCAAGGCTTCTCATGGAATTAAGAACCTGGGCTGCAAGTCTTGTCTACCCTGGAGCTGGAACCAATCAGATGCTGGCAGCTTTTGTACTCAGCAGCGCCACCGGGGGACACTGGCAGCTGCATGAAAAACACATTCCCCTGTGGTCTTGAAACCAGTGATAACATTAGACATTGTATTATCGTAGCACAAACAACATATTGGCAATGCAAGTTCTCATGCCTGCCACTTTGTAAGAACTGCTTAAATGCACACCCAGCATGATCCAGTTGTGAATGACTGGAAATCATACGTATTCCAACTGCTAGCCTACATTGAAAGCACAGGTTGTTCAATGCAGTTTGGAGAAAGTTGTGTTGCAATTGCTCAGGCTGAATTACATTTGTGCAATTGATTTCAGCAGCTGGAAAAAACATTCCTAGTTTCGTTTCTGACACAATGTTAGCCTAGTCTACCCAGCAGTAAAAAATGAATTGCTGAGCTCTCCAGGTGGACTGTTAGTGAAGCTTGCTTGAATTGTATTCAACAGTACAATTTAAATTGTTACAAAAACTGAAAGAGCTGAGGATGCTGTAAACCAGGAACAAAAACAAAATTGCTGGAAAAGCTCAGCAGGTCCAGCAGCATCTGTGAAGAAGAAAACAGAGTTAACACATCAGGTCCGGTGACCCTTCCTCAGAACTCACGTCATGAATCATTTTTGTTTCACAGTTGTACTTTTCCCTAACTCAACATCCAAAAGATGGTAATTTTGTACATGAGGTCACCATCAGTCATCCTCCCAGGGCCTTTTACAATAGGACGTGGATGGCACTGACCAGAGACCAGTGAAGAGTCAAACACATTGCTGCGAATCTGGAGTCACACGTAGACCTGAATGAGAAAAGAAGGCAGATTTCTTACCCTAAAGGACATTAGTGACCCAATCAGGTTTTTTTTCCCAAAATCAGCAACAGTTTCCTGGTCATCATTAGACTCGTAAACCCAGATTTTATTGAATCGAATTCAATAGACTGTGTCCCAAGAACATTGCCTGGGTCTCTGGATTAAAATCCTTGTGATAATACCATTAGGCCATCACTTCCCCCTCTTAAAGGGTAAACAAAATAACATTTGCACTTCTGTAGTATCCTTCATTACCTTAGAACATCCAAAAGTACTTTACAACCAATGAAAACTTTTCGCAATTCAGTCATTGTAAAAAGAATACATGGCAGCCAATTTGAACGCAGCACACTTCCACAAACAGATCTTTTATTTTTCAGTGCTGCCGGTTATGGGATAAATGCTGTTACAAAATGAAGAGAACTCCTCTCCTCAATGTTTTTCTTCAAGTGGCACCACAGGTTCTTAATGAGCACCCAAAAGAGTTTCAACTCATTATAAAGTAATCTGTAAGTAAAATTATTGCATGTTTTCACATGTTCAAGATCGAGTAATGAAGCCTGGTAAAGTTCTTCTGAATTGAAACATATTGCTGTCAGTGCTTGTTTTGGTAATGCTAATAAAAATCTAAGGGAAATGGTTAAATGATGGACAGATTTGCCATGGCTGCATTTTGAACAGTGCTCAAGACACCAGTAACTTGCATTTATTTAGAACCTTCAAGGTAGTAAAACCCCTAAGATGCTTCACAAGAACACAATCAGATAAAATTTGATGTCAAACAAAGGGGATATGAAGATAGGTGACCAAATGATTGGTCTTAGGATGTATTTTAAAGAAGGAGAGGTAGGTGGAGAACTTTAGGGTGGGGAGCCATGAACTTAGACCAGTAAAAGCATAATTGCTAGTGGTGAGATGATGGAAGTCAAGGATGAACAAAAGACTATGATTGAAGACATTGTAGAAAGCTAGGCTGTAAGAGGGCACAGGAATGGCATAAGATCTGCATGAGGCTAAATGTCTGGTTTAAAATTTAAATTATAAAATTACTGTATATTCTCACCAAGTGGAAGGTATCCATTCTCATTTTTGTCCTTACTGTTTCCTGTCCCCAGGGCTTCCATCTGAATGAGCCCAGTTGCAGTTCCATCAAGGTGGGTGAATATTGCCAACTCTAAAATCTCAATGCCTTCTGGATCATCGACAATGATAAAAAGCAAGGGATTTTTCATTTATAAATACCACTGTGTGACAATGTTTCAGTGGAAAGATTGCAACCCAAATATCTGAACAAATGAATAAAGCAGACATATCCCGTATTTAGGAAGTAACCACCGAGAGATGGGTTGATCCCAGCCAGATGTCCTTTACTGAGACAATCACTGAACAAGATGTTACCAATCATGTTGCACATACCACAAAACAGTCTGGAGTTAGTCTAAATAAGACTGATCGTCCTATTTGTGACCTTTCCTGGATAAAGACTCCTGCCAAGATATTGCCAGGTTCCAGCCAAAAAATGACAAATGTCTATCTGTGCAAAATATTTCAGGCTCAAGTCAAATTTCCAAGAGATCTCATTTTAGATTTTCATGTTTCCATGACATTTGATGAATCCCTGGAGATATATCAGGACCCAACAAATACTCTTCACAGTTTTAGACAAAAGTAATGAAAGGGCCAGCTGTACCACTATGACTGACCTAGATGCTGTGGAGTCTTTTAACATTGTATCCAATGCTGGTCTGCTCCACAAAGCATGGAAAATTAGGAAGACGTGTGTATTTTTGTGATTCTGTGAGTTATATAAGAAAATGAAAAATAAGATAAATACATTGCAAGTTTGTTCCTTATTCTGTATAATCAAGTTTTTCTAATACGATTACAAACATGCTTAAGTTTACGAACACAAACAATATGTCATAATAAAGTCATCAGTAAGTCCAGTTGGGAATTCAAGATGAATTTCTTTACTTAAACGAGTGTTTGGAATGTGGAGCTCACTACCATAGGGAATGATTGTGGCTATATAACGTAGATGTATTTGAGGGGGAGCTAGGCAAACAAATGAAGGATTGAGATTATTGTAATTAATGCCTTATTTCTGTCCTGCAATTATGTAGATGATAAATTCAGTTACATCCCAAGGCCAAATTTACATTCTAAAAATTACTGCGTCCTTTTGTTAATTTACATTTCTTTTCAGGTCTTAAGCATGCTCACGGAATTTCTGATCGAGACAAATTGAGTTGGGTTGGGAGTGGGGTTGAGAGGGCAGTGAAGATGTAACATTTGTTGAGGATATCCAGTCTTATTGATGTTTAGCCTCAGGGAGGCTGGAGATTCAACAACCTTACTTCAATTTGAGTGCTTACTCTGTAACAACATGCATCTAATCTATTCAACCCCAGTCTCAATGCAAGTCCCCTGGTATTGAAAGCATAAATGCAAAACCTAGATTGAGGTCACATTTATGGAATTAGTTTTGGTGTTGGGCACAAAGGAAACATCTAAGGTACAAGTCTAAAATGAGAAACAATTCATTTGCTGTGGTACTGCATCATTCAAAAACAATGGCACATAAATCAGTTGTACTGTGTTCAATCATCCCATTGTATGATTGGTGAATTATGTCAGCATGATACATTATAACAACATTCTTCACTGATAAAGGAACGTAATGCAGTATAACATCCCAATGATTGTAGAATCATTATAAGTCCCAATCTGACTTCAAGATGCATAAGAATCTTCTTCAGTTACCTGATGGCAGGTCCAACACATTACGATCACCACAGGGAAAGAGGCAGGTCCCAAATCCACTTCAGCCAGAATAGGGATCAAACTACTTAGTGTTGTCATTAATATGATCCAGACTGGCTATCCAAACAACTGGTCTCCCAAGAAACTTAGGTTACTGTGGAAACATGCACTTTTCTATAAATGACGTGGACCAGAATTACACATAGTGATGGTTACGAGCTCCAATTTTCTTTCCATTGCTTAGCTGACCAAGAATCTCTGCTACTCTTATCACCCACTATTTGCATATGTTGGAAGGATTTTCAAGTTGATCATTGTCATGCACACACCTCCTTTGGTCATCAAGTCCGAGAATTGAACTTGGGCTGAGAATTGGGCTTCAGGCATAAGCAGGAATGCTACTCACTATGCCAGAAGACCTCCATCCAACGTAATGATACCAGTGGATCATAGAATCCCGACAGCGCAAAAAAATACCATTTGGCCCATTGAGTCTACAGTGAACTTCTGAACAGCATCCCACCCAGATCTATTGCCTGACCCACTTCCCATAACCCTGCATTTGCCATGACTAATCCACCCAGTCTGCACATCACTGAACACCATGGGGCAATTTAGCATGATGACAAAGAACTTGATTAAGGAGATAAATTATAAAGAACGTCTTAGAGGAGGAGAGAAATGTTGAGAAGTAGAGAGGTCAGGTTGGGAACTTGATTTTAGGGCATAGGTAGGTGATGGCACCATTGGCAATATGGCACAATGATGATATAACATGCATATTCAAATGGCTCTGTGTCTGTATCAGCTGTTTTTCTCTATTCTCGTTCTCCTTTTTTTTATATCATACTCACTGTTACTTGCATTGAGTTTACGATTGCATGGATGTGGCATTATTATCAGAGGTAACCACCTGAAACTTAACCATGAATTTCAGATGCTTGCTACAAGGCACACCGTTTACATTTTCACTAATCTGTCAGAAGACAGTTGTGAGGTGTCTCAATTCGTGGTTCAGGGTAATCAGCATCTATTCTCAAAGGATATCCATGAATATAACTTGAGGTTGGATCCCCAACCATGATTAAAACTGATGAGCATTCAGAAAAGTTGCTTCTAGTGTGGAGAGAGCAGTGCAAGTCATGTGAGCAGGTGAAACAGTTCTCCTCTGAATAGCTGAATAGCACAACACAATAGAATAGCCAGTCTGCAACACTATATGCCTTGGTCTAATGGTTTTCTTGTATTCTTTGTAGCAGGAGCCAGTCATTTATAACAGCAATGAATTATTCAGAGTTATCACCTTTTCCACATTATACAGGTCCTACAGCCTTCTAAGGTGCTTATTCCCACATGGGAATTTGGGAGATTAGGGACTGAGGAATATCATCACACATTGAGAAAATCAAGACTGGGACAGCAAGTCAGTGTAAGTGGGGAAAAGGAGAAAAGGTAGCATCTGGGATCAGGAGTTATCAACAGGGTATATTAAACGTAGGATCCAAAGGCATTCAATAAGGAGCCAAACAGAAGGTTCATTATTTTTAGTCATTCATGCAATATTGAAATTGCTGGCCAGGTCAGCATTTACTGCTCATTCCTAATTGCCCAGAGGGCAGTTCATATTCAACCACATTAGAAAGCATATAAAGGCCCATGATAAAGGATGTAATAGCAGAGCATTTAAAAATAAATAACATAATCAAGCAGAGTTAGCATGGTTTTGTCTGATAAATTTATTAGAACTCTTTGAGGAGATAATAAGCTGAAAAGATAAAGGGAGCCAGTGGATGTAATATATTTGGATCTTCGAAAAGCATTTGAAACAGAACTGCACATAAGGCTATTTAATAAGAACCAATGGCATTGCAGTTGCACATTAGTATAGGTAAAGGATTAGCTAACTGATAGAAGACAGAATTGAAATAAATGGGTTATTTTCAGGATGGTAACCTATAACTATTAGAATGACAACGGGATCAGTTACTTACAAAATATTTTAATGATTTGGTTGAGGGAAGTGAATGCATTATCATCGGGTTTGCGAATGACAAAAAAAATGTATGAGGGCAAGTGCTGAAGGTGACTCCATAAGTCTATAGAGGGATGTTGACAGGTTAATTGAGTAGGCAAATACTTGGGAGACGGAACATAATGTGGGAAAATGCAAGGAGCGTATTATTTAAACGAAAAAAAATTGAAAAATGCTGTCTCACAGGTATTCAAGGTTCTCATACATGAATCACAAAAAGCTAACATCCAAGTTCAGCTGATAATAAGTAAATGGAATACTGACCTTTATTTCAAAGGAAAGGAGTATAAAAATAGGGAGGTCTTCTTAAACTATACAAGGCATAGTTGGATCACACCTGTTCAAGATACTTGCATTGCGGGCAGTCCAGAGAAGGTTCAGAGTTCATCCTGGTATAGGGGATTTTCTTAATGAGAGGTTCAATAGATTTTGCCTGAACTCACTGAAATTTAGAAGATTGAGGTGATCATATTGAAAATATAGCATTCTTAGAGGATTTGACAGGGTAGATGCCATGAGGCTGTTTCACCTTCTGCAAGAATCTAGGACTAGACAGAATAATCTCAAAGTCAGGGGTTACGCATTTAAGAGGAGGAATTTTTTCTCTCAGAGTGCAGTCAATCTGTGGAATTCCTTTCTGCAGAAGGCTGTAGGGGCTGTTTTTGTCAGGGAATCAAGGGGTAAGGGGAAAAGGCAGGAAAGTGGAGTTAAGAATTATCAGATCAGCCATTTCATTGAATGGTGCAACAGAGTCATTAGGTTGAATGGCCTACTTCTACTCCCACATCCTACTTTGAGGGCCTGCAGCCACATTTCGACTGGACCAGGTAATGTCAGATGATTCCCTAAGGACACTAATGAGTCAGCTGTGTTTCAACAAAAATTAACAGTGGTCACATAGTCATCATTAGAACAGCTTCTTATTCCAGGTTTCTACTGAATTCAAATTTCGTCTGCAATGATGGGATTCAAATCCATATACCCACAGCATGATCCTAAAGATCTAGATTATTACTGCAATGGTATAGGCACTATACCACCACCTCTCCTCAGAGCTGGAGTTGGGGGAAATAAATTAGCATGGATATAGGATTGGTCAACTGAAAGAGAGAGGATTCAATGCGGTAGTTTAAAATTGTGACTGGTGAAGTGCTACAAAGATCAATGCCTGACCCTCAGTTATTTAAATTTTAACTACTTAAGTGAAGAGACAGAGTGACATTGTTACATTTGTTGATAATAGAAAGTTGTGTAAATGTAAGCTGTGAGGACAATGAGGTTGCACATATAGATAGGTTAAAGGGCAACAAGGTAACAGATGGAGTAGAATGTAGGGAAGTGTGAGAATAATCATTTTGGCCATAAGAACAGTTATGCAGAATATTTTTTAAAGATGTGAAAACAGTATGTATTGATGTTCAGTGTACTTTTACAAGGAATGCAGATATGGCAAGCAAGTAGAAAGGTAAATAGCATGCTGCCCATTCATTGCAAGGGGAGTGAAGAATTGGAACACAAAAATCTCACTATTTTGTATAGGACTTTAGTGAGACCACACCTGGAATAATCATGTGTAATTTTGATCTCCATATATAAGGAAGGATATTGTTGTATGGGAGGCAATACAGCAACATTCACTTGATGTACCCCTCTGAAGAGAGGCTCCCTGATGATGAAAGACTGAGTAAATCAGGTCTATACTCTCCAGATTTTGAAGGGGCTACACACATTAGACAGTGAGAGGCTGTTTCTGCTGGTCAGGAAATTTAAGACATGGGGGCAATAATACAATAGGAACCAGTCATTTAAGACTGATATCAGCAGAAATTTCTCCATTCAAAAGATGGCAAAAAATTTTGGCATTGAATTCCTCCACTCAGTATGTAATGAGGTGTAATCATTGAATACATTTAAGTCTGAGACCCATAGATTTTTGGTTTCTCAGAGATCAAAAGATATAGGGAGTTGGTTGAAAAGTATAATTGAAGCCCAAGATTTGCCATGATGTTTCTAAATAGTGGAATAGGCCATGTGGTTTACACTGGCTCCTATTTCTTGTGTTCTTAAGGAGCACTCCTCCACCTCCCAGATCCCCCCCCCAGACAAAGATTGCCTCTTTATATGTAAGAATGCACAAAATCTAATCTTCTTGAGTGCAGTTCTTGACAGCAACAGGCCACCATAGGTCAATTTCTGTTTCAAGCATTAGTAAATGACATATTTAGTTTGCACTTACGAGATACTAAAGATGGCACTTCTGCCCACCATCAAGGAAAACAGAATGCGGAGAGAGCCAAAGTTAATTGCCCCAATTTTATTTCTTACTTTCAGCAACTTTAAAGGTGAGACAGCACTTGTTTAAGATGTTAATTAGCTCACAGCTGGAGTTGTTCTGGTCACCATACTATTAGAAGGATGTGACTGCACTAGAGAAGGTTTGCAGGATATTCACCAGGATGGTGACTATGCTATAGTATTTCGTAATGAAAACAGACTAGATGGGGCTGGGGTTGTTTTCCTGAGAGCATGGAAGGTTGAAGTTAGATCTTACTGAGGTGTACAAAAGTACAATAGACATAGATAGGTACATAGAAAGAAACAATACTCTTTAATAGAGGAAGTCAATTTCAGGAGGCATAGATTTAAGGTGAAAAACAGGAGGTTTAGAGGAGATTTAAGGAAGAATTGGTTCACCCAGATACTGATTGCTTGATAGAAATCATCGCAGCATTTAAGAAATACTTAGATGATCAATTGAAGCTCAAAAACATTCAAGACTGCAGGGCAATTGCTACAAAATGGGACTATAATAGTTCGGTGCTAGCTGACTTGCATGGGTACAATGGGCCAAAGGACTTCTTCGTGATATAAGACTCTATGACACCATGCTATGAACACATTTCTATTCCAACATGCATCTCCACACAATGGGTCTGCTTCGAGTAAATATGAACAGACCTGGAAAACATGCTCATACAAAATGTCTGGAGTCTTCCACCTCTTACTTACATTCAGGAGCTTTCAACTTCAGGTTGGAGAGATGAGATACATAAAGGATTCAAACACTCCCAATCTCTAAAACCTACTGCTCCATTCAAACAGCACAGTAAGAATCACTGATAATAAAATGTGAGGCTGGATGAACACAGCAGGCCAAGCAGCATCTCAGGAGCACAAAAGCTGACGTTTCGGGCCTAGACCCTTCATCAGGCCCGAAACATCAGCTTTTGTGCTCCTGAGATGCTGCTTGGCCTGCTGTGTTCATCCAGCCTCACATTTTATCATCTTGGAATTCTCCAGCATCTGCAGTTCCCATTATCTCCGACAGTAAGAATCACTCCCTAGTGCCCTGGGCATTAATCAGGTAATCACAGCCATTCACTTGTAAATAGATGGGTTTCTTGTGTTTATTGCGCAACTGCGCTTACATATGTAAAATCATTCTATTAAATCAGTATACTGGCAAGGGACAAAAGTAGTATGGATACAAAATTGACTGAATAATGGTCATTGGATATTCTTCTAATGGAGTTCCTCATGGTTCAATATCAGGACCCTTGCTGTTTCTGATATTTATTAATGATGTATATCTATGAGTGCAGAGATCAATTTTAGAACTTGTAAATAATACAAAACTTCGATCCATTGTAAATTGTGTGGAGAACAGTGTAGAAAGGACATGGGCAATTTGGCAGAGTGAGAAGATAGATAGCAGGTGGAGTTCAGTGCAGCGAAGTGTGATGTGATTCATTTCAGTAGAAAGAATGTGGAGAGACAATACAAAATAAGGCGTCCAATCCAAAGGGATGTGCAGGATCTGGGTGTATATGTAGGACAGTCATGTGGTGAGATATGTTAATAGGGGCAGCACAGTGGCTCAGTGGCTAGCACTGCAGCCTCACAGCACCAGGGACCTGGGTTCAATTCCAGCCTCAGGCGACTGTCTGTGCAGAGTTTGCACATTCTCCTTGTGTCTGCATGGGTTTCCCCCAGGTGCTCCTGTTTCCTCCCACAGTCCAAAGATGTGCAGGCTACATGGATTGGCCGTGCTAAATTGTCTGTAGCATTCAAGGGTATGTGGGTTATGGGGGGATGGGTTGGGTGGGATGCCCCAAGGGTCAGTGTGGACTTGTTGAGCAAAAGGGCCTGTTAAGGATTCTATTATTCTTCATAAATCATACAGTAAACTGTGCTTTATTATTGAGCACAAGAACAAGGAAGTTACAGTAAACTTGTGGTCAGACCTCAGTTGGAGTATTGTGTATAGTGTGCCACACTTCAAGAAGGATGTGAATGTATTGGAGAATGCAGAAAAGGTTTACGAAAATATATCCAGGGATGAGAAATTCTGGTTATAAGAAAAGTTTGGGGAAGTTGTGGCTGTTCTCCTTAAAGTAAAAGCATAGTGAAGGTTGGTCCATTGTGACAGTCAAGATCATTTGAATAGAAATAAAATTGCAGAGGTATGAGTAAAAGGCAGAAGATGGCATTAAGTCATAATGCTCATTAGAAGGACTGATACAGACACAATGGCTGGAATTACCTCCTTTTGAAGTAACAGATCTGTGATTTTGTGCCGTTGTAATTTGTTGTATAAAAGGGATATGTTGCTACCAAATTTATTAAAGCGCATCTACATTCCAAAGAAATATCATTTTTTGAAAGACAGGATTAAAAATGATTATGCAACTGTAATGGATACAGCACAACTCTACCCACAAGTGACACGGCACTGCCACCAGTTGGTTCTATTGGGTATGACACTTGAATAGCTCCTACACCAAGATATACATACATCCTTTTGAAATAAATATTTCAATTTCACCTATTTCTGCTTGCAAGTATCTCAATTCATTATTCTAGTTGCTCATCTGGGTCTCCTCCCAGTGGATGTTTGCCTCGTTAATGTAATAATCAAGTTCAGCAGAAATTGGCCAGATAGTACACAGCTGCACTGATTGTTTCCATACTTTGCAAGCAAATTAATGGTATAAATGGGCACAAGGATTTGAGGGCAGACAATAAATGTTGTGCAATGATGAAATTAGAATGCATAGGTGGCAGTTGCTAAGAATGCAAACTTGTTTTAATATAGCACCTTTCATGATCTCTGAATATCCTAAATCCTTTACTCTCTAATGAAATCAAAAAAGTGCTGCAAATACTCAGCAGGCAACATGTCATATCAGACTCAAAATGTTAACTCCAATTATCTTGCCACAGACGTTGCGATGCCTCCTGAGTACCTCCAGAACATTCTCTTTTTATTGGTTTGCTTCTATTTTAGAATAATAAAATATGGCAGCAACTTTCTTCACAGCAATATCCAACAAACAGCAAAGTGGTAATGTTCAGATAATTTGGCTAAATGGTGTAGGTGTATGTGTGATGTGTATGTGTGTGTGTACGATATGTGTGTATGTACTCTGAGTGTATTGGTGATGGAGCTCACAACCTAGTGTAACCAGCCTCCTACGACCTTCTTAAAAGCAGTCCAGCTATCTTAAAAGGAGGCTGTATTGCACAGAACAAAGAACAATGCAACACAGGAGCAGGCCTCTCGAGCCTCCAAGCCTATGCTGACATATTTACCCTTCCAAATTAAAACTGTCTTCACTTAACAGGATCTGTATCCCTCTGTTCCCTTTCTATTCATGCATTCATCCAGGTACTTATGGACGCTGCTATTGTGTCTGCTTCCCCCACCGCCTCTGGCATTGCATTCCAGGCACTCACCATCTTTTGTGTGAAAAACCTGCAACGTACATCTCTTTTAAACTTCCCCCCTCACACCTTGAGCCTGTGTCCCCTAGTAACTGACCGCTTCACCCTGGGAAAAAGCCTCATACTTTCCACTCTATACACACCATTCACAATCTTATAAACTTCCATCAGGTTGCCCCTCAACCTTCTGCGTTCCAGTGGAAACAAACCCAATTTATCCAATCTTTCTTTATAGCCAACTTCCCCTATACCAGGCAACATCCTAGTAAACCTTTCTTTGTACCCTCATCAAAGCATCCACATCCATCTGGTGTTGTAGTGACCAGAACTGCACACGGTATTCCAAATATGGCCTAAAGTTCTATAAAGCTGCAGCATAACTTTGTCTATCATTATACTCAATGCCCCGTCCATTGAAGGGAAGCAAACCCTCGGTCTTCTTTACTGCCTTATCTACCTGTGCCGCCACCTTCAATGGCCTGTGAACCTGCACATCCAGATCTCTCTGCATATCAATACCCCTAAGGGTTCTGCCATTCACTGTATAATTTCCACTTTTACTTGACCTTCCAAAATGCATCAGCTCATTTGACTGGATTAAACTGCATCTGCCATTTTTCTGCACTTGCCTCCAACTGATCTATTCTCTGACAATCCTCCTCACTATCTGCAACTTACTAATTAGACCAGCCACATTTCCTCCAAATCATTTATGCAGATCACAGACAGCACAGGTCTCATCAATGATTCTTGTGGAATACCACTAGTCACAGCCATCCATTCCAAAAAGCATCCTTCCACCGCCACACTCTGTCTCCTATGACTAAGACAGTTCTGTATCCATCTTGCCAGCACATCCTGTTACCATGTGACTTCACCTTTTGTACCAGTCTGCCATGACAGAACTTGTCAAAGGCTTAACTGAGGTCAATGTAGATAACATCAACTACTTTTCCCTCATCAATCATCTTCATCACCTCCTCAAAAACTCAATCGATTAGTGAGGCACAACCTCCCTACTGAAAACTGTGCTGCTTATCGCTATTCAATCCATTTGCTTCTAAAAGCTGACGGATCTTGTCCCAGGGAATCTTTTCCATTAATTCCCCTATGACTGATGAGAGGTTTATAGGCCTATAATTTCCTGGATTATCCCTGTTACCCTTTTTAAACTATGGGACATTAGCTATTCTTCAGTCCTCTGGGACAAAAAAGGACCCTTTACGTTGATCTTACACTGGTCACCAGCATCCCATTTATTATCATTGCACACACCTTAAAGACAAGTTAGGGCTTATCATATAGAGAAACATGCAGCCCTGAGGCAATGCAGCCATTCCAATTATATTGGATGGTTCATGTGCCAGCTTACTGGAAAGCTAGGCTCACAAATGAGTTCTGCTATTGACTGAATGAGGACTACAATGAGGCAGCTTACAGGAGAATGCTGAAAATGAAATACCATCAAGATGCTGGGCCTACCAACAAACCTGAAAGACTGTCTCCTCAAAGACCATGAGACAGCCTAGCTCAAAACTGGCAACAGGCATCATGCAAAGCTTGCTCTTTCCCCAGGCTAGGTTTCACCTCCCTTTCATGCTGAAATTCTACATGAACCTACTGCAGTCTTTATTTTCTTTTTTGCAAAATAAACAATCCTGGGATAAGAACAGTGTAGTGTGATGATACTGTGGCTTTAAGAAGTATGTTTTGTCCTGGTTTCTTTCAGTGAGAGATTGGGAGACAAGTGACCAGCAGTCCATGAGAAAATAAACAACTTGTGAAGCCTTGGGTTTTTTCCCCAAGAAGTTGGAACAAAGATACAGTTTGAATGGGTGTGGTCAAGTTCCTACCCACAGAACCAGGCTTAGGTTTAGCTTTCAGCAGTTGCTGTTTGGGGTCTTGAAGAGGTGGAAGCTGTTTTTTTGTTAGTTGGTTGGTTGGTTTGTCCTTCTCTCAGTTATAGCCAAAAGCTGGGGATTCTCTGCCTGCTACAGGCGTTGCATTTGAGACGACTTATGTTCTGAACTGCCTTTTGCCAAGGGTGTGTTTATGGGATGTGACTATGTAGAATAGTAAATTAGTAATGGTTACTGCATTGATTATTCTGTTAAGTTTTCCAATAGAGTTGTTATTCCAGTTCCTTCTTTCTGTTAGCGATAATGGGAACTGCAGATGCTGGAGAGTCCAAGATAATAAAATGTGAGGCTGGATGAACACAGCAGGCCCAGCAGCATCTCAGGAGCACAAAAGCTGACGTTTCGGGCATAGACCCCTCATCAGAGAGGGGGATGGGGTGAGGGTTCTGGAATAAATAGGGAGAGAGGGGGAGGCAGACCGAAGATGGAGAGTAAAGAAGATAGGTGGAGAGGAGAGTATAGGTGGGGAGGTAGGGGGGCGATAGGTCAGTCCAGGGAAGACGGACAGGTCAAGGAGGTGGGATGAGGTTAGTAGGTAGGAGATGGAGGTGCGGCTTGGGGTGGGAGGAAGGGATGGGTGAAAGGAAGAACAGGTTAGGGAGGCAGAGACAGGTTGGACTGGTTTTGGGATGCAGTGGGTGGAGGAGAAGAGCTGGGCTGGTTGTGTGGTGCAGTGGGGGGAGGGGACGAACTGGGCTGGTTTTGGGATGCAGTGGGGGAAGGGGAGACTTTGAAGCTGATGAAGCCCACATTGATGCCATTGGGCTGCAGGGTTCCCAAGCAGAATATGAGTTGCTGTTCCTGCAACCTTTGGGTGGCATCATTGTGGCACTGCAGGAGGCCCATGATGGACATGTCATCTAAAGAATGGGAGGGGGAGTGGAAATGGTTTGCGACTGGGAGGTGCAGTTGCTTATTGCGAACCGAGCGGAGGTGTTCTGCAAAGCAGTCCCCAAGCCTCCACTTGGTTTCCCCAATGTAGAGGAAGCCACACTGGGTACAATGGATGCAGTATACCACATTGGCAGATGTGCAGGTGAACCTCTGCTTAATATGGAAAGTCATCTTTGGGCCTGGGATAGGCGTGAGGGAGGAGGTGTGGGGGCAAGTGTAGCATTTCCTGCGGTTGCAGGGGAAGGTGCCGGGTGTGGTGGGGTTGGACGGCAGTCTGGAGCGAACAAGGGAGTCACGGAGAGAGTGGTCTCTCCGGAAAGCAGACAAAGGTGGGGATGGAAAAATGTCTTGGGTGGTGGGGTCGGATTGTAGATGGCAGAAGTGTCGGAGGATGATGCATTGTATCCGGAGGTTGGTGGGGCGGTGTGTGAGAACGAGGGGGATCCTCTTTGGGCGGTTGTGGCGGGGGCAGGGGGTGAGGGATGTGTTGCGGGAAATGCAGGAGATGCGGTCAAGGGCGTTCTCGACCACTGTGGGGGGAAAGTTGCGGTCCTTGATGAACTTGGACATCTGGGATGTGCGGGAGTGGAATGCCTCATCGTGGGAGCAGATGCAGTGGAGGCAGAGGCATTGGGAATAGGGGATGGAATTTTTGCAGGAGGGTGGGTGGGAGGAGGTGTATTCTAGGTAGCTGTGGGAGTCGGTGGGCTTGAAATGGACATCAGTTACAAGCTGGTTGCCTGAAATGGAGACTGAGAGGTCCAGGAAGGTGAGGGATATGCTAGAGATGGCCCAGGTGAACTGAAGGTTGCGGTGGAAGATGTTGGTGAAGTGGATGAACTGTTCGAGCTCCTCTGGGGAGCAAGAGGCAGCGCCGATACAGTCATCAATGTAATGGAGGAAGAGGTGGGGTTTGGGGCCTGTGTAGGTGCGGAAGAGGGACTGTTCCATGTAACCTACAAAGAGGCAGGCATAGCTGGGGCGTTGTTGTTGTTGCATTTTAATAATAGTGGATGAATAAAATGTGTTTTGCTCTAAATCTGGTAATTCGACCAATCAGATTTCATCTGGAATGCAATCCATTACATTTATCTTTAAAGTAAGAAAAAGTTAAGATCTAGACTATCTTCTGAATAGTTTGAGGGGGTTTGGTCTGATTCATAACAGTAGGCAAGGTCAGCATTTGTTGCTTATCTCTGATTGCCCTTGAGGTGATGCTGGTAAGCAGCCTTCTTGAATTGCTGAGATAACAAGGTGTAGAGCTGGATGAACACAGCAGGCCAAGCAGCATCTTGAATTGCTGCAGTCCGTTGTCATGTAGATATTGCATTAGTGCTTGTTAAGAGAAGGTTTCAAGATTTTGATCCAGTGACTCTGAATGATGTCGCTTCAAGTCAGGATGGTGTGACTCATAGAACATAGAAAAGTACAGCACAGTACAGGCCCTTCGGCCCACGATATTGTGCCGTGGAATAATCCTAATCCAAAAATAAAATAACCTAACCTACATTCCCCTCAATTCACTGCTGTCCATGTGTATGTCCAGCAATCGCTTAAATGTCACTAATGACTCCGCTTCCACGACTACCACTGGTAAACTATTCCATGCGCTCACAACTCTCTGGGTGACTCGGACGGAAGCTTGCAGGGTTTTATGTTTCATATATCAATTGCCTTGGTCCTTCTTTATTTTAATGATTTCACAAGATACAGGTGTCACTGGCTTGGCTGGCACTTATTATCCATCCCCACTTGCCTTGAAAAAGTGCTGGTGAGCTGCTTTCTTGAACTACTGCAGTTCATTTGTTGTAGGTAGACCAATAATACCATTAGGGAGAGAGTTTCAGGATTTGGACCCAGCGACACTGAAGCAACAACAATAGATTTCTGAGTCTGAACAGTAAATGGCTTGGATGAGAACTTACAGGTGGTGGTGCGCACATGAAACTGCTGCCCATGTTCTTCTAGTTATAGTGGTCATGTGTTTGGACGATGCTATGTAAGGAACCTTGCTTAACTACTACAGTGCATCTTTTAGATATGCACATGCTGCTACTGAGCGTCAGTGGTGATGAGTGAATGTCTGCAAACGTGGTGCCAATTCTAGATGGTGTTGAGCTTCTTGAGAGTTTTTGCAGTTGCACTAATCCAGAAAAGTGGGAATTCGGGAGGTGCATTTCCTACTGAAGGATTGCTGGGCTTTGAGCTGCTATATGTAGCCACAGTTTTCAGACTACTAGTCCAATTGAGATTTTAGTCAATGATAACCCCCAAACTGCTGATAGCGGGGAATTCAGTGATGAAGATACCTTTGAATGTCAAAGATTAAAGTTAAATTCCATTGTGTTGAAGATGATAATTATCTGGTACTTGTGTGGAGCAAATGTTACTTCCCACTAGTCAGCGCATAGCAGGGAAATGGTTAAGGTCTTGATGCATTAAGTATGGACTGCTTCACTAACTGAGTCACCACAAATGTTGCTGAATATTGTTCAGTTATCAGCAAACATCCCCAATTCTGACTTTATGATGAAGGGAAGATCATTGATGAAGCAGCTGAAGATGTTGGACCAAAAATATTATCCTGAGGAACTCTTAACTGGCAGAGGATATGAACGTGGAAGTGCAATTGAAGAAACTTTGATCAGTTGCCACAGTGCATCTTGGATTGGGTGCTGATCAAGCAGACTTCCTTATTCTGCACGTTAGTGAGCTTTTTCAGTAGTGTTGGAACTGCATTCATACAGGCAAATGGAAAAGACCACGCTCTCAATTTGTGAAATATCAACAGACCAGACTTCAGGAAGACAGGAGATGAGTTATCTGCCTTCTGATCTGCTCTTGTTGCTGTAGTATTTAGATGGGCTAGTCCAGCCAGGTTTTTGATTAATGATAATCTCCAGGATGTTAATTGTGCATTCAGCGATGGTGAAGCTGTTAAATGACTGGGAGAAATGGTTATATTCTCTTTTTTCTGGAGATAGTGATTGCTTGACACTTGCATGGCTCAAGAATTACCGCCCTTTATTAACCCGGTCCTGAATATTATCCAAGTTTTGCTGCATGTGGATAAAGAATACTTTATTATCTGAGGAGTTGTGAATGGCATTGAAGAGTGTGCAATAATCAATGAACATTTCCATTTTTGATCTTATGGAAGAGGGGAAGAGTGGATGCATATCATTGGCGAAGCAGCTTGAGATTAGGTCTGTACGCTGAGGAACTTCTGCTGCATTGTTCTTGGATGAGATTATTAACTTCCACCACCCACAACTATCATCAGTTGTGCTACCTATGAGTCTATCCAGTCAAGACTTTTCAACTTGATTCCTATTGACTTCAACGTTTCAATGGGTCTGTGACATCATACTGCCTTGATTTTAAGGCCTGTCACTCTCACCTCATCCCTGGAGTTCAATTATTTTGTTCATGTTTGGACCAAAGAGAGGTAGAGCACAGAACCTCTTCAGATGATCCAAAGAGGAGGAAGATGTGGCTGTATGACTAAAGAACCAGCAGCTGCATGCACTGCTGTCCATTTTCCCTTATTATTGCGAGGTCTGGCTCTACAGTCCGTATATCTAAAATTCACATGCAAGAGAAATTTTCATCCCAAAAACCACCCAACACAAGCATCCCTTTCACACTTTTTGATTGAGTGATGGTAATACTTCTCTTGCTATTCATTGCAAATCAAAGGTCACTCAGCACACCAAAGCCAAAAATGTGTCAGAAAATGGTGGAAATAAATCATATTTATGTGGCTTTCAAGTTAAACAGTATCTTGATAGTTTAAGATTCAAAAACTCTTGTGTAATGACAAATCTTCACCAGCATTCCCATGCAGTACAATCTCTGTAGCTTCAGCAGAGATGGAGGCTGCCTGCTCAGATTAGTGTTCTTATTGCTGCAACATTTTTCTCTGGCATCCACTGACTTTTAGAGCCTGTGAACAGCTCAATAATGACTGCAGTTTTGTAATGGCAGACTTGGTTTTCAGGTTACGAAGCAGTATGTGGGTGACTGACAGAAGGTAGGTAAAGGATGAGCTGCGGGAATACTTTGATTCAACTCCCACTTCCACGCCCCTCTTACATTCATCCTTCTTATGGCTCACCCATACCTTCCTGCTAGAAGTGAGATGGAGCGTGCAGATGATAAATGACTAGGGCATTGTACATAAGGTGCCATTTGTCACATACAGCAAGCTATTGTTGAGGGTCTTCGTACATAGCTTTACTGCTGCATTCACTGCTCCTTTCAAGTGGTATCTCTTTCCACACATGAAGACATAATCAAAAAGAAAACCTGCAGTAGCATACCATTCACGCATGAGACAACTTCAAATGTGCACAGTGTGGCTGTAACCCCTGCCAGTACATACCACATTTTTTGCCACTGCTCCGGAAGCATCTTTTACTTTCAACTGTCCCCAGACTTCATTAACCTGAGCGGTTCTTGGGACTTGCAGCCTCCTACATGATCTCAGCACTACTATCCCT
This sequence comes from Stegostoma tigrinum, assembly GCF_030684315.1. NCBI lineage: Eukaryota > Metazoa > Chordata > Chondrichthyes > Orectolobiformes > Stegostomatidae > Stegostoma > Stegostoma tigrinum. The sequence goes on from NC_081392.1 coordinate 6,656,249, forward strand.
CTCTCTGACAGCTCTTGTTGATTTGTGATGTGTAAGTCACCAGATGACTTAACTTAAAATACTGAAGCATGAATATCTGCACTGGTACATGGCCCTGATGTCAAACGCAGTCTCTCTCACTCACCTCAGGCGTTCAGCCCTTCTTTCCATATTTGGACCACATTACACTCTTAGGATGCATTTAAATGTATTGATCACACAACAGGATTTGCAAAACAACAATATGGTTTCCTTGTTTGAAGGTAAGGCTGTATACAGATAACGTCCACTGGTAGCTAAATATAACAGCACTCCTACGACTTCAGACTGACCGAAAAGTCATGGGACTAATTACATTGCATCCTGCTGAGGTAGATAATGATGGTTAGTCAGTTAGGACACATATCCTTAAAGGTGTATGCACATCATGTTCCAACAAACCAAAGATAATTACAGTGCAAAGCATCTTCAGATGATTAAAAAGTGGAGGAGGAGCTGCTATATCGTCTTAATGAATCCTGCAAATCAAGTGAGTAAACTCCTCTGAGGAGTGTTGTCCACCAATTACACCAGCTCTTGATAAATTAAAGACATGAATTCAAACTGGGAAGGGAAGAATAATTCAGGTGATCATTATTCATACAGTTATATTTTACTCACAGCTGATATCAAGTAAACATTAATGCTATGTAGCTGTCTGATATTTACCTCTGTCACTTGAGAAACCACTACCTCTGTTGACCAAGTGTGCTGAGACAGGACTAAAATCTAGCAGATCCTCCTCCACAGCTGAGAATGCAAGTTAGTTGTTGGGCCACCTCCCACTCTGCACAGTTTTCCCTGCAAGGAGTGAAATAACAAGCTTATCAATGAGAATAGACAGATGGACAGTATTTGCTGAGAATGTCAACGATGGAGATGCATGTCTTTTCATTCCTACAATAATGAATGCTGGTGATGTATAGACAAGGATATGAGAAGATAGATAAACAAAGAAGGTTGTATGCACCTGCAGACCATGTTGGTTTTAGGAATGATGTTCTTGAGTAGTCTTGAGCAGGAAAGGTAATTTGGCTGATAAACACCACAGGAAATAGATGAATGTGGCACTTTTCCTGATCTGCACGAAATCAACAAGGCCAATATTCCTGTTGTTAACATCCTCTACTACCTTTGGCCACACTTTTCAAAAGCAGATTTTTTTCATCCTGTCAGTGGAGAATAGTATCTTCCTGCAGACCCTTACAGTGCCTAGCATTATATCCAGAAAGTTCTCACTAAAATAGAGTGTAGCTTTTGAACTTGTGCACCCATTCTGTAATTCAATTGTACACTACTCAAAAATGCAAAATCCATCAAAAATCATATTTTTAATGTCATCATACCAGGTAAACCTGGAAATACAGTACACAAGTATTTAGGTTAAGCAGCTAAATATAGGGAATTGCACTTCCAGGTCTCGCACTGATCACATTCACACCCAGAATGTTAGCATATTAAAATTTAGCACAATACCTCAGTGTGAAACCTGACTCTCTGAATACAAGAATACTATACCTGAGCATGGCAGGTGATGTCAAAGTCAATCACCAGCCTGTGCTTAGCTAGAATGGAAGACATGCATCAAGGTTGCCTCAGTAAGGAAAGCATGGAAGCAGACATAAGTATAATTGGTGATTATCGACAGCAGTGCTGTCAAACAGCACCTGCTCAGCAATAACCTGCTCAGGCACACTCAGCTCCTGACTGCATTACAGATTTGGTTCAAACATAGACAAAAGGGTTGAATTTCAGAGTGAGGTGAGAGTGACAGCCCTTGACATAAAGGCTACATTCAGCTGAGTGTAGGATCAAGGAGCCCTAGCAAAACTGGAATCAATGGGTATCAGGGGGAAAACTCCCTGCTGGTTAGAAGCATACCTGGCACATAGGAAAATGACTGTGGGTGCCAGAGGTTAGTCATCTCAGGACATCTCTGCAAGAGTTCCTTAGGGTAGTATCCTAATCCCAATCGTCTTCGCTGCTTCATCCATGACCTTCCTTCTATCATAAGATCAGAAGCGGGAATGTTCGTAGATAATTGCACAATGTTCAACACATTCGCAACTCCTCAAACAGTGAATCTGCAATCCATGTTCAAATGTAACAAGATCTGGACAATATCTAGGCTTGAGCTGATAAGTGGCAAGTAACATTTGCGCCACACAAATGCCAGGCAATAACCATCTTCAATAACTGACAATCTAATCATGGCCCCTTGACATTCAATTGTGTTACCATCACTGAAGTCCCCACTATCAACATCTTTGGGGTTATCATTGACCAAAAACACAACTCGACTCGCCACATAAGCATAATAGCTATAAGAGCAGGTCAGAGGGTAGGAATACTGCAGTGAGTAGCTTACCTTTTGATTCCCACATCTTGTCCACCATTAAGAAGGAAAACGTGTGGTTTGATTTGATATGCTATTGTCATGTACTGAGACACAGTGAAAACTATTGTTTTGTGTGCTATCCAGACAAATATTACCTTACATAAATATAGCAGGGTAATAGAACCAAATATAGAAAGTAATGTTACAGCTACAGACAAGAGTGCAGAGAAAGATCAATTCTAATACGAGTGGTCCATTCACAAGTCTGATAACAGCAGGGAAGCAATTGTTCTTGAATCTGTTAGTACATGCTTTCAAACTTTTGGACCTTCTGCCTGATGGATGAGGGTGCAAGAGATGTAATCGGAGTGGGAGGGATCTTTGATTATGTTGGCTGCTTTCCTGAGACAGTGACAAGTGCTTATGACGTCAATGGAAGGAAGGCTGATTTTCATGACAGACTGGGTTGTGTTCACAACTCTCTAATTTCTTGCAGTCTTGGGCAAAGCAATTGGCTACTCCCCACCTTCTTAGATGGCAGCTCCAAAAACACTAATGAAGCTTAACACCATCAGGAAAAAGCAGCCTGCTTGATTGGCACCACATCTCCCCAGCATGAACACTCAGTAGCAGCAGAGTGTGCTATCTACAAGATGCACTGCAGAAATTCACCAAAGGTTCTTAGACAGCACCTTCCAAACCCATGATTGTTTCCATCTAGAAGGGCAAGGGCATCAGAAACATGAAAATACCACCACCTGCAAGTTTGCCTCCAAGTCACTCACCATCCTGACTTGGAAACATGTCACCGTTCCTTCACTGCCACTGGGTCAAAAACCTAGAAGTCCTTCCCTAAGGGCAATATCGGTCAACCTACAGCATTTGAACGGCAGCGTTCAAGACAGCAACTCACCACCACCTTCCTGAGGCCAACTAGGGACAGGCAATAAAAATGCTGGCTAGCCAATGATGTCCAAATCTCTCAAGTGAATACAAAAAAATCTGGTAACTCCAGCTTCAAAATACCCACTGACTGAGTAAAGGTTTAGTCTAACTGCAATGCTTCAAGTTCAATCAAGGTACTCTCTGTGCTCACACATAAGAAATGGCTATTCAGATAAAATATGAGCAACTGCCCCAGACTGAGGAACCCAAGCTTCAGCCCAAGTCGTTGGGGAGCCCAAGCTTGGGGCAGCATTTTCAATAGAGGAACAGGGAAAGCTGAAATGAGGGTATAGGATACGCAAATTAAATTCACATAACCAAGTTTGATGGATAAAACTTTAATAAAGAATGAGCAACATTTTGTGGATAATATCCCAACACTGAAATGTTGTCATACAATCAGAAGGACTTTTTTTTAGAAGTAACAATGAGAACATCTGCTCAATGAAGTGATGGTTAAGGGACAGAATTATGACTAAATCTCACAAAACAATCTCAGGTATTTACAGGAAGTAAAAAAGGTCTTCCAGAAATAGTTTTCAAAGCATTTAATATTCATTGACAAAATATTAAGAATCCTGCCTTACTTAATATCATCTTAAATCCATAGACATCTGTTCTCTTTGAACTGTAGTTACTAATCACCCAAACGCCTTCAGACCATGTGGTTCAAATGTTTGACTTGCTTGATGTTATTATTCTCTGATAATGCAGCTGTGGGACAGATTAAAAAAAAAACTTAGCTATATGCTAGAAATATATACAGTGGAAGAGTATAGTTTCCTGACCTGAACACATGTTGATTGTTGAATTTCCACTCAGTAATCAACCAGATAACAAGATAACAAGAATAAAGTGAGCTGCAGTAAAGTCATTGACTAAATTCTTTCACCTGAGGTATGCAGCGTGAGTCAAGAAATTTAGTGGCTTTTAATATACTTCTTGACAAAAAGTACCTTATCAGCCTTGATCTTCATTCTGGGAATATGGGTAATGGATACAAGCCCAGTCCATCTCCCCGAATACAGATCAGAATGGCCAGAGGGAATGGTGGATATCAGTGTTTAATAGGCCATCCCTCTAATATTTAGGCCCTCTAGCTGTCACCGCACACAGCCCATCATCTCTTCACCTATTACTCATGTTACCTCCTTGCCCCTATTCCAATTTATTTCCAACTCATGCCAACCTCTGTCTTCCAACAATTTCCTTTGCCTTTTATACCCTTCGCTCATCACAGGCGTCAGGAGCCTTGTAGAGATAAAATACGGGTATAAAATAATTACGTTCTTCACAATATTACAAAAATACCCCCCTCAAGAAACCTTTATTAATTTCAACAGACTGGTGCTCAAGATCCTACCACAACCACAACAAATTCTTCAATAAAATCTTTAAGCTGTCAAACTCTGACCTTAGGATGTCTGTTGGGATGTTTGTAAAGTTGTGCAAAATAGCCAAACATTAATAACAGGGTAAATAGGGTACAGCAGAGTTAGAAAATAATTATTTTAATAACTGGAACTGAGTTTTTCAACTCTAAGCCACAGATGGATGCTACTTCCTTGCAGTTTTGAAAGGACTGAGGATTGAAGTTACTCACTGCGTAAAAGACCTGATCAGCCACCAACGCACATGTATGTTCTCTCTTTAAAAATCCATGTGGTTAAGAATCTTGCAACAGTAAGAAGTTTGAACTTAGCATTAAATTTAAATGACCTGATGAGTTTAAGATCCTCCATGTGTGAGTAATCCCTTGCAGAAATTGTATCTACCAACAATGTGAGCAGGACTTTTTTTTTAACTATGGGGAAACAGGCCCTTTGGCCCAGCAAGTCCACACCACCCCTTGAAGCATCCCACCCAGACCCATCACCCTATAACCCACACAACCCTGAACCCTATGGGCAATTTAGCACGGCCTATCCATCTAGCTTGCACATCTTTGGACTTGGGAGGAATTTTCAAATTGGGTCTTGCCTGTGAGCTCTTTATTACTCCCAGAAATTCTGGCACATTAGGCAGAATCTAACTTGGGCTTTAGCAACAAGGTTGGCAGAATCAGATGAGAAGGCAATATGACCCATCTCAAGATAAGGAGCCACCTTTTATCTTTTTCACAAGAGGTGCAGTGGATTTTTTGTTAGGCAGCAATGAGTTGGCATTTATAGAAGATTATATCTCGTTAAGCACATTGTTGACAGGCCTTCTCACCTCATTAATATTCTGCTTTCCATCTTACGAAACTCGCTAAACAAGCTAGATGCTGGAGAAAACCTTAAATGGAAACCAGAGCCCATACATGGTAAGTTCGCTTGCTGCTTGTTCCAGAGGGCTCCATTTTGGACACCATGTACCAACATCTCAGAGCACATTCTATAGGCAACATGCACCCTATGTTCACAGATTTTGGCATCCAATATGTGGCAACCTCTAAAACACTCATGGTACACCTCTGATCCACTTACAAGTTACTTCTGCACTTCAGTGTTGCACCACTATTGTAATGCTGCTGCAGGAACACTGTGTCCTCAGGGTCATGAACTCAGCTCCTCGATTGGACTAGTCAATATCTCCAGGCTCTTCACTTGCTTTTAGGGCACTCACTCAATTTGAGCTCACCTGGATGCTCATAGCATCCCTGCACTGTATTGTCTTGCAATTTTGCGATTTGCTCTCCCAGCCAAAAATACCAGGCTCACAATTGCTAGAAAAACTCATCACCTCTGGCAGCATCTGTGGAAAGAAAGCAGATTTAACATTTCAGATCCAGTGACCCTTCTTTAGAAGGCCCTATTCTGCAGAAGGGTCACTAGACCAGAAACATTAATGCTGCTTTCTCTCCACGTATGCTGCCAGACCTGCTGAATTTTTCTAGCAATTTCTGCTTTTGTTTCTGATTTCCAGCATCTGTAGTTCTTTGTTTTTCTTGATAGCAGACTCATTACTTCTGTCTGGGCTTGACATTTGATGTAGTCACACAGGCAGTTATGACTATTGTGATTGTTAGCAGGCACCAGTCATGTCAAGTAGATAGATTTCGGTCAGCAGATCCGGGCACAGTAAATCAAGGGCAGCATCCAATACAAGTCCACGGGCTTAGACATGGTCAGTCAGCCACTCCTCCTAAAGGATGAGATTCTGAGTGCTGGGCAGACTATAACCTTGACTCTTGGTCCTATAACCTTGGTATGGGGGACTGGACTGGGTGGGAACAGGTGAAGGAAGATTTTAATAGTGAGAATGGAAGAGCATAAACCTTGTTGGGAGGTTAGTACAGTAGCAGAGCAAGTGAATGTGAGGTGTCAGAGATTACAAAATGGAACTTAAACTGGTGGAGTGGAGTGAAGCATGGACTTTCTTCTTACACTGCTGAGCATTCCTGCAGAAGGCTGGGAATGCTTTAAGTGGAATGGCAACATTGTATCAGGCTGGCATGGTCTGGTACGGTCACCTCCACTGCCGGTCCTAGGGTAGCAGAAAGTACCACCTCTGCAGCACCCTGTCTAGCAGAACCTCTAGGCCTCTGCTTGTAAGGTTGAGTGATGGTATCCGCCATTAACAGTTCAATAGTCAGGAACTGTGTATGGTGGCTTCTCTAGGAGCAGTTTGGTACCAGCAATAAATTTTGGTTCAGCCAGTGATGCCCACATCCCATTAGCAAACAATTTTTTAAAAAGCTATAGACTGATGGTGAAATTGCAGGTTGGCAACAGGCGTTTAAAGATGACACAGTAGAAAGCAATGTCTGAGATCTGGCATTCTCACCAAGTGGCAAATTGTTTCAGGATTGGTGTGTGGTAAGACAGGCTTGGAATGTGACATTAGGGACCAGAGGGCAGAGCTAAATGGTTAATGAAGTGAGTTTGGTCAGATTCAGTGAGAAATCACATGACGCTTCACAGCAGAAGTCCCTCCAAAAATCTCAATGCAACTCAGACTGAGCTAAACAAAACATATAATTTAGTTAGCAGTCTTGAAATTGCAAAGATTTTTTGGAACTCTTCTCTTTGCCACATTGCATTCTCTCTACCTTGGCTACTGCATCCACATTTCATCAAGGCTCATGCTCCGCCAGTCCAACTACTGCCTGCAACATCTTCCCTCACTCTTACCGCCACCCCAATTTTCATACCATTAACCCTGCCTACCTTCTGTGTTACCTCCTCACAAACTTGAACGCCTCATCAACTTATGACCACCTGCGCCAGCAGCAACTGACATTCCACCTACTTTCATCCTACCCAAGCCTTCCATTTCACTAAAGGAGAAGGACGCCCATAACCAAGCAGAATGATTCATATGGGTGGAGGTGTATCTTCTATTAGGTTCCTCAACATATAAAAGGTGAGAATTCAGTTCCTTACAGGGGAAGAGCAGGACTGCTCCTGAGGGGATGCAGAGATATCCATGGTTCATCAACTGAATAAACACCACTGCTCCAATGCTCACATTAACCCACAGACATTAAAAAGCTGCAGCAATGCAGTGAATCATGTTACTGCTGTCCATCTCAGTGAATAGGCTGGCAGCTTCCATGGAAAGAACCTCTGGGTCTGCAAAAGAGGAACCCATCCATTGTGCACTTCAGTGTTTCTCCAAATGATCCTCGGGATCAAAAGTATCATAACAGGGCAATGGAGAACTTAACGTGTGCTCTAGGTGCCTCTTTCTCACCACTTCCAGGGTGATCTTCCACGCAGCTGGACGATTAACCACACAAAGCTCCTTCAGAAGTCTCTCAGGACACTCCAGAGATACTGGGTCCTCCACCTCCATCCTGCCATACCCCCTCAGACCCTTTGAAGTTTATGCGAGGAGGATTAAGTTGCCTCGGGCAAGGAGACCCTCTGGCAAGAAGACCCTGAACCCTCCGGTCACAATTGCCCCCAGTGTACGATCAAACTTTCAGGATCAATGGGCTCCATGACTGTTCAAGCTTTTTCCATTCCAGCTATGAATCCAGGCAGTACACTAAGATGGAATGAGAGGGAGAGGAAGAAGATGACCTATAGAGGGCATGCTGGTAGCACAAGTGACAATGGCTTGTAAGTGAGTGTGAACTTCTGTATAAATTCACATGCTTTACCCATACATCTGGTTGCTATTGTCTTTTTGTCAGCCTGAAAGACATTGTTACACCATCATGTATCACTACTCTAGTGTTAAGAGCTTGGGTGGAGAGGAATTTAAGGGTATACAAGACAATTTTCTAATTCATTACGTGAATGTACCTACTAGCCAAGGAGCAAAACTTGATCTACTCTTGGGAAATAAGGCAGGGCAGGTGACTGAGGCGTCAGAGGGGAGCACTTTGGGGCCAATGATAATAATTCTATTCGTTTCAATATAGTGATGGAAAAAGATAGACCGGATAAGTTCTAAATTGAAAGAAGGCCAATTTTGACAACATTAAGCAAGAACTTTCAAAAGTTTATTGGGGTCGGCAATCGGCAGGTAAACGGCCAGCTGCACAGTGGGAAGCTTCAAAAATGAGCTAATGAGTGTCCAGAGGCAGTATGCTTCTGTTAAGGTGAAGGGTAAAGCTGGGAGGTGTGGGGAATACTGAATGAATAGAGAAATTGAGGTTTTGGTTAAGAAAAAAGGAAGAAGCATAGTTTAAGTTTGAACAACAGGGATTGAGTGAATCCCAATAACAGTATAAAGACAGTAGGAGTATACTTAAGAGGGAAATCAGTAGGGAAAATGAGACATGGGATAGATCTGGCAAATAGTGTTGAGGAGAATCCAAAGGGATTCTACAAATACTTTAAGCACAAACGGGTAACTAGGGACAAAATAGGGCCCCTTAAAGATCAACAAGGCCACCTATGTGTGGAGTTGCAGGAAATGTAAGAGATACTAAATGAGTATTTACTGTGGAGAGGGATATAGAAGCTAGAGTAGAAGCTAAATAGAAACATCTTGAAGAATGTCCATATTACAGAGGAGGTGGTGCTGGGCATTTTAAAATGCATAAAGGTGGATAAATCCCCAGGACCTGATCAAGTGCACCCTAGAATTTTGCGGGAAGCTAGATAAGTGATTTCTAGGCTCCTTGCCCAAGATAGTTGTATCATCAATAGCCATAAGTGCAGTGCCAGAATACTGGAGGGTGGCTAACGTGATGCCACTATTTAAAAAATGTGGTCAGGAAAAGCTGGGGAATATAAACGAGTGAGCCTAAAATCAATGGTGGACAAGTTCTTGGAGGGAATCCTGAGGGACAGGATTTACATGTACTTGGAAAGGCAAGGGCTGACTAGAGATGGGCAATATGGCTCTGTGCGTGGGAAACCATATCTTAGCAACATAATTGAGTTTTTTTCAAAAGGTAACAAACAGGATTGATGAAGGCAGAGCAGTGGACATGATCTATATGAACTTCAGTAAGGCGTTTGACAAGGTTCTGCATGGTAGACTGGCTAGCAAGGTTCGATCACATGGGATAGAGGGAGAACCACCCATGTGGATACAGAACTGGCTCAAAGGTACGACGCAGAGGGTGTGCTACTGGGTCCACTGCTTTTTTGTCATTTATATAAATGCTTTGGATATGAACATAGGAGGTATGGTTTGTAAGTTTGCCAATGAAACCAAAATTGGTGGTGTAGTGGTCAGCCAAGAAGGTCACCTCAGAGCGCAACACGACCTTATCAGATGGGCTAGTGGGCCGAGGAGTGGCAGAAGGAGTTAGTTTAGGCAAATGTGAGATGTTGCATTTTGGAAAGGGAACAAGGAAATGGCAGAAGAGTTGAATAGATACTTTGGATCTGTCTTCACTAGAGAAGACACAAGCAATCTCCCAGATGTAATAGTGGCTGAAGGACCTAGGGTAATGGATGAACTGAAGGGAATTTATATTAGGCAGGAAATGGTGTTGGATAGATTGTTAGGTCTGAAGGCTGATAAGTCCCCGGAACCTGATGGTCTGCATCCCAGGGTACTTAAGGAGGTGGCTCTACAAATCGTGGACGCATTGGTAATTATTTTCCAATGTTCTATAGATTCAGGATCAGTTCCTGTGGATTGGAGGGTGGCTAATGTTGTCCCACTTTTCAAGAAAGAAGGGAGAGAAAACAGGGAATTAAATACCGGTTAGCCTGACGTCAGTGGTGGGAAAGATGCTGGAGTCAATTATAAAAGATGAAATTACGAATCGTTTGGATAGCAGTAACAGGATAGGTCAAAGTCAGCCTGGATTTACGAAGGGGAAATCGTGCTTGACTAATCTTCTGGAATTTTTTGAGGATGTAACTATGAAGATGGACAAGGGAGAGCCAGTGGATGTAATATAGCTGAACTTTCAGAAAGCCTTTGATAAAGTCCCACATCAGAGATTAGTGAGCAAAATTAGGACACATGGTATTGGGGGCAAAATATTGGCTTGGATTGAAAACTGGCTGGCTGACAGGAAGCAAAGAGTACTGATAAACAGGTCCCTTTTGGAATGGCAGGCAGTGACCAGTGGCGTTCCACAAGACTCAGTGCTGGGACCGCAGCTATTTACAATATACATTAATGATATAGATGAAGACATTAAAAGTATTACTAGCAAATTTGCTGATGACACAAAGCTGGGTGGCAGGGTGAAATGTGAGGAAGATGTTATGAGAATACAGGGTGACTTGGACAGGCTAGGTGAGTGGGCGGATGCATGGCAGATGCAGTTTAATGTGGATGAATGTATGGTTATCCACTTTGGTGGCAAGAACAGGAAGGCAGATTACTATCTAAATGGACTCAAGTTAGGTAAAGGGGAAGTTCAACGAGATCTGGGTGTTCTTGCACATCAGTCAATGAAAGCAAGCATGCAGGTACAGCAGGCAGTGAAGAAAGCTAATAGCATGCTGGCCTTCATAACAAGAGAAATTGATTACAGGAGCAAAGAGGTCCTTCTGCAGCTGTGCAGGCCCCTGGTGAGACCGCACCTGGAGTAATGTGTGCAGTTTTGGTCTCCAAATTTGAGGAAGGACATTCTTGCTATTGAGTGAGTGCAGCGTAGGTTCACAAGGTCAATTCCCGGAATGGCGGGACTATCATATGTTGAAAGATTGGAGCGACAAGGCTTGTATACACTTGAGTTTAGGAGGATGAGAGGGGATCTGATTGAGACGTATAAGATTATTAAGGGATTGGATACTCTGGAGGCAGGAAGTATGTTTCCGTTGATGGGGGCGTCCAGAACCAGAGGACACAGTTTAAAAATAAGGGGTAGGCCATTTAGAACAGAGTTGATGAAAAACTTCTTCACCCAGACAGTAGTGGATATATGGAATGCTCTGCCCCAGAAGGCAGTGGAGGCCAACTCTCTGGATACTTTCAAGAAAGAGATAGATAGAGCTCTTAAAGATAGTGGAATCAAGGGTCATGGGGATAAGGCAGGAACAGGATAGTGATTGTGGATGATCAGCCATGATCATAATGAATGGTGGTGCTGGTGTGAAGGGCTGAATGGCCTACTCCTGCACCTATTGTCTATTGTCAAATCAGGGCAGGACTAATACACTTAATGATAAGGTCCTAGTGAGTGTCACTGAACAAAGAAACCTCGGAGTGCAAGTTCTTAGTTCCTTGAAAATAGAGTCGCAGGTAGACAAGATTGTGAAGGCAGCGTTTGATATGCTTGCCTTCATTGGTCAGTGTGTTGAGTATAGGAGTTGGGAGCTAATGTGCAGCTCTACAGGATGTTGGTAAGGACACTTTTGGAATACTGTGTTCAATTTTAGTCTCCCTGTTTTAGGAAAGATGTTATGAAATTTGAAAGGGTTCAGAAAAGATTCGCAAGGATGCTGCTGGGGTTGGAGGCTTGAGCTATACCGAGAGGGTGAATAGGCTGGGACTGTTTTCCATAGAGTGTCAGAGGCAGAGGGGTGACCTTACTGAAGCTTATAAAATTATGAGGGACCTGGATAGGGTAAATAGCCAAGGTCTTTTCCCCAGGGTAGCGGAGTCCAAAACTAGAGGGCATAGGTTTAAGTGAGAGGGGAAAGATTTAAAAGGGACACAAGGGACCACTTTTCCACACAGAGGGTGGTGCGTGTATGGAATGAACTGCCTGAGAAAGTAGTCGAGGGTTGTACAATTACAACTTTTAAAAGGATGGGTATGTTAATAGGAAGGATTTAGAGGCATATGGGCCAAATGCTGGCAAATGGGACTAGATTAATTTAGGATGGACAAGTTGGACTGAAGGTTCTGTTTCCATGCTGCACAGTTCTAGGACACTATGAATCTCTGACCTCATGGCCAAAGACGAGGTTCCATGATGGAGGACTGCATTGAAGCCAAATGCATTTGTGAAAGCAAGATGAATAATGCTTATACGGATATATGGTATTGGGTCATGCACCATTCCTTTTTACTTGCAGCATCTGTGTGCAAAAGTGTAGCTGTTAATGAGTTGTTCTACAGTGTCTGTGGCGGGGGAAAACAACACACTGAAGGTAAGGCCTTCAGATGTTCGTGGAATCAGTACCCCACAGGTCTGTGTCCTGTACAGTACATGGTTTATGTGCCATGTTCTTTCACTTTAAAAGCTCTGACATTGGTGGCTGCTGCAGCTCTCTCCTTCCCACGTCAAGTCACTTACCCTACCCACCCCGATTGTGGTCGCAGCCATTTTCTGCCCCATAATTCAATTTCACTTTGCATCACGATGGAAAATGACAATGAATGTTCCAAAGACAGGGGTTTGTAGCCCCCACATTAAACCCCATTGGTTTTGTATCTCCAAAAGTCCCCATCTATGCCATTGACATGCTCTTACACATTCTACCCTTATCTACCCAATTCTTCGGGTAAGCATGGCAGGTGTTGTCTTTCACAACTCCTCACTCCATCCCCCAAAATCAAGGTGCTCCTGACTGCAGATGAACCTCATCTCCTGCATGACTCCAGTCTGTCCATGCTTTACTGTATTCACCTCCCTTGCAGGTACTGTTGCCCTCATTCACAGGTGTCATCCCTCTTTCACCCAGCCTGAAACTCCCAATTCTGAAGATGACCCTGCTAAGTCACATTCTTGCAGCAATAGCCACTCTTGAAACCCCATCTCCCAAATACCTTTGCTTCTGCAGATGAAGCCAACACCTCCTGACAGCCCAACTGGACCCAGACGAGAAATTCTGACTGGTTGCTGTACATTTCCCAATCATATTAGTAATAACCCCTCAACTGGTCACTATGATACTGACCATGACTCATTCCCTGGATAGCAGAAACATAGACTTCTGGGCCGAGAACACCCCAACCAAGCACCAGACTGGTCAAACCTTGGACTGGTATGGGAGACCCCCTTGACTGACTGTGCCAGGATGCCCTGCATGACAGGGCCCTTTGTGGATTCTGATGAGGATTGCACCCCTAAAATTTTGAGACCAGACTGACTGCTTACTTCAGAGGGGTGTTGTTGCTATGTACTCTGCTGGCGCATAATGCAGGTGTGAGATTCACTTATCACACTGCCGTACAGCAAGATGTATTGACTTGACTAACCAGCAAATCAAGCTGATTGATGGTGTGACCACTCTAATTGACACGATAAGATAAGGCAAAGTAGAACAAGACACAGCGGCTGCAAGCATTCGGAAGGCCTTCAGTGAGCAAGCACTCAGAAAGCAAATTGGCAAAACTGAGATACGTGATTCAGTGCCTGTCAATGCGCACCAAGTCTGCCTTCTGCAACCTTCCAATGCTAGTTGCCAGTGTGCCCAATAATGCAAGTCTGGATTTCCAGAGGGCCTTGCCAGTGTATTGGAGAAGAGCCATTGAGATGGGTTGTGAAATGTTGACCAACATCAGTATCTGTGAACGAGGGGTGCATGCGGCTGGTGCCCATGCATCATGTTTTGGGTTGCATTTTGATCAAATGCAACAAATAAGTGATTTGGAGCAAGCAGGGAACTGAATCCACTGAGTAATCATTCTGATTTCCATGCTGAGTTTCCCAATATTCAACCTGTTTGGTAAGGCAAGAAGCTGAATAATAATGAGCCAATGTGGAGCTGGAGGAACACAGCAGGCCAGGCAGCATAAGAGGAGAAGGAAAGTTGATGTTTTGGGTCGGGTCTCCTTTCTCAGTACCTGCCTATGGAACCAGATCAAGGGACTGCAATCTACATTCAGGCCATCCCATTTTGGGCATGACTTAAACAACCTCTGCATACACAAAATCCAGATCCTCCAAAAATGGTTTTCTCTGCAGATCATCAAGCACACACTCACGGCAATGCACTGCATCTTCTGGCACTACAATCAACCCTACCCCAGTTCAGAGCCTCCCTCTCTCAGACAGAAGAGTCCTGACCTGAAACATCAATTTTTGTGCTCCTCTGATGCTGTCTGGCCTGCTGTGTTCCTCTAGTTTCACACTGTGTTATCTCTGGCTCCAGCATCTGCAGTTTTTACTATCTCTAAGAATGAGGCAACTTGGGTCATCAGCATGGTATATAACAAATAATAATCCCCTGAACTGGCAATCATTGCTGCTTAGTGAAAAACTCTCCGTGTAACTTGCGAAAAGCAGAAAAGGTGGAGAAAAATATACTCCTTTCATTGAGATGGGTGTGTCAGGTTTCTCATCCAATCCTGTCACAAATCCCAACGTAGCCCACAACATTCAGACTTCTTTAAAATTCTGACCAAGATCCTGTTGCCTTGCACTGCCAGTCCATTTGATATTTAATATTTCCAGCCTTTTAGCTACCATTAACCTTTTTTGTTCTATTTTGCTCTTCCAGATTTTCTGCCTCTGTGTTATTGTTATATGCTGTGGTTGGCTTGCTCACCGAGCCGGTTCATTAGTTTGCAGACGTTTCATTGCCCTTCAGAGTAACATTATTAGTACAATCTCTGACAAAGTGTTGTTCAATTTTCTTGACACCGCAAGTGGAAAACAAAATTATCTACACGCTAAAGAGACTCAAACAGACCAGACAAATCAACAAAGTAGACTACTTAAAAATGAAACCTGAGAACAAACACCCCAATTCTATGGCCTCGCAAAGGTACACAAACTGGAAGTGACCCTCAGACCCATAGTATCCCTCCCAAGCACACCAACACCCAGGTTAGCCAAGGAATTACAACGAAGACAAAAGTACCTCGTAAACAACTCAACCCACTCAGCCCAGGAGTTCCTCAAAACCCTCGAAGACATAAGAATAGACGAGGACGAGACCATGGTATCCTTTGATGTTACCGCCCTACTCACATCGATCAATATACCACTAGCAAGAGAAACACTAGCCATGCTACTAAAGGAACCGGATCTGAATAACACCATCTCCACAAATAACATGCTGAAATTACCGAGCCTATGCCCCACCACCCACTTTACCTTTAATGGCCAGATCCACAAACAAATCAATGGGACACTTATGGGGTCACCCATCTCTGATCTAATAACAGAAGCAGTGATGCAGAGACTTAAAGGCATGGCCCTTCCGCAGATCCAACCCAAACTATGCATCCGATTTGTGGATGGTACCTTTGTCAGCATGAAAACACTATTTAAACAAGCCACAACACACTGTAGCAAAGATTCACCATCCTCTGTGCAAAGATATTTCATTTTCATCTTGGTCCTAAAAGACCCTGTCTTGACATTACATCCCTTGGTTCTAGAATCATCAGTCAGAGGAAATATCTGATCTACATTCACCCTGTAAAACCCTAAAAGATTTTTAAAAGTTTCAATAAGATCAACTCTCATTCTTCGAAACTCTAGGGAACACTGTTCTCATTTCCTCAATTTCTTCTCATTAAACAATCCTACCATCTCAGGGATTAATATGGTCAACCTCCATTAGACTTCCACTACGGCAAGCATATCTTCCCTTTATGTAAAGACCAAGGGGGTATAAAATTCTGTAAGTAAGGTTTCACCAAGGTGCTATACAACTGCAGCAAGACAACTTTACTTTTACAAATCTCCTTAAAATTAATGCTAATATACCATTTGCTGTCCTAATTGTTGCTGTTACTCCATGCCGTTTAGTCACTCGTGGACAAAAACACCCAAATTTGTTTGGTACATCTGTACTTCCCAAACTGTTCCCATTTACTAAACATTCTGCTTTTCTACCAAAGTGAATCGTTTCACTTATCCTGTCTGAGTCCTCTTGAAGCTTCCTTGCATTCTCCTCACAACTCAAGTTCCTACGCAGCTTAATGGAATCAGCAATTTGACATTACTACAATTGGTCCCTATGTTCAAAGCATTCATATATAATGTGAACCGTTGTGCACATAGCACTGACCCTTGTGGTACGCTTCTGGTAACTGAAAATCCAAACGCACTATATTTACTCTTTCTCTTTTGTCTTCACCAAAAGTAACATGCTCAAGGACTCTAATGAGTTTCTCAAACATTACTTTCCTTTCATGGGTTCATGTTAGCTCTGTGTAACTTAACCATGCTTGTCTAAACATTCACTTATGGCATCCTTTACAATAGGTTCTAACATTTTACTGACATTAAGCTAATAGTTCTGCAGTTCTCCATTATCCACATTACACTCCTATTAAATAATGGCTACCTTGGCTACCTTGCAGTCAGCAGAAATCTTTCAAAAATCAATGGAATTAGAAAAGGTAAACACCATGGCATCCACTATCTTCACTGAAACTTCGTTCATAGTTCTGTGACGAAGCTCATCTCTTTCGGGAGATTTATTGCTCTTTAATTATTTCTTTCAAGTACAACCTCTTTATAAATGTTTTTTTTAAACTCCAAGGCACACAAATTCTTTGGTCACCTAATGTTTCTGGCAGATTTTCTTCATCTCCTTTTATGAAGGCAAACACAAAGTAACTTTGGTTTCTTCATTATTTCCCTGTTCTCCACTGTAATTTCACACGTACCTGTCTACAATGGGCCCAATTTCAACCTAGCTACTCTTTTCCTGTTCACAGATTGATATAAGCTTTTACAGTCTACCTTTATGTTCCCTTTGAGCTTGCATTCATGTTTTCTTTTCTCTTTCTTTATCAGTTCTTGATTTCTTGGTCTCCTTTGCTGGATCCTCAGTTATCTAATCCTCAGGCTTAATACCACTTTTGGCATTCTTAAAAGGTACAGCAATCTGTAACCTATTTTGGTAATCATGAGTGCATCAAGTTTCCCCACTGAAGTGTTTAAGCCCGAAAATTTCCTTTAAATACTAGCTACTGCCTATCTACCATCAAAGTTTTGTGTATTTTCTCCACCCATAACAAATTTGTCCTTCATCCCACACAGTTGCCTTTGTTCAGATTTAAGACACTACTTCAGAATAAATTTCAGTCATTCAAACGTCATGTAAAATTCTATCATAATTTCAGTATGACTTCCCAAAGATTCATTAGCAGCAAATTTTTAACTAACCTTTTCTTATTTTACAGCACCAAATCCTTACCTGGTTCCTCAAAATGCTATTTCAGAAATCATTTTATACACACTCCAGGAATTCATCCTCTATTAGTGGTGCTTTGGTTAATCCAGTATTTAAGCAAATTCAAGTTGCTCATTATTGCTACATTACCTAAGTTACGTGCATCTTTAATTTCCTACTGTTCAGCATGACCAACTATACAATGATCCTCTATAAACAATTCCCATCAACATTTGCTTTCTCTTGCTGTAATTAGCTCTAGCCAAACTGATTCTGAACATTTTCCTTATTCTTGCAGAATAAGATGTCAGAGAAACAGGTAGAACAGTGCCCAACTGGATGGGCATAGCTGCAATGAAGTCTCAAATAAGTGTATGATGATAACAATGATTGGAGCAACCATGACTGAGATGACCAGCAGTGGGAATGAAACATTAAAAGTGATGGTATGCTCAAGCTTTAAGGCTCCTGTCGACATCCTGCTTCTCTCTCAACTTACAGTCATTTCATATTGATAAACTGCAAATGGTGTAAACTGCAGCTTATGCTGAGCCTTGTCTCCTTTGTCCCAACACAACCCCACCCTTGTGTATTTCTGTATTTAATTATCTATGTAATGGCAGAGTAGCAAGAGGTACATTAGCATTAAGACAGTTCTGAAGAAGAAACACCATCAGTCACTTTCACGCTCATGGTCACTAACCTACAGACCAGAACCACTCACAATACTTCTGTAGTCCAACGAATAATTCAAATTTTTGAGGCATGATATATACCCCTTGTATTCTATGCCTATATATAAAGGCCATAATTCCATCAGACTTTTGATTATTTTCTGCACCAGTTACATTATTTTAATGGCCACTGTACCTAGGCTCTCAAGTCCCTTTGAATCTCTGCTGTTTCTATCTTCTCATTATTTAAATATTACCCAGACCCATCCCTTAAACATTCAAAGTTGATTACTTCACATTAAATACAGTTTTAACAATTCATATAATCTATGAAAATGTCTTTATAATTTAATGCTTTCATCTACATTGCCTGCAATACTGCTTTTCCTTGTGTCATATTTGACTTTGAAATTGTTGATAAATGGTGAATTATTTATGTCTCAACGTATAGCCTTGCAGGGTGCTTTCAGTCACATTGTACCAATTCGAGGACCTGCCCATTATGCCTACTGTCTCCTGCTATTAAACCCGTTTCTTAAACAGGTCAACAATGTGCCTTCAATTCCATCAGCTTCAACTTTGGCTAGCTGTCTCTCACAAGGAGCCCTGCCAAATGCCTCACAGGTATAAGACATTCTCCAGGTCACTACTTTAGCCACTTCTCTAAGAGAAATCGAATTCCCCAGGTGTCACAAAATGGCCAACTTTAAGTTCTATCAGATGTTGATGAGTTCAAATGTCACACTTAAAGTAACAGTACACTATGCATGGTTTACACTAGGCATTCAACTGAAAATTACTAAACTGATTTCACACTAAATGCTAGTAACAATCATAACAGCGTTAATGGCTTCAGTTGTTCGGCATAGCTTGATTGTACACGTACCAGACTATGGAATGTACAGTTCAGAAAGGAAAGGAGACTAGTTGAAAAAGAGTAAATGTTTCATTTGCAAAGAACCCAAGCTGTTTGACTGAAGTCACTGAATGTACAATACTTTAAGAGAGAGGGCGCATGACTCAGTTTGTGGGTTTTTAATATTTTGTGAATTGAAAGCCCACTGAAAGACCTTATCGCCACAATGGAGTTGTGATAAGGGGAAATTTTAAATCTAAGCTGCCGGCACTGGAAAAGCAAACGAAAACTGGTCCAGGAAGATGGCTCAGTGTTGAAAGATTGTGGGCAAAGACATTTTGCCTATAGACCAACATTTGGACAACCTGTGAATAATTCCTTTCTTTCTCTGAAATTAACAGTCACATGGCCAAAATATTTTTAACAAATAATGTTTTATATTTTACCCAGATTGGAACACTGTGTGTGTTATTTTTCTAGAAGAGCAGTTGTATATATTTGGACAGTTTAAACATGTTATTAATAATTTTTATATCTCTACCAAGTAGAATAAATTAGGTTTTCAGTAAACTAGTCCTTTATTTGTCACTTATGATCCATAGCTGATGTGTTTCTGATATTGAGCTATGTATAATTTAATATATATTATAACATATATAAAATTGGCTATATTATCTCCCTTTATAAATTCAAACTTTGTTTGACTAGTGGAGGAGTGGGACATGAATCGAATTACTTCTCCTAACTCAGTTGTACCTCTAATCCTAAAATTGGAAAATTGGAACTACAACAGTGAGGAACTGCAACCAATGGAATAAAGTCAAACAGTGTGGAGCTGGAGGAACGGAGCAGGTCAGACAGTATCAGAGAAGCAGGCAAGTCGATGTTTTGGGTTTATACCCTTCATCAGGAATGGGGAGGGGGGAGAGAGCTTGGAAATAAATAGAAAGAGGGGAGTGGGCCTGGGGGAATGTAGGTGGGATGGTGGTAGGTGGTTGCAGATAGGGGTTGTGGAGATAGGTCATGGGAAGGGTGGGACAGATAGGTGAGAAAGAAGGCGGACAGGTCATGTCAGAACAAGAAAGTGGGGATGAGAAGGAAGGTTGGACATGAGATGAGGCCGGGTATGGGGAGATTTTGAAACTGACGAATTCTATGTTGAAGCCATCGGGCTGTAAGCTCCGTGGGTGGAATATGAGGTGTTGACCTTCCAGATAACATGCGGCATCATTGTGACACTGGAGGATGCCCAGGATGGACATGTTAGTAAGGGAGTGGGAGCGGGAGTCAAAATGGTTGGCAACCGGAAGGTGCTATTGATTACAGCGTACAGAGCACAATTGTTTGACGACTCAAGTAACTGAGCCTGCTCTTGGTCTCATCAGTGTATAGGAGACCACACTGGGGGCAACAGATACAGTAAGACCACCCCACAACCTCCACATCCAGCACATCATCCTCAACTACTTCTGCCTGCGATCCAACCCCACCACAAAAAGTTATTTCCTCGCCCCCACCCCATCTGCCTTTTGTAGGGGCCACTCACTCTGCGACTCCTTCATTTGCTCCAATTTCACTACCAACCCCTGGTACCTTTCCCTGCAACTGCCAGAGTTGCTATACCTGCCCCTACACCTCCCCTCTCACCTCTGTCCAAGATCCCAGACAATCTTTTCAAATCTGACAAGAATCACCTGTACATCCTTCAATCTGGTCTACTATATCAATTGCTCCCAATGTGGTCTCCTCTACATCAGTGACAAGCGCAGACTCAGTGACTGATTTGCTGAACATCTCTGCTCTGTATGCTACAATCAACAGCACGTTCTTGTCACCAACCATTTTAATGCCCCCTCCCACTCCCTTGGTGACATGTTCATCCTGGGCCTCCTTCAGTGTCACAATGAGGCCACACGTAACCTGGAGGAACAACACCTCATATTCCGCCATGGGAGCTTACAGCCTCATCAAAGAATTCACCGGTTTAAAAATCTCCCCAGCTCCCAGCCTCATTCCACAAACCCTCTCATCCCTGCCTCCTTGACCTGATACAACCTGTCCACCTTGTTTCTTGTCTACGTGCCCCACCCATCCCATGACCGATCTCCATAACCCTCACCTATCATCATCCTAACTACCTTACCCCAGATCATCCCCCTCACTCTTTTTATTTGAGCTCTCTTTTCCCTCCCCCTTTCTGAAGAAGACTGTAAACTTGAAACATCGACTTTCCTGTTCCTCTGATACTGCCTGACTTGCTGTGTTCCTCTAACTCAACACTGTATTGATTCTGACCCCAGTATCTGCAGTTCTTGCTATCACCAATGGAATAAAACCTACTTCAATAATGAGGCTTCAGGAACACATTTGGATTCCGGATGCTGCCATGATGTCTACCGTGGATCATGCTGGATGACGAATGAAGTGAAATACTTGAGGAAGAGGAAGTATGTTGCATATCATTTGCAGTGTGCATGTCAAGAGCATCAGGATCCCCTGGAATGAGTTCAGTGACATAAAAATATTTTAATTAAAAAAAGGTATTATAACTAAAACTGAAAAACACACATCACTCAATTAATAATGCATCATTAGTATACTAAAAATTAGGAAAATTAGGTAACCCAATTTGTAACTGGAATTGGTATTGTATTTTCTCAATTTAAAGCAAGCTTTATGTATAATTTTCCAAATTTGTTCCACAGCCAGTTGTTGGGAGGTACCTGTGAATGACTTGTGATGAATTCAGTAAAGTTTCAAAGTTTTGTCTTTCCTCGTCAGCGAGTCCAACTGATAATTTGATCAATACCAAGAAACAACCCCATAAGGAAGTCAAGAACAGACCATTCACAAAGCGGATAATTTAAACTTTGAACATGAAGTGGAAACAATGTGTGGCATTTTGTTTCATCCTACAAAGCACTAAAAATGAAGGAAGAAGCACTCTTTCTGTTGGGTGAAAACTGTTAATTATTTTGAGAATTCGTGTTAAAGGAATGTGGGGCAATAGTTAATTTGGAGTGCTGAAAAATACCAGGGCTATTTATTTAAAAAGGGTGGCAAAATGGACATTGAGTTTTCTTTTCCTAAAGACAATGCTTGCGTTTGTGCTCCTGAGATGCTGTTGGGCCTGCTGTGTTCATCCAGCCTCACATTTTAGAACATAGAACATAGAGCAGTACAGCACAAAACAGGCCCTTCAGCCCACGATGTTGTGCCGACCATTGATCCTCATGTATGCACCCTCAAATTTCTGTGACCATATGCATGTCCAGCAGTCTCTTAAATGACCCCAATGACCTTGCTTCCACAACTGCTGCTGGCAACGCATTCCATGCTCTCACAACTCTCTGTGTAAAGAACCCGCCTCTGACATCCCCTCTATACTTTCCTCCAACCAGCTTAAAACTATGACCCCTCGTGCTAGCCATTTCTGCCCTGGGAAATAGTCTCTGGCTATCAACTCTATCTATGCCTCTCATTATCGTGTATACCTCAATTAGGTCCCCTCTCCTCCTCCTTTTCTCCAATGAAAACAGACCGAGCTCAGTCAACCTCTCTTCATAAGATAAGTCCTCCAGTCCAGGCAGCAGCCTGGTAAACCTCCTCTGAACCCTCTCCAAAGCATCCACATCTTTCCTATAATAGGGCGACCAGAACTGGACGCAGTATTCCAAGTGCGGTCTAACCAAAGTTTTATAGAGCTGCATCAAGATCTCACGACTCTTAAACTCAATCCCCCTGTTAATGAAAGCCAAAACACCATATGCTTTCTTAACAACCCTGTCCACTTGGGTGGCCATTTTAAGGGATCTATGTATCTGCACACCAAGATCCCTCTGTTCCTCCACACTGCCAAGAATCCTATCCTTAATCCCGTACTCAGCTTTCAAATTCGACCTTCCAAAATGCATCACCTCGCATTTATCCAGGTTGAACTTCATCTGTCACCTCTCAGCCCATCTCTGCATCCTGTCAATGTCCGACTGCAGCCGACAACAGCCCTCTATACTGTCAACGACACCTCCGACCTTTGTGTCGTCTGCAAACTTGCTGACCCATCCTTCAATTCCCTCATCCAAGTCATTAATAAAAATTACAAACAGTAGAGGCCAAACATTAGCTTGCGTTTCACATGTTTTGACTTAATTGTTTAGACTTGTTTACTGGAAGTCACATGTCTGGGATCTTGGATTTGCTTTCGATATTGTTTGGAGTTCAGTTGGTGGGATATAGCCTGCTGAGAGAAAGGTTACCCAACTCATTTTCTGCCTTTCTGAGAATAGTCTTTTGGAGGGTTCGATGTGAGACCTAGAAAACTGATGCAGCTGTTGTCCCAAAAAGCCTATGAATTTGTGATATTTCTTGAACAAACTGTGTTTAAGGGTCCCAGTGACAACTGCTTTTGTTTAGTTCCACTTATCTATGCGTACAAAGTCGTGACTGAAAGCTATCTTGAATCTTCCATCCTTATCCTTTCTTTTTCTTTCAAGAACTAAGTTATTTACCAAAGTGTTCATTTTTAAATTAACCTCTGCAGAAAAAATTCTTTATTCTTTTAATTAATATGATAGAGTTAGTTAGAAGGCTAAATATTTATATTTTCCTATTTCAAACTGTGCATTAATCAGTATACGTTTTTGCCGATTAAGTTCCATTTGCACAATAAAGCAAATATTTTGTTGGTTATTAAAGAAACCTGGTTGTTGGGAGTTTTTAAAAATTAATCTATTATACATGAAATACGTGTTGGGGTCTCAGGCACCTGGAGCTGATCTTGATCCCATACCCTGTCTCCTGAAGAATTGCAAGCAGGAGAGGAGAAGGCAGCTGTGACATTGGCTGGGTTGCAACTGAAGTTGCTACAGTTGGCACACCTGCCTTTGTCATTACTGATCAGAGTTGCAAGATAAAACCATGTGAGGTGCTTCCCTGTGGCAATGAAGGCTGACGGCAGGCAAATGTATTTCAAGATGAACAAAGAGTAAAGCACAGGAACTGAGTTTCACCTGTCAAGCGGTAAAAACACACTTTCAAAAATGACCTGAGCACCAGCATCTCAGCAAGCTACAAGTTATGTTCCTTAGGTTCGCTGTTCAAAGCTTTCTTAGCCTGTCAGTTTCACCCAAGAAGTACTCCATATTGTGCACTCGCTTGGCTGGCCTTGGTGAATTGCTGGCAGTTGTGGACATAGATGCCCAGATGTCCATAGATATTTTGATGGAGGGTCACTGGACCTGAAATGTTAACTCCAGTTTCTCTTCACAGATGGTACTAAACCTGCTGATGTTTTCCAGTAATTCCTGATTTTGTTTCTGAACATAGCTGTTTTTGCTTTTAAAGGCAGAATAGTTGGCTAAAACAACAGCTAATTTCTTATTTGCATGCATCAATTAATTACTGACACTTTCTTTTGCCTGCAAGATCCACTGGTCTGACAATCCTGATCTGACAATCACTCAAGTTCATGCATACATTGAAACTTCTCTCTGTTCCATTAAAAGTACCCCCAAACAGTAGAAAACAAGATAATGTTAATGTTTATAAATCACTGGTTATGCCTCAATTGAAGTATCCAATTTGGAACATGACATTTTAGCAAGCAGTACAAGACAGAGTGGAGACTTATTAGGATGCTACCAATGGTGGGGTAATTCAGTTACATGAGAAATTTGGGACATAGCATTGCTCTCCTCAAGACTGAGAAAGCTAAAAGTGGTCAACATTATGTAGGGCACTAACAGAATAAATGACAAAACATTTTTAATGTCAAGAAGGTCAGTATGCACAGCACACAGGATTTAGGTCAATTGTCAAAAGAAATTGAGGAGAGACAGGTAAAATGTTTTTATGAAGTGAATTTTTATCACTTAATAAAAGAATCCCTACAGCATGGAAGCAGGCCATTCGGCCCTTTGAGTCCACACCAATTCTCTGAAGAGCAGCCCACCTATCCCTGTCACCCTGCATTTCCTATAGCTAATCCAGTTAACCTGCATATCCCTGGACTGTATAGGCAATTCAGCATGGCCAATCCACTGAACCTGCGCATCTCTGGACTGTGGGAGGAAACCAGAACACCCAGAGGAAACTCATGCAGACATGGGGAGAATGGGAAAACTCCACACAGAGTCACCCAAGGCTGTAATCAAACCCAAGTCCCTGGCGCCGTGAGGCAGCAGTGCTAACCACTAAGCCACTCTTATGATCTGAAGAACACTGGTGAAAGGTGATAGAAGTAAATTCCATTGTAATTTACAAAAGGAACTTGAGCAAATACTTTAAGGGGAAATCATTTGTGTACTATGCAGAAATAGCAGGGGAATGGGACTAATGGATAGCTCTTTCAAAGAGCTGGTAGAGGCACAGTGGGTCAAATGGTCTCCTTCTGTGTTAAACAATTCTATGATTTACTGTGACATTTTCTGCTCCACTCCATTCCATTTTTGATTGTAGAAGAGATGGAAAGTGACAGTGTGAATTTGGAAGTCTAAAGATTGAAGGGGAACAGGAATGTAAATTCTACTTCAAAAAAACAAACCAGTTTAAATTAAAAGTAATTGGCAAGAAAACGGATTCCACAGCATACTGTGGTTCTGGAATTCAGCCACTGAATGCTAATGGAACAGATAAATGCTGAGTTCATCAAAATGAAAGAAACCAAGATTTAAAAAAATGTTCCTGAGCCACATCAACCTTGGAAGCAATAGAAATATGTTCTAAGCCTGAAAAGCTTGCATTAGGCTATATCATAATTACATCATAGAACTCATTTACAGCAAATTAGGGACTGGCCACTGGACTGACTGGGCACTTGGTACAGAATGCCATAGAAACTAAACAGGTCTGCAGCACAATGGACAGAGAAACAGAGTCTGATATGAATTTTCTTCAGAACTGAAAGGTGTGAGGAAATAGGCTCTTTTTATCCTTTTGGCATAGGCAGAGAAGGAACAAGATTGCTGACTTTGTACTGAGGCCACATGCAAAGCACAAAGCGATTGTCAAAAAGGAGAGAAAAAGAAATAAAAAGTGTAAATTAAGGTGCGAAAGGAGAGAATTGATCTTTTGTAATTTCTGCAGTAACTTGTCTTTATAAAAGTATTTTTAAACTTGTTTAAACTTTTGATAAGATTAGCCTTTTATGCTACTCTCTGCTTTTAGGCATTGTACAGATTCCTTGAATTGGATGCTTATTCAGTTAGTTTTAACATTGGTGATCTGTACCATGCGAAGCATTTTGCCTCATGAAAAGGTAGACCTCTATGTCTCATGGATGTAAGTAATCTCTTGTCCCCCTCAGTAGAAACTGTAAAATGCTAGGTGCAGCTATAACCAGCTGTGTCAGGACATATCTGTTTCTGTCCATGAAATACGATCTTTATATTTCAAGTGCATAATGTCAAACATGCTGGAAGTGTGTCTATAGCATTTAAAAGAGGGAACATTGGAAAATATTTAACAGTCCAGCTCTTACAATGATAGCACAAATGTGTACTCACAAATATGTCTGTGCACAATGTGAGAAATTTTATGTATTAGTAACACACGCACATTTCTACCAGCAGGCATCAATAACTTCACCTCATTCATAAGTGGCTCTGGGTTAGGAGCAAGAAGGGGGTGGTGATCAACACCAGGCTGGCAGAAGACCAAGAAGTCAGCAGCAAATGACTGTGAGACTCTAAGGTGAAAATCAAAAGGGCAGAGTGCAAAATAATCTCTATGACTCACTGTGCACTCGCTGTTTTCATTACTACATCTATTATGTAAATAAATTGACAAGTTACATACCTGTGCGAGCAGGGAGGACCATTGGATCGACAGCTGATAACAATTTCAGTCTCTTTTCAAACCAATTTAGATAGCAGCGAAGGATAATAAAGGAAAACAGTATAAACCACAGTATGGACAAAGTTGTCTAAACCCAAGAAGAGGAAAGGAAGGATTACTTCATTGCTTAAAGTTACATTCAATCATTCTAGGCTTCTAAATATAATCAAATAGCAAAGAGTGCCCAGAATTTGACTTCAAGTGTTTCTACGGAAAAGATTTGCCAAACTCAGAGGATGCAAGAAGAATAGTGGGCAATCTGGGTAGGTAAAGTTAATCGTGTGAAACTCATAAAACCAGATTCTCACCATAATAAATAAACTTTTGTAATCAAGTTTTCAAATCTTAAAATTCAGGTCTACCTATCCAACTGCAGGTGCCAAGAAACTTATCTGCATGCATTAGTATACAATCAAAAGCATAACTCATTGGAATTAAATCAGTGCTCCCAGTTAAATTTGGATTAAATGAGAAGGCCTTTGCTTTAGGTACCCAATCACATGTAATAGGCATGTACTTGGTGACCTTCCTATCTTCCCAGACTTTAGGCTAAGCAGTTGTTGCACTGTCCTTATAACTATATGGTTTAGTAATATATGAGGTTTGCAATACAGAAAAAGGCCCTTTCGCCCATCTAGTCTGTGCCAGTCAAAACAACCACCTAACTATTCTAAGCCCATTTTATAACACTTGGATCATAGCCCTGTATGCCTTGGCATCTCAAGTGCACATATAAATACTTCTTCAACATTATGAGGCTTTCGGCCTCCACACCCATACAGGCAATAAGTTTCAGATTCTCACCACTCTCTGGGTAATGAAAAAAATCTTCATATCCCCTCTAAACCTCCTGTCCCTTATCTTAAATCTATGCCCCCGGTCACTGATTCCTCCAAAGTGAAAAGGTGCTTCCTGTCTACCCCGTCCGTGCCTTTCATAATTTAAACATCACAAACATGTCCTTCCTTAGTCATCTCTGCTCCAAGGAAAACAACCCTAGTCTATCCAATTTCTCTTCATAAATAAGATTCTCTAAGTAAGACAACATTCTGGTAAGTCTCCTCTGCACCCTCTCCAGTGTAGTCACATCCTTCCTAATAATGTGGATTACAGAACTGCATACAATATTCTAACTGTGGTGGGCATGCACACCAAAGTCAGTCTGATCCGTGGTGCATCTCAGGTTCCTCACATCCATCATGTATTCCCTTGCTTTGTTTGTCCAGCCTAAATGAGCCATTTCCCACTTAACGAGATTGAACGCCACTTGCCACCGATCAGTCCATCTGATCAGCACTTCTACAACCTGTAATCTAAGGCTATCCGCCTCACTATCTACATCCTACTGATTTTAATATCATTACTGTTCAACCCTCTAACATTGAAATCTAAATTATTTATATATAATACAAATAGCAATAGCCCCATCTCTGATTCATGCAGAATCCCAATGAACAGCTGCTGCAGTCACAATACTCCTCAACCACCTCCCTCTACTTCCTCACACTCTGCCAATTCTGAATGCAATTTGCCAAATTTCCCTGGATTCCACAGGCTCTTAACTTCACTCTCAGTCTCCTTCGCTAGAACTTATCAAGAGCCTTGCCGTTATCTATGTTGAATGTATGGCATTCATCCACACACTGGACCATCTCTTTGAAAAATCCTGTCCAGTGGTCAGATGTGATCCCTCCTTAGCGAAAGCATGCTCACTGTTCTTGATTAATCCCTGCCTCTCCAAGGGCAGATTAAATCTGTCACTGAGAATTGCTTCCAGTCATTTCCCTTCTACTGGGATTAGACTGATTGGTCTGCACGTTCCTAGTTTCTCTCTCTCTGCCTTCTTCAATAAAGTACCACATTGGCTGTCCTCTGGTTCTCTTTTCTTCTGTGCCAGACAGTAATGAAAAATTGTTCCCAATACTCTTGCTATTTCCTCACTTGCTTCAATCAACCTGGGATACTTTCCTTCTGGCCATGGAGATTTAGCTACCTCTAAGTCTGCTAGACTTCTCACAGCCTCCTTTATCTATGCAAACTTCTTTAAGTTTTAAATGGTATTTATATTGAATTGCAGTGCAAGTCCTCCATGTATTGTTAAAGTTATCAAAGGGGAGGGAGTCAGGTTCTATCTGAAGGACATGACAGAACCAAGTGATTGAAGGGATATATAGTTTGTGACTGAAGGTGCACTTACATGTTTTATGTATCTCAGCCAAAGCAGTCTGCATCTACACACCTAAAAGCTTGGTCTCAAGGATTCTCTGAAGTTACACAAAATGGACCTTTCCAATCACAGACGTGATCATTGGGGAGGAGGCTGGGTAAGGAACATTGTGAGGTAAAGGATAAAGAAAAGGTCAAAGAGAAAGATAACTGTATGCATTAAATGACTGACTTCACAGATCTCTTGAAAGTGACAGCACACTGGCCATCAATCCTGCCACTGTGTGGGCAATGGTGAAAATTTGGCAGAATTGCATTAGAAACCAAGAAATATCTTTCTCAGTTACAAGAGTAACAAGTCATGTTTTCCAACCGTTTTGTGCACTAAGACAGAATCTAACTAATTAGTGGCAAAAGGACTATTAACAGGGACTATTGCTCATTAACACCCTAATTGTTACCTAGGGTCAACTAATAAATATGCAAGATAACAAGGTGTAGAGCTGAATGTACACAGCAGGCCAAGCAGCATCATAGGAGCAGGAAAGCTGACGTTTCGAGCCTAGACCCTTCTTTAGAAAAGGCCCGAAACATCAACTTTCCTGCTCCTATGAGCTGCTTGGCCGGCTGAGTTCATCCAGCTCTACACCTTGTTATCTCGGATTCTCCAGCATCTGCAGTTCCTACTATCTCTAAAAAATATGCAAGTCCCATTATATCACCCACTAGATGAAAACGAGATACTGGAAATTCCTGACATAAAGTGGGTAGTTAGCAACGCCTGGATGCGCATGCTTCTCCAGACCTCCATCTTAGACACCAGTAATCAATATCTCAGGAAATGCTCCATCAGCAACAGCGACATCCACGTCATCTCCATGTCTTGAATCACAGCATGTATCCAAGAGGTTCTTTACAGATTTGGGTGTGTATAGTTAAGAGAAGGCTTGTTTAACAGAAATTTGAATGTTTATGAAGTAATAATAAATTATTATAGTGGCAATAATAAATGGAAAAGAAGAAAAGCAACAAGTCTCACACCCTTCTGCCTGTTGGGGGCCCCTCGATAATGGCTGGTCTGGAGGCTTAGATTTGTTCCCGGCATCGAACATGATTCTAAGCCGAGGCAAAATCCCACGCCTTGAAATTAAACATTCTCTCTTTTATATTGTGTAACAAACAGCCAACGCAAAGAAAGCAGATACAGAAGACAAAACACAGTTACATAAAAACAAGTTCAGGTGCCGTCTTGGGGGGCCCATAAAAGGAATGTTAACAGGATTCGCCCAAAGTCATGCAGCTTGTTGAGAATCATCAACAATTTTAGCCATTCAGCCCACCTTATACAATCTACCTTCTCATGCGGCTGTTGAATATCATAATTAACATTTATCCCTCCACCCATCCTATACATTCCACCCCAATAAAATTTGACAGCACATGTTACAATCGTAAATGCAGATACAAATAAGTGACAGCTGCGCAATAACGTATAATACGAGGAGGTAACCTGCACTAGAAGATTAAAACTACAATGAAAACAATTATCATCAATACAAAGAATACAACAATAAGGTGTACCATCAAATTAATGATCACTGAAGCCTTTGGGGACTGACCCAAAAGTATGTATATACCAGCCCAGATGTACGATCAAGGGCGTGATGGTTCCAGCAAGTCATGTCACCTGATTGAGATGACCAAAATATTATCTACATTCTTTTTCAGTTAATCTATTTACATACTTTAGGTACATTTAAGTCATCATTGGACAAGCATATGGACGTACACGGAATAGTGTAGGTTAGATGGGCTTGAGATCGGTATGACAGGTCGGCACAACATCGAGGGCCGAAGGGCCTGTACTGTGCTGTAATGTTCTAAGTTCTATACTTTGCTCTAAAATTCAGTATATTCCAGCCTCAGGTTTTCTTAATATGTGTTTTCTTCCCCCTCCCCACCAACATTCCCTATCCACAGACTCCTATACCACCTGAGTCTTGGCTCAGCCTTTTCTCACATGCAATAACTGTAGACCTAACAGCTACAGTTTCACCTACAGGTTTAAACATACAAATGCTCAAGATGGGGTATCTGTATGTCATCCTTTCACTCAGTCCACCATTACTCCTTCCAGAATCAATATTCTTTCAATTCTGTAACATTTTGCCATAATAGCCAATCACACATTTTATTTGATTGTAATTCTTTTTACATCCCTTTCACTAATACTACTTTCGTTGTTTTAAAGACAGTTTCTCTATGGATTTTGTGTCAGTATCTTATTATTTAAACTATGTTTTTGTGTTCTTCCAAGCCACACTAATCCTTTCGTCAAGTAGGTGTACATGTCTGAGGCCCATTCTTCAGTGTGTGTTTCTTACCATTTCATGTTTGTTACCTCCAAGGTAACATTCACCTTTGTACATTTACATTGGTATCCCAAGACCACGTCACGCATTCTTGACTCCTACATGATGTTATCAAATGAACTATGATGTTTTACTTATCTCTCCATGTATGGTCCCGATGCCTCGGGTAGTGGCTTAATCACCAAATTAGTTCACTTAAAAGGAAAGACAAGGTCACAAACATCACCAAGAGAAAGCTATCAGTTTTGAGCACTCATCTAAACCTCCTTTTCTCTCCTGTAACATTTTAACATGAATTGCCACTTCAACCCATTATTCTAATTGTTTTTTTGTCTTCTGCCACCAGTCTCCACCCTTAATTACTTTGTCTCATCCAATTTTGCAACATAACTATTATCACCATATCTAATTCAAGAGATATATAGAGATTTGCAGTCCATGGAACATAATGCTATAATATTTTAAAACAGAAATCAAACATTTCTGTTTGATTCAGGCACAACATACTTTGTTCTTCCTCGAGGACGACCCACATTCTTTTTAACATTACTTGACGCCTCATTCTAGATATCTGACAGGCCTTGATGTAAGTTTGTCCAAATTCAATATTCTGTTTACTCCCTTGAAGTTACGAACATTTTCATGCACTGAAACCATTGAGACTGAGTGTATGTACTTTATCAACTCCCAGAATCCCCTCAAATTTTTAGGTAATTATTCAACTTAAATGTTTTAGAATGCCAGGGCATATGAGTCTTGGCATAGCTTTTGTCATGATGTGCTTAAGTATACCCAGGCTCAGTGGTTTTGAGATTCCTGACACTCATTACAATTAACATTTCAATAGTACTTCCCCCACACGGAAATGTGCTATTGATGAACAGCTTGATGCATTGAACGTGTCTCATCCATCACTGTATTGCAATGTTGAAATTACATAAACGGGTTCAAACTTGTGTCTGCAATTTCTAAAGCAAACCAAACAAGCTCTATCCATTCCATGTGCGCTCTACTTGATGCCAAAGGTGAAGAATGTCCTTTCACTGATTAATAAATGAATCTTATGGTTACCATTTATCACTATATCACTGCATCAGAAACGTTTTGAAACCATTCTTTGCTTTGCCCTGATTGGACAGCTTACATTAGAGACTTGTGTAAGCACGCATCATTCTGTACAGGCTTCTAAATGATGGGTTTGAATTTCCTGGCAGGCCCAAACATGATGGTATTGGGTTTGATATTAAAGCAATCTGTGTGAAAGGAAGGTGAAGGTTTTCACTGTGTCACAAATACTGTCTCAGTAACTGGAGAGATTACAGTAGATATTGTAGGCAGATTTGAGGCTCATAAATTATGTGAGGTGCAATTATCTTGTTTCATAGCAGTAATATGAATTTTAACAGAATCTGAAAATAAAGGTGAAAATGGATTGATTGCAAAGGTCACAGATGGATCAACTGACTGATCACATGAAGCCTAGGAAATCACAACATCTTTCATAAAAGTGAATGCATTTTACTTTGTGGAATCTGCCTATCTGCAGTGGGACATTGCTCGTCAGTAGGAAAGGCATACACATCTTTAATGAATGAATTCTGATTTGGAACAGTTTTAGCTTCTTTATGTATTATCATGTTTTCAACATTTTCTGTGTTGCAGTGGGGTGCAAACTCTGACTTCTGTTGGTTCCTTTTCTTCTTCCACATCTGATTTGATCTCTCTTACTTCTTTACGCTTTGGAGAGCAGTGCATTCTCCACATATTGTACATGGAACCTGTAGGTATTCTGTCTATCTTAGCTCTCTCTATTCCTGCTTTCAGCAATGCCACAAACTTACCTTCTGGTCGTCTTTTGTTTCACCTTCAAACCCTCCCAATCTCCAACTTGTTGTCCCTGTTTGTTGATTGCTCACCAACCTCCACATCTTCTAAGTATCCTACCAGCAAACATATCTGTCCCAATGACTGTCCCTGGGCTGGCTAACAGGACACCTCTTAGGCCGGATCATTTTGTATTAGCCGACTTTTCATTCTGGCTGTGAAAGCTTCCTGGTCTGGACCTTGAAACTGTGGAGAATGTATACCCGCTTGTGTAGCCAAATCCTTCAAACATTTTATACCTTCAGGTACGCTCTCCCATTTTTCATCATCACCCTCCTAGTCTACTGGGGAAGGGCACTTGTTTCCTACTGCTGGTGTCAGTACATTCCACAATGATCCTGTTTGCCCTATGCTTCTAAAGATGCTATTCATATGTGGATCAACACTTAGTGCCCCCAGATTCCCTCGGTCTGTGGCACTCAGCATAATATGGGCTGCACCCTGGTCCCATGACTGTAATCAGCCAAGAGTTTGCCCAACTTCTGCTTAAAGCATGGCCCCAAATCCTGCAATTCGGACATCGAAGAATCACTCGCAATTCTCAAATTTTTTGGGTTCTGTCCTCCTACCTGTTTTGCCTTAATTATTATGAG
Source organism: Stegostoma tigrinum (assembly GCF_030684315.1). NCBI lineage: Eukaryota > Metazoa > Chordata > Chondrichthyes > Orectolobiformes > Stegostomatidae > Stegostoma > Stegostoma tigrinum. The sequence goes on from NC_081392.1 coordinate 6,690,303, forward strand.
GAGTTGTGCTATTAGTCCTTTCTCTGAGGATAGCTCTGAAGGTGAAGCATTCCTTTCCTCATCTGTCCATTGAGACTTTCAGTCAGATGAATACCAAATGACTCCATCCCAATGGCAAGGGTCCCATTGTGAGGTTAATTATGCATATACTTTGACTGGGTCAACTTTCCAATTGCGCCATTTTGCTCTCTTTTTCTGTTGTAGCATCACCATACAGCATTCAATCTGATTCTGTTTCTCCTCTGCCGTCTCAGATCTTTCCTGCGCTGTCTTAACTGCATCTGTTGGGATAACGTTATGCTGTTCTACCGCCCTCAGCGCAGCCTCAAGCTGCCTGTTTTTGGCCTGGCACTATTCCAATTCCCTACATGTAAAACACAAAGCTGTTAACAATATCCATCCCATTTGCAGTATCCTGTCCTTGCTTTTGGAGAAGCCTACTTCCTGCAAGTATTCATGTATAGCAGCCTATATGAATAACCCTCCTCTCTTTTCTCGGTTATACTGTCCCCTATTCTTGTGGGGACCCTAATCATGCTAAAAAATTAGACACAGACCCGAATCCAGAGTTTGCCATATTCCATCCCAATTTACGGAGGTCTCCAGTACATCAGGTTGCCTTTCCCTTCTCTTCAATATTTTTCCGAGTTCCATTCCTCGTCACTAAAAACGTCTTGGATTAAAGTGTGTACCCAATCAGTTCTTTACAGATTTGGGTAAATATAATTAAGAGAAGGCTCAGCTAACAGCAATTTTCCTAAATATGAATGTTTATGAAGTAATAATAAATTATTATAACGGTAATAATAAATGGAACAGAAAAGAGAAAGAGCCACAAGTCTCACGCCTCACTAGAGAAAGCAACCAGTCTCATGCCATTCTGCCTTTTGGGGGCCCATCGATGGCTGGTCTGAAGGCTTAAGTTTGTTCCTGGCACCAGACATGATTCCTAGCCAAGGCAAAGTGCCGTACCTTGGAATGAAACTTTCTCGCTCTTATACAGTGTAACAAACAGCCAGCATAAAGAAAGCAGATAATAAAGTGTGTCAGCTTTTGTGCTCCTGAGATGCTGCTTGGCCTGCTGTGTTCATCCAGCTTCACACTTTATTATCTTGGATTCTCCAGCATCTGCAGTTCCCATTATCTCTGATACAAAGAAAGCAGATACAGAAGATAAATCACAATTACAGAAAAACAAGTTGCAGATGCCGTCTTGGGCGTACCCATAAAGGAATGTTAATAGGGTTCATTCAAGGTCATATAGCTTGTTGAGTGTCATCAACAATTTTAGCCATTCAGTCCACGCAATCTATCTTCTCATGCAACTGTCGAATATTATCATTAACTTCTAGTCCTTCGGACCATCCTATACACTCCATCATCTGCGATGCACCACTCCACAGCATCAATGCACATCCTCAGTCAACTTACAATAGGCTTTTGCACTACGGTGCTGCACTGTGGAGCATGACACCACTCTCCTTGCAGCAATATTGCACTGATACTGCATGCAGGAACAAGTACCTTGAGGGCCACTCGCTTACTCTTTTAGCATTCACTCATTTAGCATCTCTCTAGATTTTCACAGTATCTGTACCTTGTGTTGCCTTTCCTAGTTGTATTTTGTCCCTTTACCTGGAGCTTAAAGGGTTACAATAATGCTGAGCTGCCTAATAATTTAGCACAGAGCTTGTCATGATGGTCAGCAGTCATCAGTCAAGTGGGTGAACGGCTTACTTAATGGTAGATTGCTGCATTAACCACACACCTGCGCCTTACACACAAAAACACCGAATATGCTGCAAGCAAATGGCCATGTCTCAAAGTCTGAGGGGAGTAGTTCTCAGTAAAATCTAGCGAAACACCAGTTAATGAATAGCTCCCACCAGAGTAAGTCGAGGGCACTCTCTGACATCAGTTCAGCGGCTTGGGCATGCTCAGTCAGAATTCCCTCCTCATAGCCTATGTTAGGTACTGATTACTAGGTATGGCTTTCTGCCTATTGTACACCATTTCCTCCAGAAATATGGTGAGGTGTTGCAAATCAGTGGGTAGGCAACACAGAAATTATGCGAGTTGGTAGTGTGGGCTATTTGTTGGGTGAGAACAAGTGAGGAATGATGCTGCAAAAAAGAAGGATGCAACATGAACTTTAGTGGGAGGTGAGTGTAGTTGCAGAGAAAAGATGGGAGTACTTACCTTGGAAAAGCAGACATGGTCAACGATCTTCTTTCAGTATTCAGTATATATACATTTGTATTTTGCACTACAGTGCTGCACTGTGGAGCATGACACCACTCTCCTTGCAGCAATATTGCACTGATACTGCATGCAGGAACAAGTACCTTGAGGGCCACTCGCTTACTCTTTTAGCATTCACTCATTTAGCACAGTAGTGCATACCTGCAAATGGCTGGGACCTCACTAATCTGGCTGGCAATTTTGAACGAAGTTGGCAGGGTCTTATTTTGTGGACTCCTCTGCCAGTCCTGGGGAACGAGCCTTCCTCTACATCAAAATGTCCACCAGGACCTCCAGGTTCCTATTCGCAAACCAGGCTCCGCTCTACCCTTTACTGCAGTATCCATATTAAATGTCACTGACCATGCAGGACAGCTCAGTACTGACAGCGCTTGACTCGATGCAGCACAGAGTCTTTTAAAAATAGTGCAGGTGCCAAGAATCCTGGGGTATCCTGGCAGTGATGAATACTTCCATATACAGTGAACAGGAGAATTGGGCTAGCATTAGATGATAGGGGCACGGCAGGAATGTGGTAGGTAGTTAGTAAGGCAAATTTCAGTCAACAGTACAAAAAACCCTATAGGTTACACAGAGAGAAGGCCTCTATGAAACTCAAGAAAAATTATATTCTGCCAAAATATGGTAAGATTCAGCATACTGTCTTCACAGATGTTCTGAAACTGATATCACAGAAGATCAATCCTGCCATCCTTTTGGTCTTCTCACACCTGAGGAAGAATCTGTAGTATAAAATCAATTAGCAGCAACTAATGGCTGTGATCCAACCTGCAGAGGCACAATTTCTAGGGTAACCGAGTCATGTCAAAGACAGGCCTTGGCCAGAAACCATGTTTACAGGCTTTGAGACAGCAAATGCAAATATGTGACAGGCAACGCTGAAAGCACATAGGACATCCCAGGGTGTTGCATTCTATAGCTGCCATTTGCTCGATAAGTAACTGTATCTGCAAGGACTTGTAGGCAATCCCATTCCAGTTGTTTTCAACCTTTGAGTGAATAGATCATTTCAAAGAATCGCTCGGGAATTCTGTGGAATTTCGTAAATGTCCACTGATTAATGAAAACTGGAACTTACCAATGCTAACAGAATAATCAAAAAAGATACTTTTTTAAAAAAAAAGTTGTATAGATCAACTCGGGAATTTTTGTGAATAGTAGATAGTCTCGATTGCAACAACTGTAAACTTGAACTATCCATAGGGTTGACATTTATCGTTAGACAATTGGCGTCACAATCCTTAGTTTTATGTATTGGTTGAAATTTTGTAGTTCTGGTCTCTTTTGATTATGACTGAATTCTAGCATTCAGAGTGAGAAAAAATTCTGAACTATTAAGATCTGTTCTGAATCAATCCCATTTGGCAGTGATTGAATATACACTCCAAAATATTCTGGGTGAAAAGAAAATTTCAACTTCTCGAGGACTCTGCAGCAGTCACTCAACTGAAGTGGACAAACTCACTGATGCCGTAATTCTCTAACTCTCTCTACAACCTCTGCATTATTGAAAACAACCTCAACCCATAGACACTGGCCTGGATGAACGACATTGTTCCCAAGCTAAGCATTTTATTTTCCCAAGCTGTGCTTCTATTAGTCAAATACTTTCCGGCTGGTCTCCCATTTTTCATTCTAATACAAATGTATATATACTGAATACTGAATAAATACTGAATTTCATACAAAACAATAGGGAAATGGTAGCAACAGGCAGGCAAAGTTTCATATCGTGATTTCTGTGATACATTTAATTCTGAGTAACTTAGGAGTCTGAACACAAAGTATTCTTTTAGTTGACCCCCTCCATCATCCATGGAATTACAATAAATTTTGTTTTTATTTGTAATTTCAATAAAGAATAAAAAGTGATGAGTGCTGCAAATCTTTCTTGTAAGAACACTTCTCTTGACATATAGTTTTTTTTAAAGCAAATCATTAGCAAAGTCAAGGAATTTCATTGTGATAGGAATTGAAATGCAAAAGTAGGGATGTTATAGTTCTAGATTGGCAAATCCTCAGTGAAGCTCCTGAAAATGAGGGGCATTGGTGAGACCATATCTGGATAACTGTGTGCAGTATTGGTCTCCTTCTTTAAAGAATTTTGTAAATGCATTGGAAATGGTTCAGAAGAGTTTAACTAGACTACTAAATTGGAATAAGCAGGTCGTCTAATGAGGAAAGGTTGGACAAGCTTGACTTGTCATCTCTGGAATTCCAACGAGTAAGAGACAACTTATGACAACTCCTGAAAGTGACAGAATAGATGTGGAAATCATGTTTTCTCTTGTGGAACAATCAGAACTAGGGGTCACTGTTAAAAAATAAAGGGCTAGCCATTTAAGACAGTGATGTGACAATTTTCTTCTCACATGGGATTGAGAGTCTTTGGAAGTACCACTTCCTCAAAAGGCAGTGGAAATGGTCTTTGAATAACGTTAAAGCACAAAAGAGATAAATTCTATAATCAATAGGATGAACAGTTATTAGAATCAGGCTGTAACATGGAGTAATCCGTTCAGCCATTTCCTGAGGGGCCAAATGGCCTACTACTGTTCCTTGTTTGTACATTTGTATTAATCTTACAGTTTTTGACTCACAAGAACTGTCTGAAAAAATTAACTGTAAAAATAAAAAATAGCAGCTACTTAACATGAACGTTCTACCAATAGCATTTCACTACTTACAAGCATAAACATAAGTCCTCGGTAAGGGTTGAGGGGCAATCCATGTAAATGAATTAAAAATTCTAGTCTGTAGTCACAGTATGTACTTGTATCAATTCCCCTGAAAGAAAATTACAACCAGTTTCATTCTGTAAAGCCCAAGGGTATGCAAAATATGACAAATGGCTATTGATGTAATATACAAGGGGCTAAAAACAATTATAAGACTGAATGGTCTCAAGCAATATCTGGATACTATCAATAGGGGATATTTGAGATTGATATCCAATTTGTGAGACCATTTTATAAATGAAAAGTTAAAAAGAAATTCTAGACAATGAAAATCTAGTAGAATAAATTAGAAAATGCTGGAGCTATTCAGCGGGTCTAGCAGTTCCTATGACATTTTTAAAAAAAGTTTACCTCTTTGGTATGGACCTTTGAACAAGCATGAATGAAATAAAATTATATGTAAAGTGCTGAAGTGGCATTTATTCAGCATCATGATTAAATGACAGGTGTGGTGATAGCATAATATAATCAGAAGAATAATGGGAGATATCAACATGATGGAAACCTTCTCAGTTCAGGTAACAGAGAGGTACTCTGTCCCCAGATTTCCTGTAAAAGCTGGTCTCAGCAACTGGGCTATTGCTTTGGGGGAGCAGTCATGGAAGGATGGCGTGTGACCACAGCTGTGCCCTAACAGGCAAGAAGACTGCCTTCAGTCTCGCATGGCTAATAGGCCTTGCAGGAATATTGCCAAAGTTCCTCGCCGCTATCCTTGACAAAAAGCTACTATAATATTAAGGTCAATCACTCTCACACTGCTTTGAAATTTAGCTCTTCTGGCCGTGTTTGGATTAAGGCTGTGATGAGGTCTTGAGCTAAATGTTCCCAGTAAAACTCAAACTGAGCATTGGTGACACAGTTCCACCTAACAGCACCACTAACAATACCCTTTGTCAGTACACTAACAAATGAAAGTAAAATAAGGGAGAAGTAACTGGCCAGATTGTGGAATAACTCCACAGAAGCCAGTATTCTCAACTCACCCCTCTTTTACACATGAACAGTCCTTGACTTTAATACTGCCTCATTCAGAGTCAGGTACCAGACTGTCAGTATCTCTGAAATTCAGCCTTTTTATAAGTCCA